>NW_021620769.1:1186718-1217499 GCF_004785775.1 Grammomys surdaster | reverse complement strand
TACGCTATTCCTAACCTGTATGCTATTCCTAACCTGTACGCTATTCCAAGCCCCGACACACAGTTTCACTTTGCAGAAAGGAACAGTATATTTTGTTGGACAGACTCACAAAACGCCTGTCACCCTTCTGCCCCTGCCTGGTCCGCTGGGCTGGAGCAGACACAGAGTCGGTCTGCTCCCGTCCTGTTGAGAAACTGAATCCTGAGTCATCCAGGAGCCACTGCACTCAGAGCAGCTGGTAAGAACTCCATCTCACTCCCTAAACCCCAGAGATAGATCGGGGAGCCAGGGACATCCAGGGCACAGCAGCTACCAAACCCCGCCCCTCCGGAATTCCACTTCCCTTCTGCCCCTGCCTGGTCCTCTGGGCTGGAGCAGACACAGAGTTGGTCTGCTCCTGTCCTGTTGAGAAACTGAATCCTGAGTCATCCAGGAGCCACTGCACTCAGAGCAGCTGACACAGAGTCGGTCTGCTCCTGTCCTGTTGAGAAACTGAATCCTGAGTCATCCAGGAGCCACTGCACTCAGAGCAGCTGGAGCCACTGCACTCAGAGCAGCTGAAACTGAATCCTGAGTCATCGAGGACCCACTGCACTCAGAGCAGAAGGATTTCCAGATCCAAGAGGTGGCCTGAGTCCCAGGAGTTATTCCACCCAGGAGATTAGGAGCATAAGACCACAGAGACCTCTGGACTCTGAGGAGCTCTGCAATAAGCAAGATAACTGGAAATACAGACTCCAGTTTTACACAGTGAGGGCAGGTACCACTAGAGTTAACCAGATGGCGAAAGGCAAGCGCAAGAACATAAGCAAGGAAACCAAAGTTTCTTGGCATCATCAGTGCCCAATTCTCCCAATATAGCAAGCCCTGAACACCCCATCACACCTGAAAAGCAGGATCCAGAATTAAAATCACTTCTCATGATGATGATAGAGGATTATAAGAAGGAATTAAGTAACTCCCTTAAAGAAATACAGGAGAGTACAAGTAAACAGATAGAAGCCCTTAAAGAGGAATCACAGAAATCCCTTAAAGAAATGGAAGAAAACACAAAGAAGGAATTAAACAAAAACATTCAGGATCTGAAACTAGAAATAGAAACAATAAAGAAAGTTCAAAGGGAGACAACCATGGAGATAGAAAACCTAAGAAAGAGATCAGGAGTCACAGACACAAGCATCACCAACCGAATACAAGAGATAGAAGAGAGAATCTCAAATGCAGAAGATACGGTGGAAAATATTGACACAGCTGTCAAAGAAAATGCAAAATGCAAAAAACTCCTAACTCAAAACATCCAGGAAATCCAGGACACAATGAGAAGACCAAACCTAAGGATAATAGGTATAGATGAGAATGAAGATTCCCAACTTAAAGGGCCAGTAAATATCTTCAACAAAATTATTGAGGAAAACTTCCCTAACCTAAAGAACAAGATGCCCATAAACATACAAGAAGCCTACAGAACACCAAATAGACTAGACCAGAAAAGAAATACCTCCCGTCACATAATAATCAAAACATCAGATGCACAAAACAAAGAAAAAATACTAAAAGCAGTAAGGGAAAAAGGTCAAGTAACATATAAAGGCAGACCTATAGAATTACACCAGACTTCTCACCAGAGACTATAAAAGCCAGAAGAGCCTGGACTGACATCATACAGACACTAAGAGAACACAATTGCCAGCCCAGATTACTATACCCAGCAAAACTCTCAATCACTATAGATGGTGAAACCAAGATATTCCATGACAAAACCAAATTTGCACAATATCTTCCCACAAACCCAGCACTTCAAAGGATAATTGATGGAAAATGCCAACACACGGAGGGAAACTACAACCTAGGAAAAGCAAGTAAGTAATCTTCCAACAACCCCCCAAAAAGATACAAACATAACTTTACCTCTAATAACAAAAATAACAGGAAGCAACAATCATTTTTCCTTAATATCTCTTAACATCAATGGTCTCAATTCCCCAATAAAAAGACGCAGACTATCAGACTGGATACACAAACAAGACCCAGAATTTTGCTGCATACAAGAAACGCACCTCAGTGACAAAGACAGACACTACCTCAGAATAAAAGGGTGGAAAACAATTTTTCAAGCCAATGGTCCCAAGAAACAAGCTGGAGTAGCCATTCTAATATCAAATAAAATCGACTTTCATCCAAAATTAATCAAAAAAGATAAGGAAGGACACTTCATACTCATCAAAGGAAAAATCTACCAAGGTGAACTCTCAATTCTGAACATCTATGCTCCAAATGCAAGGGCACCTACATACATAAAAGAAACTTTACTAAAGCTCAAAACACACATTACACCTCACACAATAATAGTGGGGGATTTCAACACCCCACTGTCAGCAATGGACAGATCATGGAAACAGAAACTAAACAGAGACACTTTGAAATTAACAGAAGTTATGAACCAAATGGACTTAACAGACATCTATAGAACATTTCATCCTAAAACAAAAGAATATACCTTTTTCTCAGCACCTCATGGTACCTTCTCCAAAATAGACCATATAATTGGTCACAAAACAAGCCTCTACAGATACAAAAAGATTGAAATAATCCCTTGCATCTTATCAGATCACCACGGACTAAGACTGGTCTTTAATAATGACAAAAACAATGGAAAACCCACGTACACATGGAAACTGAACAACTCTCTACTCAATGATGACTTGGTCAAGGAAGAAATAAAGAAAGAAATAAAAGACTTTTTAGAATTCAATGAAAATGAGGACACATCATACCAAAACTTGTGGGACTCCATGAAGGCAGTGCTAAGAGGAAAGCTCATAGCTCTAAGTGCCTACAAAAAGAAACTGGAAAGAGCACACACTAACAAGTTGACTGCACAACTAAAAGCCCTAGAACAAAAAGAAGCAAATACACCCAGGAGGAGTAGAAGGCAGGAAATAATCAAACTCAGGGCTGAAATCAACCAAATAGAAACAGAAAGAACAATACAAAATATCAATAAAACCAGGAGTTGGTTCTTTGAGAAAATCAACAAGATAGATAAACCCTTAGCCAGATTAACCAGAGGGCACAGAGACAGTATCCAAATTAATAAAATCAGAACTGAAAAGGGAGACATAACAACAGAAACTGAAGAAATTCAAAAAATCATCAGATCCTACTACAAAGGCCTATACTCAACAAAACTGGAAAACCTGGATGAAATGGACAATTTCCTAGACAGATACCAGGTACCGAAGTTAAACCAGGAGCAGATAAACCATCTAAATAGTCCCATAACCCCTCAGGAAATAGCAGCAGTCATCAAAAGCCTCCCCACTAAAAAAAGCCCAGGACCAGATGGTTTTAGTGCTGAATTCTATCAGACCTTCAAGGAAGACCTAATACCAATTCTCTTCAAACTATTCCACAAAATAGAGACAGAAGGAACACTACCCAATTCGTTCTATGAGGCTACAATTACACTCATACCCAAACCCCACAAGGACCCGACAAAGAAAGAGAACTTCAGACCAATCTCCCTTATGAACATCGATGCAAAAATACTCAATAAAATTCTAGCAAACCGAATCCAAGACCACATCAAAACAATCATCCATCATGATCAAGTAGGTTTTATCCCAGGAATGCAGGGATGGTTCAATATTCGGAAATCCATCAATGTAATCCACTATATAAACAAACTTAAAGAAAAAAACCACATGATCATCTCACTAGATGCTGAGAAAGCATTTGACAAAATTCAACATCCCTTCATGATAAAAGTCTTGGAAAGATCAGGAATTCAAGGCCCCTACCTAAACATAGTAAAAGCAATTTACAGCAAACCAGTAGCCAACATCAAGCTAAATGGAGAGAAACTTGAAGCAATCCCACTAAGATCAGGGACTAGACAAGGTTGCCCACTCTCCCCCTACCTATTCAATATAGTACTGGAAGTCTTAGCCAGAGCAATTAGACAGCAAAAAGAAGTCAAAGGGATACAAATAGGAAAGGAAGAAGTCAAAATATCGCTATTTGCAGATGATATGATAGTATACTTAAGTGACCCCCAAACTTCCACCAGAGAACTCCTAAACCTGATAAACAACTTCAACAAAGTGGCTGGTTATAAAATCAACTCAAACAAATCAGTAGCCTTCCTCTACATGAAAGATAAACAGACTGAAAAAGAAATTAGGGAAATGACACCCTTCACAATAGTTGCAAATAATATAAAATACCTTGGTGTGAATCTAACCAAGCAAGTGAAAGACCTGTATGACAAGAACTTCAAGTCTCTGAAGAAAGAAATTGAAGAAGATCTCAGAAGATGGAAAGATCTCCCATGCTCATGGATTGGCAGGATTAATATAATAAAAATGGCCATCTTGCCAAAAGCAATCTACAGATTCAATGCAATCCCCATTAAAATCCCAACTCAATTCTTCACAGAGTTAGAAAAGGAAATTCTCAAATTCGTATGGAATAACAAAAAACCCAGGATAGCGAAAACTATTCTCAACAATAAAAGAACTTCTGGAGGAATTACCATCCCTGACCTCAAGCTGTACTACAGAGCAATAGTGATAAAAACTACCTGGTATTGGTACAGAGACAGGCAGGAAGATCAATGGAATAGAATTGAAGACCCAGAAATGAACCACACTCCTATGGTCACTTGATCTTTGACAAAGGAGCTAAAACTGTCCAGTGGAAAAAGGACAGCATTTTCAACAAATGGTGCTGGTTCAACTGGAAGACAACATGTAGAAGAATGAAAATTGATCCATTCTTATCCCCTTGTACAAAGCTCAAGTCTATGTGGATAAAGGACCTCCACATAAAACCAGATACACTGAAACTAATAGAAGAGAAGGTGGGGAAAAGCCTCGAATACTTGGGCACAGGGGAAAAGTTCCTGAACAGAACTCCAATGGCATATGCTCTAAGATCGAGAATTGACAAATGGGACTTCATAAAATTGCAAAGTTTCTGTAAGGCAAAGGACACTGTCAATAGGACAAAACGACAACCAACAAATTGGGAAAAGATCTTTACCAATCCTTCATCTGATAGAGGGCTAATATCCAATATACACAAAGAACTCAAGAAATTAGACTCCAGACAACCAAATTACCCTATTAAAAAATGGGGTATAGAGCTTAACAAAGAATTTTCAACGGAAGAAACTCGAATGGCCGAGAAGCACCTAAAGAAATGTTCAGCATCCTTAGTCGTCAGGGAAATGCAAATCAAAACAACCCTGAGATTCCATCTCACACCAGTCAGAATGGCTAAGATTAAAAACTCAGGTGATAGTAGATGCTGGCGAGGGTGTGGAGAAAGAGGAACACTCCTCCATTGTTGGTGGGACTGCAAGATGGTGCAACCACTTTGGAAATCAGTCTGGCGGTTCCTCAGAAAATTGGGCATAGCATTACCCGAGGATCCAGCTATACCACTCCTAGGCATATACCCAGAAGATGCTCGAACATATAACAAGGACATATGCTCAACTATGTTCATAGCAGCCTTATTTATAATAGCCAGGAGCTGGAAAGAACCCAGATGTCCTTCAACTGAGGAATGGATTCAAAAAATGTGGTATATTTACACAATGGAGTATTACTCAGCTATTAAAAACAATGAATTTGAGAGGTTCCTAGGTAAATGGATGGAACTAGAAATTATCATCCTGAGTGAGGTAAGCCAATCACAAAAGAAGACACATGGTATTCACTCACTGATTATTGGATATTAGCCTAGAACCTTGAAATGCCCAAGATGCAACTCACAGGCCACATGAAGCCCATAAAGAAGGAAGACCAAGTGAGGGTGATTCGGTCCTTCTTAGAAGGAGCAACAAAATACTCAAGGGAGCAAATATGGAGACAAAGTGAGGGACAGAAACTGAAGGAGGGGCCGTCTCAAGACCACCCCACCTGAGTATCTATCCCATGTGCAATCACCAAAGGTAGATGCTGATGTGGAAGACAGGAAGTGCATGCTGATAAGAGCCTGATATGGATATCTCCTCAGAGGCCTTCAAGAGTCAGACATATTCAGAGGCAGATGCTCACAACTAGCCATTGAACTGATCATGGGGTTCTCAATAGAGGAGTTAGAGTGAAGACTGAAGGAGCTGAAAGGGTTTGTGGCACCATGAGGAGAGCAACAATACCAACCAACCACAGCTCCCAGGGTCTAAACCACCAGCCTGGGAGCACTTAGGGGGGGATCCAGGGCTTCAGCTGAATATGTAAAAGTGGAGGGCCCTGCTGGGCATAGGTGGAAGAAGAGAACCTTGACCTCATGAAGGCTGGATGCCCCAGGGGGTGGGAATTTTGAGGGTGGGGAGGTGGGAGTGGGGGGGTGTAGATAGAGGTTACATCCACAGAGAAGAAGGAGGAGGGGCGAGGGGATTGGGGGTTCCGAGGGGGTGGTGGGGGATGGGGTAAGGGGACAACATAGGAAATGTAAATAAATCATCCAATAAAAAAAAAGAAAACCAAAAATAAAAAATAAAAAATAAAAAATAAAAAATAAAAAAGAAAAAAGAAAAAAGAAAAAGAAAGAAAGAAAAAAAAAAAAAAAACGCCTGTCACACACTCATCGCTTGAGAAGCAGATCAGAGACCAGGAAAGAGATGTGTACAACAAGAGGCAGTCTCTGTAGTGTACAGCAATCTTTCCCTGAATGGGTCTGATTGCCATTATTGACAGCAAGTTTGGATGGCACTGACCAGGACAGATGCTCTGCCCAGCCCTGTACCAGAGCTTGGACAAAAAATATGCTTGTAGCACACTAGGTTTTGGGCATCTCTTTTCTCCACTCTGAGCCACGGTCTTCTAGGCTGAATGATGAAGGTGATTTAAGCACAGGCATTTCTCTGCTTTGCTGGGGAGCACTTGGTGAGTACTGTTTAGGGATGCTCACAATTGTATGAGAAGGAAGCAGCAGCCACTTTAACAGGAGAAAAGAACAGCAGCCCTCACTATGACAGATGAAGTCCACTGGCTAGCATGAATGGCCAGCTAACTTTCCATACATGCTGTTTAGAAAAAGACTAGGAAACTTAGTCCAGGTATTTGCTCACAGGATCCACCTTGTAAGGAATAGGAATTCTGTTTTTCTAGTTGTGTCATTTCTATGATCTCTTAAAGAGAGAGTCTGCCACTTATTAGTTCATGTGATTCTCATTTCTTTAAAGTCCCTTGAAAGAAAAGCCACCAGTGACAATCTGGAGGTGGACCCAAAGGGAGTAATCCATGAGACATATGTGATCAAGCACATGCAATTCAGTTGAGCATGAGATGTGCCCCATGACTGAAAGGTGCCTGGTTGAAAGTTTTCCAAGTTGAGGACCTGCCTTGGGCTCTGTAGAGATGTGATTATCTTGAATTCCTTTGCTGTGCCTTCTGATCTGGGCCCAAGCACTGAGCAGATCTCGGGAGGCTGCTCTGCACCCAATCTCACAAAACCCAGAGGAAGTGGGCCTCCCAGGAGCTCTAACCCAGGCAGCATCTTAGGTAAGGAGACAGCAACACCCGCCTCAAACAGGGAGTAACTGGGACCCAATAGGACCCAGAAATTCACTTCTGGCCCAGAGCACTGGTTCCTTCAGGTCGGGACCCCAGCACCGAGCAGAACTTGGGCCCCAGCTCTAACCCCAGTAATAACACCCACCCCACACAGTTCTGAAACAACCAAGATACTAGGAAAGACAGGCTCCAGTCAGAGACAGGACAGGTAGCACTAAGGTGATCCAGATGGTGAAAGGCAAGCATAAGAACATAAGCATCAGCAACCCAGGGTACTTGGGATCATCAGAACCTAGTTCTCCTACATTAGAAAGTTCTGAATACCCCATATCACCAGGAAAACAAGATTCAGATTTAAAATCACTTCTAATGATGATGATAGAGGACTTTAAGAACGACATAAATAACACTCTCAAAGAATTTGAGGAAAACACAGGTAAACAGGTAGAAGCCCTTAAAGAGGAAACACAAAAATCCCTTAAAGAATTACAAGAGAACACAACCAAACAGGTGAAGAAATTGAACAAATCCATCCAGGACATAAAAATGGAAGTAGAAACAATAAAGAAATCACAAAGGGAGACTACCCTGGAGATAGAAAACCTAGGAAAAAAATCAGGAGTCATAGATGCAAGCATCACCAACAGAATACAAGAGATAGAAGAGAGAATCTCAGGTGCAGAAGATACCATAGAAAATATTGACACAATTGTCAAAGAAAATGCAAAATGCAAAAAGTTCTTAACACAAAACATCCAGGAAATCCAGGACACAATGAGAAGACCAAACCTAAGGATAGTAGGTATAGAAGAGAGTGAATATTCCCAACTTAAAGGGCCAATAAATATTTTCAACAAAATTATAGAAAAAAACTTCCCTAACATAAACAGCGAGATGCCCATAAACATACAAGAAGTCTACAGAATGCCAAATAGACTAGACCAGAAAAGAAATTCCTTCTGTCACATAATAATCAAAGCACCAAATGCACAAAACAAAGAAAGAATATTAAATGCAGTAAGGGAAAAAGGTCAAGTAACATATAAAGGCAGACCTATAGAATTACACCAGACTTCTCACCAGATACTGTAAAAGTGAGAAGATCCTGAACAGATATCATATAGACCCTAAGAGAACACAAATGCCAGCCCAGGCTATTATACCCAGCAAAACTTTCAGTTACCATAGATGGAGAAGCCAAGATATTCCATGACAAAAACAAATTTACACAATATCTTTCCACAAACCCAGCATTACAAAGGAGATTAACAGGAAAACTCCAATACGAGGAGGAAAATTATACCCTAGACAGAGTAAGAAAGTAATCCTCTTCCAACAAATCCAAAAGAAGACAGCCACACAAAGATGATTCCACCCCTAATAACAAAAATAACAGGAAGCAACAATCACTGTTCCTTAATATTTCTTAACCATCAATGGACTCAATTCCCCAATAAAAAGACATAGACTAATAGACTGGATATGTAAACAGGACCCAGCATTTTGCTGCATACAGGAAACCCATCTCAGTGACAAAGACAGACACTACCTTAGAGTAAAAGGCTGGAAAACAATTTTCAAGCAAATGGTCCTAAGAAACAAGCTGGAGTAGCCATTCTAAAACCTTCAGCCCGAGAACACAAAGGGAGGGACTCATGGCTCCACCTGTATAGGAAGTTGAGGGTAGCCTTGTCAGTGAAAGTGGAAGGCCTTGGTATCCAATAGTTTGGACTCCCTAGTGTTGGGGAATTCAAGAGCAGGGAGGCAGGAATGGGAGGATGGTAGGAGTACACCCTCATAGAAACTCCCAGAATAATTTGGATTAGATATGATAGAGACAGGCTACCAGAAGACTAGATTCCAGAATTAAAACAAAAAATTATCTTGATACTAAAATTTGTTTTGAGAATTGTATATTGCAGAATACACACCCTTGGTGTATCTACTCATCAAGCAAGCTGAGCAGACCTGCTTGAACCTCTGATGTCCTGGAATCTCAGCTGAATGCAGTGAAGACACAGACATCAGAGGCTTATCAATTTGCCCTTCCCCCTGCCCCTCTTCTAATATCTCAATGTCCATGATCAGTTTGAAGAAGCTAATGAAGAGTCAGTGCCCCTAGTCCCTGGGCTTGGGGACTGAGGTGGTTAATATTGGGCTGTCTTTCTAGGGGAAAGTAGTGGTTTTGTTGGAACAGGGAGGAATAGCTAGGATTTATTGCATAGCTATAATGTATTGGTAAAAAACTGTATAATTGTTATTAAGCTGAAGTTATAATTTCTTAAATGGTACAAAATTTACTTTGATTTCAAATTGATATAAAAGTGAGATTAATACTGTTACTCTCATAGGCATTGTGCCTATATAACACATTTAGGAATACAAGGCTTAGACCCAGTCCTTCTTTAACTCTTTTAACTGATTTGAGATGGTTAGCCTGCGAGTTAAGGGCCTATAGCAAATTCATGGCTCTGAGTGTATTGTTAGGGTGTTTTCTATATTTTATTTAGAAATAGCTGAGAGGAGTTAACAAACAACAGTCCAGATTGCCTTACATGGATAGTTGATTTTCAAAACATCAGAAGTCCACAGAATTGGCATTACAAACATTTCTGCATTAAGGTTCATTTTGATTAGGGATCTATCTGCTCCTGATAGCTTCCTGTCTTGGATTCTAAGAAGAAATTGAGCATCTTTGAAGTTACTCCAGTTGTGATGAGACAGCCACTAGGCAAGAATTGCCTCTTTTCATCTACAGACAAATTGCTGTCCAGAAAAGGACCCACTTACAGAACAGTCGACTGATTATGTCTGCCAAGACAGAGTAATCAGCCCTTAATAATTCTGCATCACTAGGTCTGTCAGATGATCCTGAGCCAGAAGGCTGAAGATCAGATGTTCCAATGTTTTGTAGTATAGGGACTGTCCAGATGTTCAGCGGTCTTTATAAATTGGCTAAGTTTTAGAAGCTATGCTTTGTGCTTCCCATAATTTCAGTTAATTCAGTCATTCTGGATTTCTGACGGGGTTGAAGACTTATAGTCTCATACCCAATCCTGGCTATTTATTTTGAGAGAAAAGATTTGAGAGGCTGGTTTTCAGCTGACATTCATTCTAAAGCCAAGAAAAAAGCCAGGTTCAGAACTAAGTCTTTTAGTTAGGAGAGATGACAGAGATTCTGTTTAGTCAACAAAATGATGGGCTGAGTATTAGGTCTATCTTGTATTTTACTGATACAAATTGGTATAGTTATGCTCTAATTGTATTTTGGGAGAAAAGGGTTTTTTTTTATTTTAACAGGAAGGGTGATATGTAGGAGAAGCTAAAGTGAGACGAGTAAGGAGGGGAAGAGGAAGAGGAAGGAGAGGAAGAGGAAGAGGAAGGAGAGGAAGAGGAAGGAGAGGAAGAGGAAGAGGGAGGAGAGGAGGAGGAGAAGGAAAGGAAGAGCTAGGAGACAAAGGGGGGGGAGAGTGAGTGGAACGTGGAGGCAGATCTTTGCTTGTCTTCGCCAGTTAGTTGGTATATCTAGGTCGGGTATTGGGTTACACTTCTGATTGTATGGGCATCTCGTTACTGAGCATTACCAAACTTTAAAGCCTTTGATTAACATTTAAAATAAATAAATAAATAAATAAATAAATAAATAAATAAATAGACATCCAATGTCAACAGTTCCTTGTGCATTCTTTCAGGAAGATATTTGTGCATTGATGTACATATATATGTATGCATACATATATAAATTTTCTCTTAAATACATAAAACTTAATTGCCTTATGCACCAGTGTCTATATACTACGTTCCATTTGGTTTAGTGACACTGCCAAACCACATGTGCATGCAATACACCTCGTTCTGTAGCTCGCTTTCTTTCTTTCTTTCTTTTTCAAAATTATTAAAATACTCTTTCCTCAGGTCATTAGACTTTATATTTTGTTCTTGACATCAATTTTCTTGCTCAGTGATCAGGGAATGTGTGGTTGTATGCAATATTTGGACTTTACTGAGATTTTTTTCATGGCCTGATACATAATAAAATTTTTAAACGTTCTGTGGGGTTTTGGAAAGAATGTCTAGCTTTTGTATTTTGACTAGCTTGTTAGGTATGTATGATTCAAACTCTATGAAGCTATACATTTGCAACTAGGCAGCCTGCCACGTTCTGCAAAGTGTGAGCCTCTCAGTAAGCTTCTAGATCAACAATCTCTTTTTCCTGGTTAGTTGGGTTTCTTGTTGTTTTGTTTGTTGTTTGTTGTTTTGTTTTTGTCAACATGACATAAACTGAGTCATTTGAGAACATGCTCCTACCAGACTGCCCTGTGGGCAAACCCGTGGGAGCTTTTCTTAGTTAATGATTGATATGAGAGGGTGTTGCCTAGTATGGGAGGTCCCATCTCCGAACAAGGTGGTCCTAGGTTGTATAAGAAAGCAGGCTGAGTAAGCTTTGAGGAGGAACAAGTCAGTATGCAACGTCCCTTCATTGTTTCTATCTTAGTTCCTGCCTCGAATTTCTGCTGAGTTTCTTCGATGATAGACTATACAATCTACACTGAAATATATCCATTTTTTCCAAAGTTACTTTTGGTCATGTTCCTTTTTTAAAACAATTAGGTCTCTGGGTCAAGCCAGAAGAAGCCAGCTAAACCAGGGAGACCTCCATTCTCTTGCTACCTCTCCCCCCACCTTCATCAGACCTGAGACCCCTGAACCATATAGGTTAGCTTCCCTTCCCCCTCCCATCCTCCCTGCTGGCTGAGCCCTTTGGGCCAAGCCAAGCTGCCCTGAGCAGCCTGCTATCCCAAGGAGAACATCCAATCTCCTGTCACCTCTCCACCCACCTTCATCAGACCTCAGGTCCCAGAACCATATAGACCTGCAGGTCTGGAACTATACAGCCGAAGGATACCCATCAGAGGCCTGCTACACCAGTACCATTGAGATTCACTGCCCTCCCAATACCTACTACAACAAGAAAACCCAGGGACCAAAACAATCCAGATGGCTAAAAGCCCACGAAAGAACACAATCAACAAAAGCTGGGCAATATGACAACTCCAAAGCACAGCTACCCCACTACAACAAGCCCTGGATATCCTAACACAACCAAAACTCAAGAAAATGACCTTAAATTCAATTTTATAAAGATGATAGTGGCCTTTAAAAAGAAAACGAATAAATCTCTTAAAGAAATACAGGAAAATACTACTAAACAGATGAAGGCAATAAATAAAACTGTGCCAGACCTGAAAGTAGAGATAGAAACAGTAAAGAAAATATAATCTGAGGAAATCCTGGAGATGAAAAACCTAGAAAAAAGTACAGGAACAACAGATGCAAGCCTCACCAACAGAATACAGAAAATGGAAGAAAGAATCTCAGGTATAGGACATATAATAGAAAAAATAAAGACTTTTCCTGCCTATTGTAGTTGCAGTAGAGCTCGGTGATTGGGCAGTAGAAGAGGTGGGTGGAGCGAAGAGTTGGACGAAGGAACCAGAAAGGGGGAAGCAAGAGAGGAAGAAACAAGATGGAAGCCGATGTTTGTGTCTAGCAGTCTCGGGTAGCTATTTATATCATAAGGTTAAATATTGGGTCTACAATTCTGATTGTGTGGGCATCTTATGTATTGAGTATTTGCTGATATATAAATCTATTGGATAATCTGAAGCATTGAGAGTCTTCATTCTACCAGGTACTGTGAGCATGGCAGACATTGTCTGGGGTTTAGCTAAGCATTATGAAGGTGGTGAAGTTGAACCATAGGCCATGCGTGGAGCCGTGGTGTCCACGGAGCTGGCTGGTGAAGGCAGTGGCCACAACAGCTTTTCGTGGGTCCTGGGCCAGTAATGCTGGCTAGCCAGTACTGTGACATAGAGCACCAACATGGCAGCGGCACAGTATCTCCCGCTACAAGATGCCAGCATCACCAACAGAATACAGGAGATAGAAGAGAGAGTCTCAGGTGTAGAACATATAGTAGAAGAAACTGATACACCAGTCAAAGAAAGTGTTAAATCTAAAAATTCCTGACACAAAACATCCAGAAAATGTGGGATACGCTGAAAATACCTAAGAAGAATAATAGTAACAGAAGAAGGTGAAGAGTCCTAGCTCCAAGGCCCAGAAAATATTCTCAACAAAATCATAGAAGAAAACTATCCCAACCTAAAGAAAGAGATGCCTATAAACATACAAGAAGTATATAAAACACTAACTAGAATCCTCCTGCCAAATAATAACCAAAACACAAAAGGCAGACTTATCAGAATTACACCTGATTTCTCAACAGAAAGTCTAAAATATAAGGGCCTAGTCAGATATCTTGCAACCTCTAAAATCCACAGGTGACAACCTCGACTACTATACCCAGCAAAAGTCTCAGTCACCATAGATGGAGAAAAAAAGATATCTCAAGACAAATCCAAATTCAAACAATATCTATCCACAAATCCAGCCCTTCAGAAAATACTAGAAGGAAAATTCCAACCCAAGAATGATAACTACATCCAAGAAAACATGGGAAATAAGTAATTCCATACCAAGAAAAACAAGGAAAGCATACACACACTACCACCACCATCATCAAAATAACAGGAATTAACAATCACTGGTCATTAATATTTCTCAACATCAATGGACTTGATTTCTTAATAAAAAGACACGGGCTAACAGAATGGATGTGAAAACAGGATCCACCATTCTACTGCATACAAGAAATACACCAGAGCCATAAAGGTAGAAATTACCTCCGAGTAAAGGGCTAGAAAAATTTTTCCAAGCAAACAGACACAAGAAGCAAGCTGGAGTAGCTATTCTAACACCTAATGAAATAGACTTTCAACCAAAATTAATCAAAAGAGACAAGGAAGGACATTTTATACCCACCAAAAGAAAAATCTACCAAGATGATATCTTAATTCTAAACATCTATATCCCAAACACAAGGGCACCCACAATTGTAAAAGAAACATTGCTAAAGCTTAAATCACATATCAAACCCCACACATTAGTAGTGGGAGACTTCAACACCTCACTTTCACCAATTTACAGGTCATCCAGACAAAAACTAAACAGAGAAGCAATGAAACTAACAGACATCATTAATCAAGTGGACCTAACAGACATCTATAGAATATGTCATCAAAACATAAAAGAATATACCTTCTTCTCAGCACCTCATAGATCCTTATCCAAAGCAAGCCTCACCAGATAAAAAAATTGAAATAATGCCTTGTGTCTTCTCAGGCCAACATGGATTAAAGCTGGACTTCAACAACTACAGAAACACTGGAGGGGGCGTGGAGGTGGGGGCATCTCCAGGAAGAGACAGAGACCTGGGATAAGGAAGGACCCCCAAGAATCAGTGAGTTTGACCTTAGCTGTGATTCACAACATTGGGAATATGGCACCTGAAGAGGCCACCTTCTGTAGGCAGATAGCAACCCCAGCAATAAGTACACCAACCCACCCACAAAATGTTCCACCCAAAATTTATCCTGTCTGTAAGAAATGTAGACATAGACAGGCAGTGGTAGCACATGCCTTTAATCCCAGCACTTGGGAGGCAGAAGCAGGCAAATTTCTGAGTTCGAGGCCAGTCTGGCCTACAGAGTGAGTTCCAGGACAGTCAAGGCTATATAGAGAAGCCCTGTCTCAAAAAACAAAAACAAACAAAAACAAAAAACAAAAAGAAATGAGGACACAGAGGATAAAGCAGAGACTGAGAAAATGGCCAACCAATAACTGGCTCATCTTGAGGCAAACACCAGTCCCTAAGCGTATTAATGATCCTCGGTTATGCTTGCAGACAGTAGCATGTTATTCTCTGTGAGGTTCCACCGAGCAGCTGACTAGGACAGATACAGATACCCATAGCCAAACAGTGGATGGAGCTTAGGGACTCTTATGGAAAAATAGGAGGAAGGATTGCAGGCTCTAAGGAGATAGTAACTCCACAGGAAGACCAACAGAGTCAACTAACCTGGGCCCTTGAGGCTCTGAGTCTGAACCACCAACCAAAGAGCATTTATGGGCTGGACCTAGGCCTCCCCGTCATTTGTAGCAGATGTGCAGCTTGGTCTTCATGTGAGTCCTGAACAACTAGAACAGGAGCTCTCCCAAAAGCTGTTGCCTGTACGTAGCATAGGGTATGTTCTTCTAGCTGGGCTGCCTTCTCTGGCCTCAGTAGGAGAGAAATCTCCTAGCCTTGCAGAAACTTGAAGTGCCAAGGTTGGGGTATATCCAGGAGGAGAAGGGGAGAGGGAATGGTGGAAGGATTGTGGGAGGGGTTATCTGGAGGTGGCCAGTGAGCAGGAAGTAAAGTGAATAAGTAAAAACAAAACTAAATTTAAAAAAAGAAATCTAAGACACTTTACATTTCTAACTTATTGATTTTTATGTATGTTTGATCACTGTGATTGGGATAAAGTGGTTTGGGGTTATAATATCTTCCTTGTGTTCTGTGTCATACTGTAAGTCAATCAAAAATACCTCACTCCCCATCTAATGATGACTAATTTTACAAGTAAATGTCTTATTTGGCTGGTATAGCATGGCATACTTTTCTCGACCAACCAGTGACAGCTTTCTATTCTATAAGAATGTTTCGTGGAAATAGCATGTAACTAGAAATATCTGCTACAAAATGTCTGTTGCTCATACTAAAGATATTTCTAGAGTCTCTCAAACCCAGAAGTAACCCTTGTCCACTACCCTCTCAGAGGTTGTGGTGTGTGGCTCCTTCCAACCCTGGACCATGGTATAAGTCCTGTCAGACCCATGTGACCACATGCTAATCATTACTTCCTCAAGACTCAGTGTCCTTACTCGTAAATTAGTTACAATTATGGACTACAATATAAAATAAAGTAAACACAGTTTCCCACCAAGGAAAATGACTCTGGCTCCTCAAAGTAAGCAATAAATGTCAAAGTAGAAGAGGTAAAGCACCTCCTTTTGCACCTTGGCTTTCTCTATAACTTGTGTCATATCTTGAACTTTCCATCTTCAGAAAGGGCCTGCTACACAGTCTTCCAAATTGCAACCCCTCCCCCGAAAAGACTCTCGACATTCATGAAGCTAACATGACCCATGTCATTCAAAGTAAGGAAGAGTAACACACTATGAGGTAAACCATCCTCCTCAGGGGATAAGACAAGGGCCATAGTTAGCAGCTCTCTGGAGCAGCGGCATGTGAGGGGTGCCAACACCACCTTTGACAGTCACAGTGCCCTCTGTTCCTCATACCTATTGTTCCACTGAAGTAAGGGATACACTTCTGTGAAGAGGACAGCTTATTCCTACCATAGGCAGGAAGTGGGGAATATGTCGTTCCATTTGCTTTCTTGATGGGTGGTTTGTCATTCATTTATCTGTGGGATGATTCTTCCAAAAAACAATTACTCAACTTCCATGATATAAAAACTCAGGTTAGTTTTGAGTGACCAGGAGGACAAAATTGCTTTTCCCCCTTAATCAGCTTCTAAGATCTAAGCTATACTAGAGACAGCGCACTCTAGGAGCCCTCCATCTTTATCCCACTTTCCTATATGTGTAGTGTGGTCCTGATCGAAAGAGGCAAGGAACTCATTGAGTAGAGGCTAACACTATAGACCCACTCAGAGGCTGTGGTGTGTGGCTCCTTCCAACCCTGCACTGTGGAATAAGTCCTGTCATGTGACCTCTGCAGTGTGTCATCCAGATCATCTGCTTCATCTCACTGTCCTTGGAGATGAGTAGAATTGTAGACTTGGCACTGTGTCAAAAAGCTCGCTCGTCCAGAGAGTTTTGGCCCTAAACATAGTTAGAGTGGAGTTCAGCCAATAGAGTAGACAGAAAAGCAAGGGCATCTGGGGGGCGAGAGTCCTGGAAACTAAACCAGTTCTCACCTTGAAGGCAAGACAGAGGCCTAAGGTACAGCAGAAGCTCAGATGTCAGCTAGCGACTGGCAGTTCTGAAATCTAGCCAATCAGGACTCTCCATGTAGGATATATGAGTGGTGACCAGGGGGTTCAAGTGAGGCTAGCTGAATGAACAGAAGGTGTCTGAAGGGCAGACCAGTGTGAGGCAGAGGGCTTGGGGCTGGGTGCAAAGGTCTTGGACATCCTGGTAGTCCAAACTTTTTCTCTTCTCCAATGTCCTCCCTGCAGCAGGCTCTGTAAGTTCTCTTCCAGAAAAGCCCAAGTCAGCTTCCTCTTGATGCTTCTTACTGCTGCCATCAACTAATATAGCCAGCTCCCACCTCTGTCTGAACGACAGGGATATCCCCTGAGGTCACTGCCACTGGGCTCTCTGTCTGGACTTCGTGCAAGATGGAGGAGTCCTTTGCAAACCACAAACATGATCATGTCTGTCTATGTTCTTTAAGGACAAATCCCTAAAAACCACATTCCCAGAACTTTGAATGGCTGCAGGGCCCTGCCTGTGCTGTGGTGGCTGTCTTCATTTCAGGCTGTCTGTGATGTTCTCCCTTCACTGTGGCTCACCATGGTCCATCTGCAGTGACCTTCCGATGGTTCCCTGGACCAGACAGGTTCCCTGGAGCATCATGTCGTTTGTACAGCCCTTTGCTCTCTCTGGAATACCGTTCCACCTTGATTCCCATCCTTACTCTTACAGCAGATGCCCTCTTGCAAGCTTTTCTCAATAATCTTTTTATTTTTATGCTGGGACAGAACTCTGGGAATTGAGCACTCCAGGCAAATGCTCTCCCGCTGAGATATTCTCCCAGGCCTGGCACCAATGTCCTTTCCAAAGCAGCCTTTCTTCTTCCCACATCTGTTCCCCTTACAGGAGGTCCTGCTTGCTCCCAGATAGAGTTGTATCTCACACTGCCTCTTGTGTGCTGGGTTATTGTCTGTATTTTTCATTGCAGCAGAAGGTCCATGCAGACAGTGACAGGGCTATGCTTCTTCCCTGGTTCCTCTGGTGCCCATCAGTGTTAACCAATCAGTTAATTAAGCATAGCTACAGAAAGAATACAGGTAAACTGCCCCAGCATGGCAGCAGTCAACAGAGAGTGATGTGGGTTCAATTGGGTCATCCTAAAAGAAGCTTTAAAGTCCAAACTCTGTCTCTACAGGTTTCAGAAAGAAACAGGATCTTTCCAATGTCCGGGTTTAAACTTCCTGTCTACAGACCATGGGACCATGAATTCCTGTCTCTCCAGTCTATCTAGCTGTGATATTCTACAGGAGCAGTCTTAGGAAACCAATACAGGGACACTTGGCAGATCTTAGGTACCCAAGACACTCTTACATAGTGTGGTTAACAGAGCTAGTGACAGGCATCACTAGCTGATGGCCTGGGCTGCAGTCACACTGAATCAAGACAGGTTCAACAATGCCTGAATGAAACTGCAGGTTTTCTGCTATATGCATGAAAACCCAGGGTAGCCAGTCAGAACTGTGAGGACCAAGGAGAATCGTGCCTTGGAGGAGAGCAGGAGTTTGTTCTTACTCCACCTGGTCAGAACTGTGCAGGGAAAGTGAATGGGTCCTCCATTAGGTGCAGGGAAAGTGAATGGGTCCTCCATTACATGCCACCTCTGCTTCAGAAGCACACAGAGAGGAAAGCTCAGAACAGAACTGTGGTGCCAGCAAGCAGTATTTAGGATGTCGGAAGTCATTGTGGAATTAGAAGTTTAAAGGCTATTAGGTGGCATAGATTAGGAAATTCTATGAGGGAAACCGGGGATGGGGACTGACTTACTCTTATCCTCTCACCTTTAATCAGCCATGAAGAGAAAACATCCGAAAAACACAAGTCACACACCAACGCAGAACCTCTCAAAGGTCCCTGTGAAAATGGCAATTTGTATGTAACGGCAGTCCTTTTTTTTTGAAAGCAGATGGGAACAATTGAAAGTTTGAATCAAGTCATTCTAATGAAGGCTTCTGGGAATTATGGACATATTTCTATGCAAAAGGCTCAGAACACATGGAAAGTTAGAAACCGCTAGAGAAACCATGATTCTCCCTACTTTTTAATGAATGCAATCCAGGGAGCGCCCCCTGTGTGTCAATCCCTTCTCCACGCAGGATACAGAGGCTTTCCCTCTTGAACTCAGTGCTCTCCTGTTGGCTTCCAGTAAATAACGAGGGTCCTAGTGAATCAGAACTTTTTCTCCGGACACAGACTATTGCAGCTCACTCTGTTTCTTTGGGGGAAACTTATTTAAAACATGACATTTTTAAAAACCAAGAAACACTTAACAGTGAGGAAAACATGATTATATTGACTCTGACCACCATTGCCCTGCAACATAGTAGTTGGTTATCTAGTCATTACGATTTAAATATCAAAAATACAGGAAGCCACAAAGGGAGAAATTATGCACTATTGGAGTTGGAGCAACAATTTCTTCTATTTCTTCTCTATGCAGAAATTAAAACGCTTTTTTAAAGCAGCCAGTTCAAAAGCTGTGGGAGGCTGAACGGAAGGGTCCATATTCCAGGACCTGGTCCTTTGATTCAAGTGGCAATGCAAGGGTTAAAAGAGTGAGTGTTAAGTCTTTAGTCGGGAGCTAGAGATGTACACTGAGGTATGACTTTCATCTTCAGCAATGTAGCTGTCCTTTATCTGGTCTTATGCTGTCATTACTCAGTACTTCTGTTGTGAAGTGCTGGGGTACTTCTACTGCATTTTCTCCTGGAATGTTGATCGGGAAGTTGAGATGGCCATTGCCGGGTGTAGGGAGTGTGGGATAGTCCCCACCAGTGTGCAGCTGGACCAGCTCCCACATCTCCACTATTCTTACGGGTCTGTTTTCAGCATTTCTGTACAAAACGTGGGCTGTCACTGATGATAACTGATGGGTGGGCACAGGTCGATGTGCATGATCTCAAGCCGACTCTCTAGATGGCCGTGTCCTGAGTTGGCTGATCTGGGGCACGTTGAAATGCCAAGGGCAAGGAAGAGCAGACACCTCCTGTGTAGGAAGTTGGATGGGCATACAACCGTAGCAGCCCCCATGGTAATTCTCCCGGAAACCCCGCCACTCAGCGGCTCTGGCTTGTCTAACTGCCCAAGCAGTCTGCTAACAAGTTTCTCTCACCAAAGATCTGCTTAGATAAAAATCTTGTTCCCAGATTCAGGTGCCACTTCTTTCTTTCGAAAGCCAGTAGCCCTGGCCTTTCCTGCTCCAACTCAGGCTGCATCTCCTTGTTTTTCTCAGCTACATCTGGCACTTAAAAATGATGAGCTATCAGCCAGGCGGTGGTGGCGCATGCCTTTAATCCCAGCACTTGGGAGGCAGAGACAGGCGGATTTCTGAGTTCGAGGCCAGCCTGGTCTACAGAGTGAGTTCCAGGACAGCCAGAACTACACAGAGAAACCCTGTCTTGGAAAAAAAAGAAAAGAAAAGAAAAGATGAGCTATCAAATTGACTGTGGTACCATCTTCTCCTTTGTCCTGGCACACAGTCAGCACAGTGGACTGTGTTGACATGTCTGTATGTCTGGATTGAAGCCTTCCTCCCACCCAGATCTGATGTGTGTACCAGTGTTTTAGTGTGTGAGACACCAATTAGCATGGCAGCTGGCCCCTTCACCAAGGTACAGAGCCACATTCAACAAGGCAACATGCCTGTGCAGCCCCGGTTCAGATGGGCTCTGAAGCAAGTGACACAGCATGGGTGAAGAGCTTGCCTGTGGCCAGTGTGACCAAAGGTGGAGACCTCATGTTCCCTTCCAAGAAATGTCACCATGAATGTCTGTCACCACCACACTGTTTTCTGTCATTCTGCACATTTTCTTGTGAGGGCAGAAATCACAGTCACAGGACTTTGTGGAATCGTTATTTGAAATGAAAATTTCTCTTACACAGCAGAAGGCACAGATGTGGGTAATATGATACAGAGGATGGTTTAACAGAGGATGGTGTCGTTCCTACCCAGGCTGTGAGCTGCCCTCAGTGAGATGGCAGGAACTTAAACAGACAGTGGTGCCTCTCTGTAGGCCCAGGAGGGAGCTGGGCAGCTCTGGTGCTGATAACAAGGACACACTATTGACAAACTCTCATTTAAAAGAATGTATTTGCCGGGCAGTGGTGGAGCACGCCTTTAATCCCAGCACTTGGGAAGCAGAGACAGGCAGATTTCTGAGTTCAAGGCCAGCCTGGTCTACAGAGTGAGTTCCAGGACAGCCAGGGCTATAGAGAGAAATCCTGTCTTGAAAAACAAATAAACAAACAAATAAATAAATAAATAAATAAATAAATATAAAAGAATGTATTTGTGAGTGAGTGAATGTGTGCATGTGTGTGTATGAATGTGTGTGTGAATGAGTATGTGCACACATATGTGTGTGCAAGTGTGCACATGTGCATGAGTGATTCTGTGTGCATGCATTTGTGATGTGTGTGTGTGTGAGTGAGTGTGTGTGAATGTTTGTGCATATTTGTGTCTGACTGTGTCGTGTGTGTGTGTGTTCATGAGTATGTATGTGTACCTGGTATGTATACAAGTAAGCACATGCTGAGACGTCCGACTTTGTAGGCTGAGCTGCTACTGTGGCGGCCACAGGATAACGTTGTGGAGTTGGTTCCCTGCTACCTTCCATGGATTCTGAATCCCAATCACCAGGCTTGCGTAACAACCCTTTCACCCACTGAGCCAATGCACTGGCCTCAAAGGTGTCACTGTGATGCCCTCTCTCAGTGAGCTCCCTGCTCTATGATGACAGACCTCGGTGAGAGTAGAGGCTACTGGATACAGAACAGGAAGCGGATACAGAGGCAAGGGGGCAGGGAGGAAGTAAGACTTATGAATGGCCACCATTCATGAGTAAGAGTAAACTGTGAGAATTTATTCTCCCGAAAGAAAGGAAAGCCCAAACTGCCTCCTTCTCAAGAACTTTGTCAATAATAAACCCCAGTCTAAGTCAGGCAAGTTCCGTGAAGGCCCAGAGCCTCCTGGGGGAATGGGAAAACAAGAATAATCGTGTTAGCAATATCTTGTCCTAAAGTAGGTAGGTTCATTCTGTATTCTCTTAATGTACCAAACTATATTAAGAAAAGTTCTCTAGAGGAACACAAACAATGAAGTACATGTATGTACACACACATATATGATAAATATAATATATATGTACACATATAATAAAAGGTATATACTAAGGGGTTCCTTAGATTGGCTTACATGATAAGGGCTTGGTAATCCAGCCATGGCTGGCTGCAAGCTGGAGCAGCTGAAGGTCCAGCAGCAGCAGTTCAGTCCACACATGAAGTTGGATGCCTCAGTAGTCCCAACCCAGTGCTGAAGGCTGGGAGGATTCCTGGACAGTCTGCTGGTCTTCAGACCACACTGGAAAGCTGAAGGAGCCGTAGTCAGATGGTCAAGGGGTGACATCATCAATGAGTGACACACTCTCTGAGACAGGAGCGAAACAGAAGGCAGGCCAAACTACTTTTCCTTGGACCTCTTTATGGCTCACCTGCTCGGTGGACGGTGCCACCTGCTTTGAAGGCAGGTTCCCGCCACTCAATTACTCCTTTCTACAAATAGCCTCATGCCCAGATGTGAGACTCATAGGTGATGCCACATTCTTTCCAGCTGAAAATACAGATAAGCGAATAAACAGAATAAAATAATCTAAAATAAGAAACATGGACTAGCAAGATAGATAACCTGAGTTCAGTCCCTAAGGCCCTCAGAGTGGAAGGAGAGAATCAACTCTCACAAGTTGTCCTCTGACCTCTCCATGTGCACCACGGCATGTGTTCATACATATACAGCAAACAAACATGCTTAGAATTTTTAAAATTAAAAATTAGGGGCTGGAGAGAAGGCCCAGTAGTTAAGGGTACAAACTATTCTTGGCTGGGTCCAAGTCCCAGAACCCATACAGAGTAGCTTACAACTGCCTATAACTAAGTTCCAGGGGTATCTGAGATGCTGGTCTCTGAGGCATCTGGCACTCAGAGGCACATACACACACATACACGTAATTTTAAATTTTTAAATAAAATTTAGAGATGCATATAAATCTACAACCTCATTTTGGAAAAGATCATAAGGTATGAAAATAAAACAAATTACAGCCAAAGAATTTAGAAGCCTCAAGCAACATTTTGGTCAGCAAAAACATTGACGGATGACATCAAGGAAGATAATGTCTGCGGAAATGCTGGACAATTTGCCAGAGCCTGCTCCACTTTTCCTTTCTGCCGTCTGCTGAAGAAAAGGAAGCTTCCTTGACAGAAGTTCATGCAAACTGTGGTGTCGAAGCTGGCCTGGAGCAGCCACTGTTCACTCTGCCCAGGGAACATCAGCCAGGCAAACCAGCGTCCCTAGGGGTCATCAGAGCCACCAGTGTGGTGAGACTGTATCTGAAGTGTACAGGTCTGGAGCCTGGATCAGAAGAACCTGACCAGTGGGCTGAGGCAGGGTGATAGTCCTCCACTATGATTTTCCTTGTGGCTGTTAAACACAGATATTATTAAAATTGTATAAACAAGAAATTCTATTAAAAACCAAAACCATAAATACATTTTTCTATTTTCTGTCGTCTTAAGGTTGTTTGTGCCCAGCTAATCTGTGAATGAAAATCTCTGTCTATCTCTCCCCAGATCCATGCTCAATAACGTCACAGAAACTGCTTGAAACTGACCATGGAGACCAGGGTTACCACCTAGGGAGGCCGATGATGGGAAGGATGATGATGGAGAGGAAGAAGATGATGGTGAGGCAGGGTCTCACTATGTATCCAAGGCTCACGATCTTCATGTGTCCATTTCCAGAGTTTGGGGATCACAGACATGGGCAGCCGGTCCTGGCTACACTGCAGGTTTTCCAGAACACACCACTGACTGAAACCTCCACAAACTTCTTTGTTCTGTACCAAAATAGATCTAGCCTTTCACATATCTCGCACATTGCTATACTTAATATTCTTAGGGCTGAGCTCTCCCTTGTATTTCTTCCTCTTTCCAGTTGTAGAGACTGCTGGGGTACATCCTGTGGAGGTGTGTCTCTCTATTGTTAGTCCTGTACTGACAGGGAGACACATGCTGGCAGGATCTTGGTATTGTTTACTCTATAGCCATCATCAGTCTCATATTTTGTAAATGTTCATTTGTCTTCATTAGCCTATAGGTAATCTAGAATTGTATCTGATTGGCTGTAATAAAAATTCGGTGGCCAATAAGTAGAGGCAGAACTCCCTGAGAGAGGGGGAGAGGGAGAAGGAGAGAGAAAGGGAGAGGGAGAGGGGGAGGGAGAGGGAGAGGGAGAGGGAGAGTGGTGGTGGGGAGGACCACTAGAAGATTTGCCATAGGTGAATAGATGGACCAGGGCAGAGGGGTGGAGCCAGGATTAGTCCAGTTAAGTTCAAAGTGGCTGGGAGACTGTCCTAGCTGGAAGGCCTGAGCTTTAAACTATATTAAAAAGTATGTGTCATTATTTGTATTGCTAGCTAATCCTGCTATAGATACCAATCTACTTTATGTATTAATTATCTAAAATTTTCTAACCATTCTAAGATTACCATACAATTATATCATGTCTCCCTTCCATTTTCTCCGTCAACCCTTCCACATGTACCCCACCCTGCTGCTGTCTTTCAAATTTATATGGCCTTTTTCTTTCTTTAATTGTTGCATATATTTGTGTGTGTGTGTGTGTGCGAATGCTCACACATACATAAATACAACCTGCTCAGCCCATATAATGTCACATGCAAACCTTGCCTCAATTGTGTGTTCCGGTTTTGCTTGATGGGGAACAATCCCTTCCTGCTTGTGTTGTGTCTTGGGACCGCTGTCTCTCCAAACAGGTGGTCCCAAACACAGAACAACAGTATCCTCGTGCTTAGCACTAATGAGTCTTCTACAGGTAAAAGGACTTCTCCACATTTAAATGTAAGGGGAGGAACTGATTTTTTGCTTCCCATTCTGTGGTTTAAAGGGAAGATCCTTAGTGCTTATAGAGATAGAAATGTGCATCTCTTGTATTTGGAAAAGCACTGGAAGAATTAATGTGGGGTTTGAAGAACACAAAGGTAGGAGGCATTTGTTGATGTTTACTGGGTTTTGGTCATTCATTTCTGAGCACAAAAAAATGAGAGCTGGCTATTTTGCAACTCACTGGACCAAACAGTCTGAATCAGGTTCTCGACGGGAATGGAACACTCCATAGCTACATGAAATTCCCCTTCACTTCGGAAAATGCAGAACATGTAGATGCAAGGTCTACTTCTCAAAAACCAATGGTTTAAACATTTCTAATGATATGAAATGCTTTGGTATGTGAAAGAGGTCAACAAGCAATATTTAAAATATGATTTCAACTTATCAGTGTCACTTGTATCCCTTCGCATTGTGGACTGATACTGTTTTTATTCAAGGGAACCCACATCCTGAGACCATGAGTAGGGATTACCTCTCGGGATCGTGAATTGATTGTGTTATGCTCTCTGGTCTGCTCACTTCTATTTTCTAAAACATCTGTAATAAATATTAACTGTTTCGATAATTTGAAAAGCCTGTGGGGCTGGAAAGATATCTCAATGGTTATGGGTACTCACTGCTCTGTCAGAGAACTGGACTTTGGATCCTAGGATCCTTACAGACTATAACTCCAGCTCCAAAGGATTATGATGGTCTCTTCTGGCTTCTGGGGAACACACAGACACACACACACACACACACACACACAAACACACTCACAGGGTGAGACCATAGGCACACACAGGAACACATAAAATCTTTTCAAGAAAAAGAAAAGGCTGTGATTTTTAAAATCCTTGAAAAAATGTTCACAGTCACTCTTAGTCAACTTTAACAAAATGACCTCAATTTACCTTTTTCCCATAGCCCTTGATTTTATTTTATTTTCTCCAGAAAAACCACATGACAACATCAAGTGCAGTCAACAGCTTCCTTTCAGTGCCCTCCAGTGCAGTCTGGAATTTAACGTGTTTTCCAGAAGATCCTACAGCTCACCATGATTACTGCCCTTCTGAGAAAGCTTAGCTCCCCTGGGTCAGAGCTTGAAAATGAAAAATTGCCTGTGGTTTAATGTAAAATATATAAAAGACACGCACCACGGAGCACACAGAAGTCACTGGGAGAGCCCACTAGTGTGGAACTTACTCTTCAGTTTGGTGTTTTGTGTAGCAGCCCACTCTAATGTTTAAACTATCAGAGCCCTGTTTCCATCAAGCTGGTATAGACTCTGCCCCTTTTTTCTGTATGTGGTTTTATTGTGGCTGGGACTCTGGGCGACACTCACTCTCCATCTCAAGCCGAAGCCGCACAAATGGTCACTGTTCTGTAGACCGAGCAGGTATCGGCATCAGTTGCTCATTTCATACTTTGACTTGAATATGTCAGACCAGAGGGCATGTTGAATATATTATATAAAACTGTTTACTGATTTAAGCTTCATGAAGCTTGATACTGATATCTAGAGAAAAAGAAAACTATGCAAAGTTTAAAATAAATAGTTTAAAAAGTTATGAAATAAGCTAGCCTTTGCTCTTCTCAGAAACACAACACAGAACGGACCCTTGACTTTTGCACACCATGCAACACACTCACTGATTTTATTTTCTTTTTATTGTTGCTTGAAACAGGCTCATATCACCATATAACCCAGGCTGGCTTTGAACTTATAGTTGTCCTCCTGCCTCAGGCACATGATTGGTGGGATTAGTCCCCATACATCCACACTTAAAATAACTTACTGGTTTCTGTCAATTTAACATCTTGACATTCAACAAATATGATGAGTTTCAAGGCACAACATAAAGAAATATGGCGTGATCCTTTTAGGAGTAATGGTGTCCACAACGATCTGAAGCGGTGGAAATTCTTGGTGATAATTGTGACCAGTAGTTACTACCAACCACTGAGTATTCCTGATGTGTCTGGGGTGACCGAGGAGTGAGGGTTTAATTATGTTTAATTTTAATTAATTTAAATGTAAATAGCCACACGTGGAGAGTAGCTAGCATATTGCTCTCCTACCTCTAGAGTTATCGTTGGTTAAATTACATTTGGATAAGAGTGTCCGTGGAAGCTTGCCACACAGTAATGTTCTTTTCACTTTTGTGAAATCAGTGTTGGGATTTGCCTAATTTCCCAAAAAGAGTAAATTAGCTCTTTTTATTGCCTCTTTCCTTCCAGTCCTTCCCTGGCAGATGGTAGAAATGAGAACTCCATCTATCCCCTTGAGAATACCATTGGCATTTCACGCTGGCCGAGGAAGAGACTAGCTGAGCCCCAGGGGCTCTCCTGATGGGCCTCAAACTGATTGAAAAATGAAGTCCTTTATTTCCTGCTTAGAGGAGAGCAGTGTGCCAATCACACAGCCTTTATTTTTATATAGAACTAAAGACATTTACTGGTAATTTTCTGAGAATGATTAGGCCTTTCTTTGGGAGGATCTGAGAGTAACTACTTTATTCTTGTTTCTATCTGTGTGTGTCAAGAGCCCCAACAGCAAACAGAAGGCACACTGCCACCTATAATTAATCTTAGAAAAGGGTTCTTGGCAAAGATGTGGACTGTGGTAAAGGAAACCGGTACCAGGGCCACCTCTGTAGTCCTGGTGCTGACAGGATTAGAAGACGGGCATTCTAACTTGAGGGCTGCTATAGGGAAGGTACTTGGTAGGAGCTGTGCTGTGGTGAATGGGCAGGGCTAGCCTCGAAACCTTATCACAGTCCTTGATTTCCTCTTGGTACTTTGTATTAGTGACCTGGAGTAGAAGCTACAGCATAGGAGCCGGTGCCCCTTCAGATAGACTTCCAGATCATAGACAGGGTGGATAGATGTGATTAACAGATCTAAGGAAGCAATAGAAACCAGCTAGGCAGCCCTTCCTGATTGAATACTTACCTAGGGTAAAGAGACTGCTGGGTTTCTTCCTACAGAGCTCTGACTTGGTGGTGATATCTGTTGTCCCTCCTTTCTTTTCTCCTTCGTTTTCTTATTGTCTTAAACCTGGATGTCCTGGGATCACGCCTTCCCTGAGGAAAGCATTAGCATACACATTTTGTCAATAGAAGGTGTCCTAGAGTGACATTTTTAGATTTTGTGGACATCTGTTTGAAAGTAGGTACAAGGGAGCTCCTAATGGTGGTTTCTGAGTTCCTAGCTTTTTCACCCACGGTTAACCAAGGTACAGTATAGATTTACCATATTTGATCAGTGAATCTCTAGGCAAGAAGTAATTGCTTTATCCCCAAAAGGGGACGTCAATTAAAATGCAGAGCAGCTGCTTTGGGATATGTGACAGACTCAGAGCATCTGAGGACCAACTCATGTCCCACTCTGAAAGCCAGCAACCCACCACAGCGAATCTGAATGAAGGTCTTCATACCCTGCTGAGCTTAAAGTTGGCTCGGGTGTGATCACAAGCATGGTGGGGCTGTAAATGAAAGCAAGTAGGGGCCACACGTGCTGGCACACACCTGTTGGACACTTAGAAGCACAGGAGGATCGTAAGTTTGAGGCCAGCCTGGGCTACATACATAGAGAGATGCTTCTCAGAGAGCTAGAGAGAGGGAAAGAGGGGAGGGAAGGAGGGAGGGAGGAAAGGAGTAGGAGGGAGGGAAGAGAAGGGGGGAGGGAGGGGAAGGGAGGGGGAGAGGGAGAGAGGGGGAGAGATGTGCAACTTCAGTAGCTCTTCTATGTCCAAGTCAGGGGCTGATAGGAAGAGTGGAAGCAAAGCCATGAGTTGGGGACATTTGCATAGAGAGAAGCCTAGATCCTTCCAACTAGCAGAATCATGAGGACTGAAGAATCATTCCTTGCTTAAACGTCTGCAGTCTTACTGGAAGTGGGTGTCTTCCAGAATGACACTTGTTGTAGAGGTTCCCGCAAGGCCCACCATGATGTCCCCTGGATTCAGGTACACAAGTGTACATGCAGGGTCCACCGGGAAAGAAATGTACACTGGCTGAAGGTTGCTGAAGAGCAGGAGTGTGGTGCTTCCAGATGTCTGACACGCGTGGGAGTGGATCTCAAGGGTATAAGACTGTAGTAAGCAGACACTGGGTCCAAGCATGGGTTGATAGGAAATACTAATTCATAGTCTTGCAGTACCTGTACCAGAAACTAGTACAGGAATGTTCCTGCAATGGCTTCTTCAAGACTTTGATGGCCTAAAGGGAACACAGTGGAGATATTGGAAGAGTGTGTGAGGGCAGCATGTGCACATGCCTGTGGAGATCACAGAGGGACATCCCCACCACATTCTTGTGAGCCTGCATCTGTCACTGAACTCGGCGCTAGGTGGAAATGTTAATTTTAATTTAAATGTAAGCTGTAAATTAATACGGTGGCTGTATTTCTTTATCATAGCTAGTTCTCAATAATGACACAGAGAGACCAAGATTTATTTTCAAGCTTCATCTCAACTGGGCAGTCTCTCTTAGTTATATTTGCATTTAGGGGTTCCCATTCTCCCGCGAACTCTCATGACTCCTCCTTCCTCCTGGCTCATTCTTTTTCCCTCTCCTTCCCCTTTCCCTCTCCCTCTTCCCCTCCTCCTTCCCTTCCCACTTTCCCTTTCTCCCACTCCCTCTCCCACTCCTTCCTTTTCCCTCTCCCTCTCCCCCTCCTTCTTCCCTTCCCACTTTCCCTTTCTCCCATTCCCTCTCTCTCTCCCCCTTTTCCTTTCTCCCTCTCCCTCTTCCTCTCCCTCCCTCTCTCTATGTCTCTCCCTCATCGATACTGGATCCCTCTAGCCCAGTGGCTCTCAACCTTCCTAACACTGCGACCCTATAATACAGTTCCTCATGGTGTGGTGACCCCCAACCATAAAATTATCATTGCTACTTCATACCTGTAATTTTGCTACTGTTATGAATTGTTATGTAGATATATAACATGCAGGATATCTGGTATGTGACCCCCAAAGGGGTCATGACTCACAGGTTGAGAACGGCTACACTAGAGGAAAGACTCTGCATTATAAGCAAATATTGTAACTATTCCTCTAAGTCGTCCCCTCAACAGAAGGAGAGAACTCGAGGTAGCTGGACACTAAGGACTGAGGGAAGCTTAGACTTTTGAAACACTGTTATCCATAACACACAAGAAGACACTGTGATCAGGAGATCTGAGATATCCATAGTCCTTGCACGGGTAGACAGACTTATAAAGACTAAATGTTTATTGACGTGTTCAGGGATTTGGTGAACCCACTCTGTAATGATTTCTCCAGTTCTCAGATGTATGGTAGGAATAGTAAAGGTCTGCTTTTGGCAGCACCCTTGTCTGGACTGCCCGCCCTGTGGGGTGGCAGCACC
>NW_021620769.1:1171507-1186708 GCF_004785775.1 Grammomys surdaster | reverse complement strand
TGGCAGCACCCTTGTCTGGACTGCCCGCCCTGTGGGGTGGCAGCACCGTTGTCTGGACTGCCTGATTGTAAGGCAGGACCCTGTACTGCAGGGTCGCTGCAGTAAGGCTAAGTGCAAAGTTTCCAAACTCGTCTCAGCTTCCATTTGAAACAGATACGATTTGCCAGAGGGCTTTCCTGGGCATTATGTGATGGTTAGTAGATCTCTTACCTCCTCCCACTAATGCCAGTGACATCTGGTAATGACAGCAAAATTTGATTCTAGACACTGCCATGTCACTTGGGAGGGCAAAATCCGCCTTGACTAAGAACCACTGGCCATGTACGAACCCCTGAAAACTACCCAAGCTCTCAAGAATTGCAAGAGTAATAACACAAGGCCTGAAGAATCCCAAGGATTCACAGTGTCATCAGAGTTGAAGGGGTTCCTGTAAAGGTCTCTTCTGGTCTAACCCTCTAGCTATTTGAAAATCTGATGGGGCCTAGGGGATGACAAGAGACAACTTGCTGCAATTAGACCCAAGTGTCATCCTACCAGAGCTCCTGGGTCAGATGTGGCATCTTCACTGTAGCTAACAAGCGTCTGCCACTTGGGAGAGAGTTAGCGGCTTGGCAGTGCTTTTCTTCTCAATAGCTATTACCAGAGAAAAGAAACCCCTTGCCTTGATGAGGCTGTCAGGAAATATGCAGCACCTGAGGTTCCGCCACATTTGCAGCTAACAACTTACTCTGCCATGGTTTCGTGGCTGTTGGTGAGGATGGAAGATTCCTGAGTTACACACAAAGGGTTTTCTCACTGTCCAGTGAACACCAGGGAGAGCCTCCTGCTCACCTAGAATGGTTCCCTACAGTCTTTCCTAGTTAGAGTCACTATTGCTGCAATGAAACACCATGACCAAAAGCAAGTCGGTGAAGAAAGGATTTATTTCACTCATAATTCCATATAGCAGTTTGTCAAAGGCAGTGAGGGCAGGGGCTCAAACAGGAGAGGAACCTGGAGGCAGGAGCTGATGCAAAGGACATGGAGGAGTGCTGCTTAGTAGCATGCTCGACATGACTGGCTCAGCCTGCTTTCTTTTAGAACCAGGACTACAGCCCAGGAATGGTTCTACCCACAATGGGCTGGGCCCATTTTCATCATCAAGGTTCCCTCCTCTCAGATGTCTTTAACTTGTGTCAAGTTGACATAACGTCATAACATATATAACATATCATAACATATCATAACATATCAATCATACAAGTTCAAAGACTTCAAGGGCCCCAAATGCTCAGTAATGCACATGGATGCCTGAAGGAATGAGGTCATGTGACATATGACAGAAATTGAGGGTCTTCCACATGGATGAAGCTTTTAGGGGCTGAGTTGCTTGTCAAATTACCTGGCTGCTAACCTTTTTCTTAGAAATATTTTTCACTCAGCCATTCCACTCCTGGGCGTACACCCTGAGAACTCTGTGTCCTACCAGGGAGAGATCTTTATCCATATTTATGATAGCAAGGACACAGAATCCAGGGGTGAATCCACCGATGAATGGATAATGTGGTACATATACAAAACAGAATATTAGTCAGCTACAATAAAAATGGAATCATGAAGTTTTCAGTAAAATGAATGGACTCAGAATGTATAATATTAAGTAAAGTCACCTTAATCTTGCTGTGTGATACTTTATTTGTGACTTCAGTACAATAAGAGACCCAAAATATTTCTTTAGAATGAGTTTATCAAGTTGGAAAAAGCATTATTTGTAGCAATGACATTTTCAGGCCAAGACTCAAATGAATGTAAAAGATTAAAACAACAAACAAACAAACCCCACCTACCTCACACAGGTTACTCAAATCTCCGTGTCATCTATCCTTGCTGTGCTAATGGTGTTCCTCTACCTCATGGCTATGCTTCATGGGTAGGCTCATACACCAGTAGATGGGGAAGAATGAACTAGGGTTTGGTTCAGAGTCTGGCTGTCCATGGTTTCTAGTTGCTCACTCTGTTCCTCAGAATAGCCCCATGGAGGCTCGTCATCTTCAAGAGTGTCATCAGGGTATCAGTTACCATGTCTGAAATGAGGAGATCACACAGATCCTTAAAAGAAAAAAGGGCTTAAAAAAAATGGGATAGAATGAATCAGAAAGACAGAAAGGTCTAATCAAGCAAAAAAAAAAAAAAAGTCAACATGATTGCCTTTGACTTCGTAAGACGACTGACAGCATTGCCACATCACTCACTGTACTTACATACCCTATATCATTTTTGTTCTGTGTTCTCCTTCAGGAAAATTCTACGGATCTATCTTCCAGATTGCTGATTGCTTCTCCAGCTATGTCTAGTCCATTGAAAAGCCTCTCAAAAGACCAGTGTTTGTGTTCCGTGGTTTTAACTGTAACATTTACTTTGGTTTCTTTTTTTTTAATTTTTATCTTCTGTCCATCTGTTATGCGTATTGCTTACTTTTCCATTTAGGACATATAATACATATAATACATTAATCATAATTGCTGTACATGCTTGAGACTCATCATTCCAAAATCTCTGTCATCCATGTCTGGGCTGATGCTGTCTTCAAATGGATTTGATTGTTTTTAATGTGCCTTGTTGGGTTTTATTGAATGTAGACCATGATGTACCAGCTAAAAGGGTTAAGTACAGGTTCTGGTAAATGCTGTAAGTCTGGAAGCTTGTTCTCATAGGAATTAGACTGTTGACTTTTGCTGGGAGTGGAGACTTCAGGGTAAAATATCCCAGGTGCCCTTGTTTCTGTTTCTCCTCTTGGGTTACATTTTCGTAAATTAGACTTATAAAAACAGTTCAGGTAAAATTCCTCATTATTTCAGAGGAACTTACTGAGGAACTGGTAACATGTGCAGAGAAGCATCCTAGAGTCTGATGGTACAGGCTCACGGTTAGTAAGTACACTTCACAAATACTTCGCAAGTTTGTCTTCCCTCTCAGCTGAAACAGGGAGTCGAGGAGGGACCAGATTTGATGTTTATATTACAAGTCAGTTAAGATCTGGTACAAGTCACTTCGATTGGGTTCTTAAATGGTCTTTAAGGAGAGATCTTGTTAAAGAGAACAGTGCTCTGGGCTACTGCAAAATGAATACACTCCTCCTCCTCCTCAACATTGGAAGCAAAATGGAATGTTTTTCCTTTTAATCTTCACTGTAAAAACCTGATATATCTCCCAGAAGAAGAATTCATCAGAGTATGGATGTCCCTTAAGATTGCCCCCTACCTCCTCCAGGCTGCCATTGAAATCTTTATTATAGGGGCTGGAGAGATGGCTCAGAGATTAAGAGCACTGACTGCTCTTCCAGAGGTCCTGAGTTCAATTCCCAGCACCCACATGGTGGCTCACAACCATCTGTAATGGGATCTGATGCCCTCTTCTGGTGTGTCTGAAGACAGCTACAGATCTCATATACATAATAAACAAACAAATAAATAAATAAAACTTTAGAGAGAGAGAGAGAGAGAGAGAGAGAGAGAGAGAGAGAGATCCCCTCTTCTTAGGAAGCTTCCAAAAAAAAAAGAAATCTTTATTATAAGCTTACGTTAATTATATGACATGTTCCTCTGTGATGATTTCACACCTCATGTGACATACTTCAACCACAGTCACCCCTCTACTGTCTTTCACTGCCTCCTGTCTGGCCTCTTTCCTGACTCCCAAGTGCCCTTGGCACCCTCATCAGCCTTGGCTTTGCCTTGTTCCCTGATGACACCCACTGGTGAGATAGACTCCATGAATTTGATTTGCATTTCCCTTATGAAAAATATCAGACGTTTCTTCTTATAATTATTGCATGGTGGCATTTTAACTCTCCAGCTGTGCACATCAAGCCCCCAGGAATTCACCAATCACAGATGTCTGTGATTCATCATTGGTTCCTGTGGCTGTGTAGCCTGCTGGCCTTCTATGCTAGTGCGGGGCTACTTTTTGAAAAGATTTTTGTTTTACTTTAAATAAGTCACAGTGCATCGATTGATTTTTTTTTAATGAAACTCAATACAGCGACTCAAGCAGAAGATTTATTTTACTTTAAAATGATATATGTGTGTCTGTGTGTGGGTAGGTGCACATGAGTGCAGGTACCTATGGAGGCCAGAAGAGGGCATTTGATCTTCCAGAGCTGGCTGTAAGCTGCCCTGCCTGTTGCTCCCCTGCTAGAGCAGCATATGCTCTTAACCACTGCACCATCTCGTCAGCCCCAGCACAGGGTTTAAAGTTCTCCCTTGATCTTACTCACCTAAGTGGTCTTTATGTGATCCATGATATGTGTGTGTGTGTGTGTGTGTGTGTGTATGAATATTAGGTGAGAAAAATCTAACATGTACTGGCAAGAAATCATAAAAAATGATAAAATAATTATGTAGTATACAGATATTCAATATAATTTCAGCATTCATTAATGTTAAAAGCAATTTTAAAAGTAATGATGCTTGTGTATTTTACATAGAGTCAGATCTTGGTTGAATATTTAAGCCTAAAGATTGGAGCATTTTCAGTGTTTTTCAGGGTTGATCAATAGTTTGATTTAATAACCGTCAATGCTGAGAATGGTATTTCATGTAAATGTGTAATTTTTTAAAAAATAGAAATATTTTAGGGCCATTGCAGAGATTGCTGGAAATTCTGTCCTGTCCCAATTTCAAACCACTGTGCATTGATTGCTTTTTTTTTTTTAAATAAAACTCAATACAGTGACTCAAGCAGCAATTATGAAAATCAAACATCCTGATACAATAAAATACCCCAGTAACCAGACTTGACACCTACATTCTGATAGGATAGTAGGAAAATAGTGGAAGTCTTTGTTTTCTGTAGTTCAACCACTATGTTCCTACTGAGCAGAAGATGTCGTGTGGACGGTAAAACCTGTCCATACTGAAAGTCACAATATCCAGTGGCCTCATCTAAGCCTGAGAATCGCAGACTGTAGTCACCGGCCCTGCATGACGTGAGAGCACAGGCAGGGCCAAGTGCACATGTGTGCATTCAGAAACAAGGCTGGAGTGACATGTGATAAGACAGAAGCAAATGCTGCCAGAAATACCTTTGATTCCAAATTCAGATGTGTTGCTGCATGTTCAGAAAATTTTCCTGTTGCCAAATCTTTTATGAACTGCATATGAATTACACAAGCTTGCATGGGACTTGACAAGAGATTTACATTTTCTGACTTAACTCCGCCTTCCCAACGTCTATGGCAGCAGTTCAACCTACAGTTTCAATCATCTGTTAGGTTTAAGGAGAGGGTCTAATTTCAAATTGTGTTGTTTCTTTCCCATTCTATGATGGTGTGGTGGTTTGAATGCGAATGGCCCACGTTGGCTCCTGTATGTGAATGCTTGGTCATTTGGGGGTGGAGCTACTTGACAGGGATTGGGAGGAGTGGCCTTGTTGGAGCAAGGGCGTCACCGGGTGTGGGCTTTGAGGTTTCAAAAGCCTTTGCCAAGTCCAGTTTTGTCTGTACCTACTGCCTGTGGATCAGGATGCAGGGCTTTCAGCTTCTCCAGCATCACGTCTGCCTGCGTGCTGCCGTGCTCCTGCCATGACGTTAATGAACTAAACCTCTGAAACTGTAAGCCAGCCCCAGTTAAATGTTTTCTTTTATAAATGTTTCCATGGTCATGATATCTCTCCCTAGCAATATAACACTGACTAAGACAGATGGGATTAATTCCTTCTACAACCCTTGCACATTAGCAGAAACTAGAAAGGAAACCTTTTATTCATATTTATAAACTAAAGTTTTAGTGGAAGTTTTGATTCTGTGTTTCATTAATAAGATTACCTACCATGATCTGCAGTTGTGTCAATTTCTTCTGTGCAATTGTGACCAAATATAAGTGATAAGAACAGAAAAACTGAAAGGCAAGAAGTGGTTTGAAATGTGGGCCATAAAGTCTTCAGTGATTGCCTGGATGCCGTAATTAAAGTCAGAGGCCATGCTAGCCCCTTATGACCTCACTATCAGTTATGGCTAATGTTGACAACTTGACAGGACCCAGAAACACCTGAGAAACAAGGCTTTGAGCAGATCTGTGAGGGATCATCTTCATCAGATTCACTGAGGCAGGAAGCTTCACCTCAGTCAGGTGGGTAGCTTCCACGGTGGCCGTGGCCTCACTAAAAGAAGAAAATACACCATGTGCTTGCATTCATCGCCTTGTGCTCCCTGACTGTAGATGCAAAGTGACAGCTGTGTCAAGCTCCTGTGACCTGCCCTGGTAGACTGTACCTTTGAACTGTTGCCTAAAACAGATCAGAGCCTACCTTCCCTAGGTTGCTTCTGTCAGACGTTTTGTCCCCAGCAGCAATGTCCTCTTGGAAGACCCTTAAGTTTGTAGTCCACCATTGTCCAGACAAGCTCTCTGAACTCAGGCAAAATGGAGGACTCTTTCTCAGCGGGGCTTCCTCTGCTCTCCCTGACCTTATCTGGAGTGTTCCTAAGCATATGTGCCTGACCTTATGCAGAGGATGATCCTGCAGTTTCCTGCAAGCGCTGCATGGCTCAGCGCTCAGCCCTTCCTGCCATATGATAATTAGGTACTGTGTCCCATCAGCCCTTCCCACCAGTAACCCCAAAATCTCTGGGGAAAGTCAGTGGCCTATGACCAGATTACAGATTCAACTTTCTCTCTCCACAAAAGAAAAGAACCTGCCCGTCGGGTTCGGGGAATTCCTTTTCCTACACCTCAGCCCCAGCCAATAATGTACAGCCATGCTGGAAATCTCTACCCAGTCCGCAAGACACCCCACAATACAAAGATTGTGCTAAGATTGTAGGTACATCATTGTAAGCTCTTGTTTGTTTGTTTGTTTATTGTTTGTTTGTTTGTTTGTTTCACTCTAATGGCCTCACTGAAGTTACCCTTCCTCTTTTCTTTTCTGAGAATCTAGGAAAGAGATGACTAAAGAAATCTGGCTTGGGTCAGAAGATGGATCAGCAGGGAAAGGTGCTTTTTGCCAAGCCTGTCTGGATCCCTGGAATCCAAATAATGGAAAGAGAAAATCATTCTTGAAGACTCTTCTCTGACCTCCACATGCATGCCATGGCACCCATCCCTGCCACACACAATATGTACAAACAAACAAACAAACAAAACAAAACAAAACAAAACAAGAAAAATCAGGTCTGGAGAGGTGCCTTATTGGTTAAGAGCACTGGATGCTTTCCAGACAATCTAGGTTGTACTCCCAGAACCCTCATGGTGACTAACAACCTAGTACAGGGGTATCCAACACTCTCATCTGGTGAAGCTTGTTACAGATATATATGCAGACAAAACACCCAAATACATTAAATAAATAAATAAAGTTTAGGGGAAAAAACAAGAAAAAGTTCTAGAAGGAGAAAAAAATCTTTCCCTTTTGGATTTTTCCCTTCATTTGGATCATTGAAACCTAAACATAAATGGAAGGTAATCCAAGTTTCAGATAAAACAGAGAGGAGCGAAATGTTTCTCCAAGGGTCACCCTCTCAACTGAGACAATCAGGAGCAGGTAACCTAGGGTTTCAGTGTGGTTAATTCTGCATACCACCTCCATCTGAGTCCCTGAGGTATTTATTAAGTCTACGGATGCTGGGACCCCTGTCCAAACTCACCATGCCAGTGTTCTGAAACGAGAATAATCAGCCTGGTGTTCCATAGTCACTGAGCTGGAGCCTCTTGGGGCATGGAAAGTGGGCCTGATGATGGTGGGTGCCGTCAAGATCTGAATACACCTTCACATCCACACACGTCAAGTGCACCAGACAAGGGAGCACATGACTCTAAGAATAGGTCTCTTGTTTGATCACTCTGCATATACATGTACGTGTGTGTGTAAATGCATGTGCATGTGTGTCCACATGTGTTTATGTGCTATGGGTCTGTGTTCATTGTGGAATGCATGGTGGTTTGAATGAGAAATGTCCATGTCTTGGACTCTGGATGTGATTACTTGGTCCTCAGTTGTTCAGGGGAAGTTTAGAAGGTGCAGCCTTGCTGCAGGAAATACTTCACAGAGGGCAGGGGAATGGGAGTAAATGCTTGGCACCATTTCCAGTTCCACCCCTGTCTGCTTTGTGCTTGCATTTAAAGGCAGAAGCTCTCAGCTTCCTGCTCTGGCCCCCATTCCCGTTGCTCGCTCTCCTCCACACTGGACTCCACCATGCTGGGACCATAAGCCTAAACTAATCTTCTATTACAGTGTGTGAAGTGATCTCTGTTATTATCTGTACACCAATTGCAAATAGTGTAGTTTTACATGTAATAAATGTGACTGAAATGAATATTTATCTGTTTTTAATAATAGCTAATTTACATACTACATTGCTAACATTAATTTTGCACTTAATTATGCTTTGAACAAAATAGTGGATAGTTTTGTGTTTATTGGTTTAATTCATTACCACCAAGAGCCTGTGAACGAAGTAAACCAACCTTCCCGTTTGACATACAATCAAACTGAGACCTAAAGAAATAGTTAAGGTTCCTACATCCTGTAACTTGCAAATGGCAGGGTAGAAGACAACCCAGAAATGCCTGCCCAAGCTCATAACCATTGTCTTAGTGCATTAAAATTAATTAGATAATAACATAATAAAAAAATTATAGTCCTTTGTGATATTGGTCAGTCCTGACCCTTGCCTTTGCTGTTTGGCTCCTTTAAACAATAAATCTTTGATACTTAATTTTGAGCATGTAGATAGCAGAATGTGTCTGCGTTTAATTAAGGAGAAGTACATTTAATGGAGCTGGCAAATTTTAAGTGCTTGGCTATCCTCTGAGCTGGCAGAACCCTCTCAGTTCTTAAGTTAACCCTCATACTTCCGGCAGTTTTTCAGATCAACAGATTTTTGAGTGTTGTTTTCCTTGAGGATACACAGTCCCGTCCTCTCAGAGTGGAAGGTGCTCCTGACACCTTTCAAAGACCCTTTCCAGTCACACCCCGGTAGGTGCAGCCTTCTTAGATCAAACTCCTTAAAGCCCTTCCTCCTCTGTCACAAGTCTGTGGCACTTTTAAGTAGGAGCTTAGGACAAGGACATTTGAATAGCAACCTCTAAGAATTTATTTTTACAACAAGAACCAACATTTTCTCCACACAAAGCTAAACCTTTAAGGCCTCATTTGCACGTAAAAGATAAGAGTGTGTGGCATTTTCTTACTGTCAATTCTGTAGGCATAACAATGGGGGCATCCTACTAATGAGGATGTAGCTGTCTGGATCATTAAGTTCTGAGACCACTTTGGGGCAGGATAAAGGGGACAGAAATGTCGGTCAACAGGTGATCTAGCGTTCCTTTGCACACTCCCTGGAGGGTTTTAATGGCATTCAGAGTACCAGGCCTTATCCTGGCCCTTCTCAAGGTCAGCTCTGTCTGGACAGTTCTAGTATCAACTCCCTATAGCTAATGTATGTCTACAGTAAGCTGGTGACTGCTATCTCATGTGTTGACCTTGCCCCTGAGTCATGGAGTCATGGGGTCCCTCTTCATTGCCTGTGTCCTTCCTAGGGGTGACAAGATCTCTTCCACCCCAGCCAGGGCAGTCCTGATGGTGTCTGTGAGCATGCTGGCTGCTTCTCCCTTGTTAGAAGTAACATCACTGTACATTAAGGACATCATATCTCCTTTCATATTAAAATGCCTGTCAGTTCTCCTGCTCAGAGGCTGTAAATCTGCCACAGTAGCCTGAGCTTGGGGAGTTTTCATTAGGAAAATATGAAGATAAGCGGTCAGTCTTACTGTCAAAGGCAAAGAGGTAGACTTCAAGTAATGGCGTTATTTGAAGAAATAAATACATGTTGCTTTAGCTGAGGGTTATATAAGCAAATTTTGAAACGATAGCTCTGTCAAAGAAAAGAAAAAGTCTTTCAAATCCAAGCTTTAACAAAGCAGGCTGGAGGAGCTCAGATAGGGACCGGAACCAGAGGACGATTTATGAAGATATGCACTGCACATTTGTGCCTGCAGTAAATCAGGAGGCAGAGCCAGCGCGGTTAGCCCTCCATTTTGAGTTGTCCAGTCTGAAAAGTGGCAAAGGAATACTTAACCCACAATTCACCTTCAGCTCACAAACGAAGCTGCCCTTGTGTTGGACAAAGCTTTCTTGTCACGTTTGTAAAGATTAGTAGTACAATGTCCCTGGCCAGAGTCTGCTTGACCTGCAGGTGTCACACAAATGATCAAGTTAAGTGAGCTCTTAGGAGTCTGATTCAGGAAAGGTAGGGCTGAACTCTCTAACCACATAAAATATTAGGAAAAAATTCAAAAGATTTAGAGCCCTTGCTGTAACCAAATGCATTCATGAACTTGAGAACCGTTAGCAAACAGACATAGGCACAGAGATCCTTAGAACTGGGAAGTCTCAAAAGCAAAGGTTCCTAAAGGAAACCTCCAATAGCCTCCATCCCTCTGTGAGGAAGCCAGAGCTGCTCAATGGTGTCTTTAGGGGCATGCCAGAAGTTAGCTCTGACCTCGGAGCTTCAAAGGAGACATTGAGTTTCAGGTACTTTTATTTTGTCAATGAAAACGGTCACCAGGCTCTATGGGGAGGCTGTTGAAGACAATCCATGGAGGTTGCAAAACGACCCAGCTTGTGCTCAGCACGCAGCTTACTCTAAGGATTTGTAAGACTCAGATAACCTTTTCTGAAACCTGACAGCTGAGAACTTTTGTAGAGTGGGATTAATTTCTTTTGCATTCAGAAAGGGCCAACATCTAAATAGCTCTGTATGCATCACAATGGCAAATAAATTAAAACGACCGGATGCTTCCTAGCTTGTTTGGATGACGAGCTATGTAAACTACCCATTATAACCTTCCCAAAGTCAACTGTGAAGTAGCTGTGTGAATGCAGGTCATTCGATGTATGGGTAGAGAGCCACAAATGGATTAACAGATTACTTCAAATAAGAAGAGTCCCACTTATGGGAGTCTGGAGGAACATGGATCTACAACCAAAAAAAAAAAAAAAAAAAAAAAAAACTCTCTTTGGAGATAACTGGAACTCAGGCATGCCCCAGCTGCCATGTGTGAGGGGCTGGCTGTCCCTCCTTCCACGTTACCTGACAGGACCTGGTCTGGGCCTGTGTCTCATGGGAAGACGCAGTCTAGGTGAGGCTGGTCACTATCAACATTGATCAAGAATACCCAGAAGTGAAATCGAGGTCAACAAGGCTCTACCCTCCCCTCAAAGTGGAGAATCCTCTTTGCTTTGCAAGGTGAGGAATTTAGGGTGCTCATCTGTCTAGCCCAAGAAAAGTAGACTGTTCCCAAAGAGGATTCTCAGTTTTCATCTCCCCATCTTAGAAAATGTAGATCGTGTTACAAAAGTGAACAACATTAAAGTAATAATATTGTGTTGGAGCGTACAGTGGGAAACGGCAGTGCAGACACCATCTCCCTGAGTATCACCTAAGGGGAGCCTGGACCACAAATTCAAATCCAAATCAAACTCCCATCCTAAGCATCAAGTTTGATCAGCACTTAAGGGAGTCCATGACCTACCATCCCTTCTCCCGAAAGGCAGCCCTAGTCTCTGGAGTTTCAGAGTTTGTCTTGGGGCTGGAAAGTTCTTTAGTCTAGCTGTCTTGTGGTGCTGTCATTGGTCATCACTTCTTTTTGACATCATAGTCATGGTTCCACATGGAAGAAGCCAGTGTAGAGGTACTCTGAGACCCTGGCAGCAGGAAGTCAGGTACTGACTTCCACAGCACACTTGGGACCAGATAGCTCCTAAGGCAGTGGTACCTTTATCAAAGCTGAGAACCTACTCAGTGTGCAGAGTCCTGGGACTCCACTAGTTTCAAACCAATGACAAGATTCACACAGAAACAAAGCCACAGAAAATCCCCCAGGCCACAAAGGAGACACTCCGTCACTTCAATATTTTCCTTAGCAGGAAGGTTTCTCTACCTACAAAAGCAAGTGGGATGCTAACGTCCAAAGCTCTGCACAAGTCAGCCTTCTGAAATAAAGGAAATCACAACAGGAGGGAAGGTCCTCTGCAGTGGGCAGCCCATGGCGGGTTAGGCTCTTCATAACTGTCCTGCTGCCAGAGATGGACATTGGACTGGACAGCAGTGACCTGACAGAGGCTTGCAGGCAGCAACACAGCCTCTAATTCCTGAGGGCGCCAAAACCAGTTTTTCAATAAAGATAATTTCTTTTAGAAGTAGAGGATGTTTTGAAGCTCTATATAGCTTGAGAATCCTGAACACAGAGGCCAGGGGCCTAGACTCCATTTACATACAGGACGATCTGTTCATTTTGTCCCAGGGCCATAAACTAGAGCACTGTCCTGTAAATACATGCTGCCAAAGTGTCACTCCTTAAGTACATCCTATCAATCAGAGGGGCAGGTTGCTGACAAACTGGAATGAATCAGCAGACACGTGACCAGCTCTTCAGCATTAAAAAAAAAAGTTTTAAAGCTGTTCACAGGGCTGAAGAAATTAGATATGCAGCAGGCTGTGTTTCTCAGAGGAGGCAGTGACAAGGTATCTTGCAATGTGACTTTGCCCCTCCTCTGGTTGAGGTCCCCTTGAAACCAGAGATGCTCTGTGACTATCTTGACCAGTTGAAGGTGATAGTCATAGAAGACTATCAACTTGTTTCCTGGAGGATTCATTCAGAAAGTCTTCAGGATTCATTCAGAAAGTCTTCAGTCCCTATGCTACTTGTTTGCTAACGCAGTTATGCTGTAAAAAAGCATTACTAGCTCCAGTAGAGGGACTGTGGGTGGCTTTGTGAGCACACATACACACACGCGTGCACACACACACTTGCAGGAGTGGGTTCAAGCACACCCCAGATGCACACATCTATGGTTGATTTACATCTAGCCACCATCCGACTTCAACTTTCTGAGAGACCCTGGGCCGGAAAATCCAGGCCTACTCAAGATGTGTACATAGACACTCGGCAGTAATAAAATATCATTATTTCCTACAGTGGTTGTAAATGCCACAGTTGGCAAGGAAAAGAGAAGTTAAGTATTTGACCCACGCCTGTTGTGGCACACAAGTTTACAATCACAACTGTGCACTAAATGACCATGAATGCTACACAACAGCTTCCTGGTACAAATTCCAGATCTGTAATATACTGGCCACATGACTTTGAGCAGGTTCCTCATCTGAGCCTTAGTCAATTCATTTATAGCTTAGTGACCAGTAACTTTGCAGGGTTTATATGAGGGTTAAATTGATTTATCCAGTAAAATATGCCCAGAGCAGAACCTGTCAACTAGTGCTTGCTGACTGCTATGTAAAGAATTCCAGGCTCTAGAGTCTGAATCATGTACAGTTTAATTCAGTATCCCCTAAAACAGAGACAGGGCTGGCAAAATGGCTCAGCAAGTAAACATGCTTGCTGCCAAGTCTAACTACCTAAGTCCAATACTTGGAGTAAACAAAAAGGTGGAAGGAAATAACTGACTCCCACAGTTGTCCTCTGACTTCCAATATACATCATGGCATGAGTGATTATGCATGTGCACATGCGCACAAGCACACACACGCACCCCCCCACACACACACACACACGCACACATGCACGCACACACACAAACACACACACGCACACATGCATGCATGCACGCACACATGCACACACACACACACACATGCGCACAAGCACACACACGCACGCGCACACACACACGCATGCACATTGAATAAGTAAATATTTATTCTTTAAAAATCCAAATATATTGATTTACAGACACTTAGACTACTTGGGGTTGGGCCTGCGCCCAGGTATTCAGGGGTATAATTATGGGCAGGCCTTGGCCTTGTACTGTAGGAACATGTGGTCCACAAGGAAAGACAGAAAAACAAATGTTTACAAAACAGACTAAAGGCAGCCGTCTTCACGCATCCTCATTGACCATAAATGAAGCATACATCTGCTTTCCTAGGGCATTACCTACAGCACAATTGGCATTTAAAATGTGCCGATCTCTGAGAGTGGAATTCACTGGTAGAGTGTTGGGCAAGCAAACCTAAGGCTCCAAGATCCACTTCATCTTCCCAAAAGTGTAATTCTAACAATAAATGTACAAATCCCTGGAAACAGTGATTCTACACTGTGAGCCTTATCTAAGCAAATACTAAGATAAGAATTTTATGTATCTGTATTTGTGTAGTATATATGTGTGCATTTATCTTGGTAGAATGCTCACGTGCACAGACATATGTGTTATTATGAATGGTGTGAATAAAAATACATAGTCATTTAGTTATAAAAAGTTAAGTTGCTGTGTTATGCTGCTATGAAAATGATTTCATAGTCACAGGCATGTAAAGATTTTCATAAATTATAATTAAAAATTAAATTGTACAACAGTGTGTAACACAGTGTGTAACAGAAAAGGCATGGCCCCACCCTCCAACACTGTTTCCTGGGAATGGTGAAATAAGCAAATTTTGAAATTTTTTTAAATGAAAATTTGTAATTTCCTTTCACTTATTTATGGAAGATCTGACATACATTTATGATAAACAGATGACAACATCTCATTACAACTTGCCTTATTCCTTAAGGATAATAAATCTGTCTCATCAAATGTTCACATTTACTCTCAGTTCTTGATCCATCTTCAGTTAAAACATGGAACTAATAATCCACCAGTTTTCCAGCCTAGGCATGACCTTCTGAATGGAGTCAGATGTGCTGGAACAGCAGCAAAGTACAAGCTTGTGGAGAACAGGGCATGAGCTAATACACAAATCTCTGTAAAGCTTGCCTTTCAAGTCCATGCCCATGGATGGTATAAGCATAGTTATGTCCTAAAAAGTGGAATCAAGTGCTGACCCAGAAGCTGGGAGTATAATTCATAGTGGAGTGCCTGAACAGCAAAACCCTGGGTTCATACGTCAGCATGAATGAATGAATATATAAATTGCTAACAGTGTTAATAAAAATGATGAATCATCTCTGTGATTTAACTGGATTTCCTTTCTTAGGAAGAATCACAGGCATGTTCATCTGTGTGTGTGTGTGTGTGTGTGTGTGTGTGTGTGTGTGTGTGTGTGAGAGAGAGAGAGAGAGGGAGAGAGAGAGAGAGAGAGAGAGAGCGCGCGAGAGCGAGAGCGAGAGCGAGAGCGAGAGCGAGAGAGAGCGAGAGAGAGCGAGAGAGAGCGAGAGAGAGCGAGAGAGAGAGAGAGAGAGAGAGAGAGAGAGAGAGAGAGAGAGAGAG
>NW_021620769.1:1115425-1171497 GCF_004785775.1 Grammomys surdaster | reverse complement strand
GAGAGAGAGAGAGAGAGAGAGAGAGAGAGAGAGAGAGAGAGAGAGAGAGAGAGAGAGAGAGAGAGAGATTGACATTTCTTTTAAGGGTGGCAATGAGTTGAGTGGCTCAAATATTTTGGGTTGTAAGTAGGTAGAACACTAAAACTGAGTGCAATACAGTCCGTGCGCTTCCTTCCCTTGTGAAGAGCGGTTCCCACTCACTGTTGTTGTCATCTTTAGTCCGTGCGCTTCCTTCCCTTGTGAAGAGCGGTTCCCACTCACTGTTGTTGTCATCTTTAGTCCGTGCGCTTCCTTCCCTTGTGAAGAGCGGTTCCCACTCACTGTTGTTGTCATCTTTAGAAGTTCATTGTCCTCCTTCAAGCACACGCTTGCATCTTCTCTGACTCCTGGCAACCACCCTGAGCTTCTGGCTGTCTCTCCTTCTGATGCTGTATGTAAGTGGGGCATGAAAAAACCAAAAACCCAAAAGGACCATATCCTTTGTGACTGCCTGATTCACAATGTGTTGTAACAACAAATGTTTTCTTCTTTAAAACGGAATTGCGTTTCAGGGTACATGTGGGTCATATCTCATGATTTAGTCTTGTGATGGTAGACACTTGAGTTGACTGCATAGCCTCATTATTGTGAATTATGCTACAATAAGCATGTAAGAAAACATTTCATACACAGTCTGACTTCAGCTGTAATCCCCAAATGAGGATTGTTGGAGTTTACTCTTTTTTCTAAACTTTAAATTTTCATTTATTCATTGATATTTGTGGAAAAAAAAACAAAACTAGAAAATGGTCAAAATATGTAAATAACCCTAGCCCCTGTTTTGTTCAACACCACTGCCCAGAAAAAATGTTCACTGTTTTTCATGGTTCTTGCGAGCATTGTTTTTGTTATCTCTGAGCGAATTTCAGAGCTTTATGCTTGATTAGCATAAAGCTAATACCAAAGCTAGGTACTCTAGGCCAATGAAACATTGGCACAAGGTGAGGACAGAAGGAACATCAAAGGTAAAAACACATGCCCAGAGCTGACTGAACCTTCCTCTACCCCAACTCCTGAGGGCTAATGAGGTATTATTCCCCACACCTAGACACACTCCAAGAAGATAAAACCCATTTTCTTCTCTCTTTGAAGGAGCTGCCAACTTTTCTTCAGCAATTCTTCAGAATCTATTTTTTTTAAATTTCGAATCTTTATAAATATGTGATTGAATTGTTCTCACAGTAAGTTACACAAGAGTAGTTTGAGTTGTTTGGGGGTGGGCAGTTGCTCTAACACTCTAGTCTTCCTTAATTGATTAATGTCTAATCAATAGTTAACTCTTCATGCATGTACGTTGTGTGCATGAACATATATGTGTGTATGTACCTGCATGTGCACACACACACACACACACACACACACACTATGTATATGCATATGGAGGGGGGGTCAGAGGTTGATGCCAAGTGTCTCTCTCAATCCCTTTGCCACTTACACACTATGAGACAGGGTGTCTCACTGAACCTGGAGCTCATAGCTGGCTAACCCGGCCAGCCAGAGAGCTCTTGTTCATCCTGTCTCCTGTCTCTTTCTCACCAGCACTTACAGCCACAGATCCAAAGTCAGGCCCTTGTGTTTTTAGCAAGCACTTTACCTATGGGGTTATACCCTCTCCTGTTAACTTTACACCCAGAAACTGGGGTGTCCTTAAGAAAGCGATTGTGTCATTGAAGGGTCTAATGTATGTTGTGCCCCTGAAGAGAAATAGATGGAGAAGTCAGACTTGAGCTGTTGTCATCAGTCTCAGGTACTTAATCACTGGTGGAGATGTATCTATTAATTAGTTGTGTACAGTTGGAGCTGAGAGGGTAAAGTTCAAGGAGTGCTTACATTCTGACTCCTACAGGACCCCCTGATGGACACCATTTTCCTTCATATCTATTTAATATCATTTTCCTTCATTTAATATCTATTAATCTGTGATACTCAGAGAATCTCACCCTGGGACCAGTTGAGGGCTTATTCATTTAGTCATTTATTCATCTATGTATATTGAAGAGCACCTTTTATCTTCCAGGAAGAAAGAATAAAAAAATAGGTACATGTTTTTTAAAGGAACGGGTGGCAATCTAAAAAATGATGGAGCCTAATCTAGCCAACGCCTGGGCCAGCCACTCAGTCCCTAACCCACTCACTGAAATGACAGTAAGCCCAGGAGCGTCTGTCCTGGTCACAGACTGCACCAGAAGCCATCTGTCCTCCCCACATTCCGCATCATCTATAAGCGGCCTCTGGTCTTCAGCAAGAACCAGAAGCCCCTTCCCATCCAAGTCAGCAGAGTCTTCTCATTTGCTCACACACAGAAGACTTTCAGGGTGCAGGCCTTCTACTTACCTCTAATTAGAGTTCATGGAGGAGGTTGTTCATCCTCCAGTTCTCACTTTAACATTACTGTTTGCTCCTGTATTCATTTAGATGAGGTTCTCATTGTGTCTCTTGCCTTGGCCTCCCAAGTAGCTGTGACTACAGGTGCAGGACTACATCCCCTCAGTCCCACGGTGTGAGGAGACAGGACGCTGTTGCTCTTGTGAGGCCCCTCGTCCTCCCTGTTTGACAAGTTGCTAGAAATGTATCCAGATACTGAAGCACCTTCTGTCACAACAGAAACAAATGTACCTTTTTTTTTCTTGAGATTGTAAGGGAAAAACAGATTTGGTTTTGTTGTTGTTGTTGTTAGGCTATGCTCTGTTAGAGTCCGAAAGACGGTATCCCCCAAATCTGTATGTCGGAAGCCAATTTACAATATAATCTTAGAGGTGGACCACTAGGCGTGATGACACATGCATGCAGTGCCAGGATTAAAGGTGTGCTCTTGTGGCCAGGTGGGACTGGCTGAAAATCACCCTGGGCTATTGTGCTGGCTTGATGTTTATGGCTGTAATAAAGAATATGATCTAAAGCAACTTAGGGAGGGAAGGGTTGATTTGGTTTACACTCTGGCACACAGTCCATCACTCAGGGAGGCCAAGGCAGGAGCTCAAGACAGGAACCTGGAGGCAAGACTGAAGCAGAGATCATGGAGGAACACTTCTTACTGGCTTGCTCTAATTCAGTGGTTCTCAACCCTTTTGGGGGTGACATAGCAGATATCCTGCATATCTTATATTTACATTATAATGTATAATATTAGCAAAGTTATAACTGTGAAGTAGCAACAGATTATTTTAAGGGTGCGGTCACCACAGCATGAGGAGCTGTATTACAAGGTGGCAGCGTTAGGAAGGGTGACAACCACTGCTTCAGTTGCATTTCCCTGTCACAGCCCAGGACCACCTGCCCAGGCGTGACACCTTAACTGCAGCTTTTCCACCCACACCCAAGTTTGTGGAAAAAAACAAACAAACAAAAAAAAACCCTCTAAGACTTAATTATATATGAATAAATTCCATAAGCTTTGACTTTTTCCCACATGCTCATAACTCAGTTAACCCATTTGTTCTATTCTAAGTCCCACCACATGGTTAGCTATCTTTCCTCAGATTCATTCTACTATCTTCCTCAGAGTTCAGGGCAAATCCCTTGTTCCTGACTCTATCCCAGAATTCCTCTCTCTGTGTCAGAACCCCCACCTACTATTTCCTGCCTAAGATAATAGGCCAGCAGCTTCTTTTATTGACAGGTGACGCAGCCAAACAGTACACAAGAGATTCTCTCTCAGTTTCATCATTTTTGTCTAAATAAAGAACACTTTCTCTAACATCAATAAAATCAATAAAATTGCATTCACAATGCCCAGTCCTTATGTATTGGGCAACCTGGGAGAAAGTACTCTACTGTCTATCCTGTCTTGGTGAGTTCTGTACCTAAATCAATTTCTATCATGACTTAATTACCAACCTAATAAATCCTCTTAGACTTAAAAACATTTCCTTAAATCCTAGACAACTTACTCTCATATGTCAGACTATTACTATCTAGTCTTTGTCCCAATCAGAGACCTGAGAAGGAATAAATATTACCTGAGTATGCAGGAAGCACAGGCAAGCAGCTTCCAAAACTATAGAAGTGACAGGGAAAGCTTGCTGCCTGGACAGTCCCCCAAAGTTTCTCTGTGTCATTAGAGTGTCATCTTCAGCCTTCTGATTCAGATTATCTGACAGATGTTTTTGTGAAGCAGGAAATATGAAGGACTACTTGCCCTGTTTTGGCAAAGCTCAGCAATTGAATTTGCTGCATCTTGTTTGTCCAGTTTGGATAGCATTCTATCTGCAGTTGAAGCAAAGCATCAGTTTCTTGCCCACGGTTAGCATGCCACATTTGAAGCAAACGCCATATGGAGGGGTTTTTTTTTTTTTGTGTGCTCATAATCTTCTTTGGAGCATAATGAGGTGCTGCCAGGAGCAGACATGTTTCATTTTCATAAATGTCTTTTAATGATAAAACATCTTTAAATGCCGTATTCTATGGATCTGAGGTTTTTGAAGGTTTTGAAGATCTACTTATCTGTCTATAATATGTCTCAATAGGTAAACACTGCTTGTTTCTAGCTATTTACTGTCTATTCAACCTTAGAAACATATTTCTATAATAAACTAGACTAGTATGTAACATGACCATAAGTTTGATTGGTTAACTATTAATTTTCATTTCTTAATTATCCTAAGCAGTTTGTTATGGCAGCTTTCAAAAGGAGTAGAGTTTAACATTGCATTTTAAAGAATTACATAAGTACACTACATAAGAAGAGTGATACAAAGTATGTTGTAACCAAATATAACCTTAATCTTGTTTCAGTATACAAAGATCTATCCCAGTGTAAGATTTTTGGCTAATAGTAACTCTATACTTTAAGACTAGATTTAATAATCTGTCCTTTATTCCTATTATTCCTGTATTATACCTATATCCCCCTTCTTTGCTTCTCATTTCTTTTCTCTCTTTTCCTCTTAACATTAGATAAGAAAGAAAAAAGGATAGAGGAAAGAAAAAGAAAGAGAAAAAGAAAAAGAAATCCCTAAATCTAATCACCCTCACTTTGTTTCTTCCCTCACCAAAACCATTTAACAGCTTGTAATCAACCCCCTTTAATGACGATAATAATCACACAATGAATGACCAAATCATCCAACCCGCCTTTTGGGAATGGGTGTCACTCTCTTAAAATTGCTTCCTGCTGATTGGGGGCATTATTTTTTTTCTTTTTGGTGGCCCAAGAAAATTGCAGTATTGGCCAGTCTGAACAAAAGCTAGCTGTATCCAGTCTCTCCATGCTGAGAAAGTTCAGAGCTTAACTGAAGTCCTGACTGGAATAGTCTGTGATGCTGAACGATCTAGCTGACCATTCTGAAACTGTTCTGGATAGAGATTTTTGAGGAAGCAGCACTGAGGCAGTCTGAGGTAGGACCAAGCAGGATGCTGGAATCCTTCTCAGCATCCCCAAGAGTGAGTCTTATCAGGGTCATTTTAATTTTACTGCTGTCTGTAAACATATCAACTTTCATAGGTAACACAGATTTATACATTAATATATGTATGGAATGTGCATAATTCAGTTAAAGATGACTCTTTGCTCTCTGAGCAGGTAAAGCATCGGTCTTTCTTTATAAATTAGCTTGGACTGTGTCTTAGTTAGGGTTTTCTTTGCTGTGAAGACACACTATGACCTAGAACTCCTATAAAGGACAACATTAAATTGGGGCTGGCTTACAGGGTCAGAGGTCCAGTCCATTATCATCATGGCAGAAAGAATGGCAACATCCAGGCAGACGTGGTGCTGGAGAAGGAGCTGAGAGTTCTACATCTTGTTCTGAAGACAAACAGAAGACTAGCTTTCAGGCAGCTAGGACGAAGGTCTTAAAGCCCACACCCACAGTGATACACTTCCTCAGCCAAGGCCACGCCTACTCCAGTGAGGACACACCTCCAAACAGTGCCCCTCCCTGGGCCAAGCATATGCAAACCACCACAGATTGTATAACCAAACTGTAATATAAATTTCTATTTATACCATTTGAAAGGAAAGGATGATAAGTCTTGAGGATTCGGTAGCCAACAAGATTTATTGGCTTTGCATAGCTGAAGTTCTGGGCTGGAGACATTTTCATGTCTCAGCCAGTCTCAGAGCTGTTCCCACGAAGCGGGCCAGCAAATCACGTTACCTGTTTTGATTTAAACCTAATTTTTTAATGACTGTTTATATTCAGGCCTTAATTTTTCTATTTGACCTTTTGATTCTATACATTTCATTCATTTTAGACTTTGTTTTCCCTGAGACAATGTCCCACGCTCTAGGAGCTGTGTAGATAGCTTTTGAAGTGGCCAAGTTAGCGTCCAGGAATCTTGTGAAATTGTTACATTTGTTCTTGTATCCATTAAGCCTTCAATTTCAATTCCATCTGACTGTAATTTTAACTTTGGTCATTTATAGCAGTTTGCCAAAACATTTGGTTTTTGGTCTTTCCTGAGTTTTCTATTTTATCTGTAGAAGCTATTGTAGCTTTGATATCTGGGTTATTAATGTTTATATCCAGAGCACTATTGCTTAACTGTTCTGCAGAAGAGTTTTTCTGCTGTTGACCTGACATGGCTGACTTGAACGTGACATTGGGCATTTCCGACAGGGGGCTACCTGTGTGTCCTTTGCTGATCTACATTGTTAGTCCAGTGCCAGCCTTTGCCACATCTATGCATATTCCAGAAGGCTGGGCTTCTCTAGAACAAACATTGTTTCTAGGAATGCCTTGCCCATAACCCCTGTTTAGACGACCTTGTGTGGCAAAAATAAAACATTTGATTGTTTGGCTTTTCTTAAAACCTTTAGGGATTTTTTTCTACTAAAGTTGCATCCTTAAATATTTTAAATCCATCATTTTTATGGGATATTATTGTAATTCTTCCTGAGGGTGGCCCCTGTCTGTTTTCACTTGTCCTAGACTGACCAGATGAGCTCAGGTTGGTTTTCTAACAGCCGTTGGGGTCTTCCTGAGTTTCATTATACGGTGGTGCTGTATGCTCTGAGCTTATTTCCTCTGACTCTGCCTTAGTACCCACCACAATTGTATTTATTATTTTTTTAAATTTTTATTTTAAGACCTGTCTCTGTTTTTGAATTTTCTTTCTTTTCCTTCCTTCCTTCCTTCCTTCCTTCCTTCCTTCCTTCTTTCTTTTCCTTCCTTCCTTCTTTCTTTCTCTTTCTTCTTTTTTGATGCTTTGCTATCTTAATATTTTCCTCAGTTTTATTCATATTTTTCTAATTTATCTTCTGAGGTGTGTTTCCAGTTGTCATCACACTCTTTTCTTTTCTCTCTAAAGCTCTTTTCCTTGAGACAGCATAATCTTGGCTATCAGGATTAACATGAGAGTTACCAATTTGATAGTAATCATAACTCGTAATTAGGTCATTTATCTTTCTCTTTTGTTTCTATCCTTAAAACATTTAAAATTGCATGATATTGAGTATGAAAGTTCTCTGTGATTGTCTCTCATCTTAATGCGCCTTATTTCTTTAAATATATATGATTCTCTCTATAAGGACTTTATTTTACCAACTTTAAACTGTTTTTATGATTATTTATACCCAGTTTCTTTTCTCTTTTACTGTTTGTAAATGTAATGCTTTACCAGCTGACAAGTTTGGGGCTTTTCAGTCCCACTGCAGCTCCAGAAAAATCTGCAGCCTCCTCAGGCCAGCATGAGTTAGGGTGGTTAACTCCGTCCCCTTGACTCAGTTTAGCCTGCTGCTGGCTTCTGGTTCCATTTCATTCCCTTTCTCTGGTCAGTCCCTGGTGGACAGGAATTGGGCCATCTAGCTCTCTCTAGCACACTTTTTGACTTTTCTTAGAACCTCACCAAGCTTGGGAGAAGTCACAGCTACTGTGCCCTCAGGCTCCTGTTAGAGAGAGCTCCAGCCAGCTGGTTTAACTCACTGGCCTCCCTCACTCTCTCTTAAAGGTATTTAGCTTCCTACCCAGCTAGGAAATTGTCTGGAGAAGTGTTTATTTGCAATTTTTACCCAAGACTTTTCTAAGCTTAGATTCTATGCTCAACAGTGGAAGCCATTTGTAACTGAGGGCTTTTCCACCCACGCTCAATTTTCCGCCAAAATGTGACTTTGAGACTTAATTCTATATGAATAAATGTGTAGGCCATAAGCTTTGGCTTGTGCCGGCTAGCTTGTAACTCAGCCTACCTTTTAGTTACTTCTCCTTAGGTTTATGTAGACCGTCTTCCTCAAAGTTCCGGCAAATCCTCGTCTGACTAGCCTAGATTCCTCTCTCCCTGCTGGAACCCCCAATTCCTATTTCCTCACCTAAGCTAATAGGTCAACAGCATTTTTATTGACAGGTGATGCATCTACACAGTACACAGAGGTTCTCTCTACAGGGCACTACCTACAGTGGGCTGGGCCCTCACTCCCTACAGGTCAGATGGATGATAGCATTTTCTGAATGACACTTTCCTCTTCCCAGATGACTCCATCTTGTGTCACGTTGACAAAAACTAACCAGCATGGCTGTGCAGTAAGAATTTGTCTCAAAAAACTAAAAGATGGGCGAGCGAGACAGCTCAGTAAGTAAAAGCACCACTCCACAAGCTTGATGATCTGGGACACTCATCAGGTAGAAGGTGAGAGCTACTCTGACTACTTAAGCCTTGGCATGCACTCCCCACTCCCACCTCCCCACCCCCACCCCCAACTGCTCTGGCGAGCAAGCACCCACGAGGTTAACAACAGTAACTACAACAACAATAGTAACCACAACAATACGCTATTAAACAAAAGAAAAGAGGTTGGGCCTTTGAAAAGCAATGGAGTTGTAGGGGTTCTTAACTGGATTTGTGCCTTTATGTAAGACACTAAGAGTAAGTTTCCTTGTTACCTTCCTCCTCATGAAAACAAATATAGAAGGTGCCATCAAAGACACAGAGAAGCTGTTAGCAGGTACCAAAGCTGTTGGTACCTTTATTGTGTGCTTCTTGGCCTCAAGAACTGTAACGCATGTTTGTTGTTTGCAATTGCCCAGTCTATCCAGTCTAGAATACATTGTTATAGCAGATTTCCTGAACTAAGTCATAATAATGCATTAGTAATTTTCAGCTATATTATATCTCCTATGAGAAAGACAGCTTCTAATGCTAAAGGTTACGGAGAACTAACATTTGCCTTAAAATTCTGTCTTCTCTGTGGGTGAAGGTCTGGGGTCTTAGGATTGTTCTAGAGCTTGATCCTGCTTGTTTGCATTCACTATAATTTACTACCAACATGATGGTGAAACCAGCCTACACCAGCAAAGCATATGGATTTGAAGGTCCACACTGGAAAATTAAGGACATCTGTGTTTTTTGCTATAAACAATTTTTGAAAGTCTAAACATAAAGCATGGATCCAATTCATCAACATCTTGGGATGAATTTCAATATATGTCATAATAGAATGAGTTGTATATTTTTTCTGTAAAGAACAAAAGAACCAAAATTGTCACATTATCAGTTAAAACCACAATAGAAATAAACATTTGAAAACTGAAAGCAAGCTTATTCGTAAGCAACTTGGTAGAGGCATACAGGAGTAACATGGAAGGGGGAAACCCTTGAAGATATAAAAATGTGTTTTAAGCATTAAAATGAGTGCACACCTGGCAACCTTTTGCTGATAGTAAAATATTCCCAGGTCTCATATGCTGTTCCTTATTTATGTAAGTTGCCCATGCAGTTTGAATTGGCTCCACTGCAGTAAAACCAGTTCCACTGCGGTTGGCAAGCAGCAGTGTCGGCATGTGTACCACAGGTTTCCCACACAAACTGTAATTCATGAAGGCCGATGCACCTCTCCTCCTTGTAGCTGGGTAACCATTTATGTTTGAGGTGAAAATGTTAATATGGAAATTTTCTGAGCTCGGAGAGAGGATGAGCACTACCATTCTAATTTATGACCTTTCATCTAAGGCCAAATGTAAAGGTAACTTCAACTGTTTCATATCCCAGGGCCGGCGCATAGCAGATGTATGAAATTTGGAGTGTTAGACATAAACTTTTATTACCGAATTATAAATAATTTCCCCCACTTATATTGTTCACCTTTCAAGTTCATCTTGATTAAAATACAAGGGCAGCTTTTCAGCGATGTCACTGCATTCTGCAGCTAGGAGAGGCTTTCTGGAGAGTAACACATCACAGCCTTCAGGGAACCTTGCTCATGGGGTTCAGACCCAGAGCCCAGCGACTGAAATCCATGTTACATCAAAATGATAGTAATAAAGTCCAAACACTTGTATGAACTTATCAAATAGATCAGAAACCAAGTACTCACAATGCAGAATGGAAACTCTTTTTAGGTAAAAACAAAAGACATATTGGCTTTTGTGATGGTTTAAATATAAAACATTTCTCATGAGCTTAAAGATTTAAGTACTTGGCCCTCAGTTGGGGGCGCTGTTTGGAGGAGAATAAGGAGCTTTTAGGAGGTGCAGCCTTGTTGGAAGAAATACCTTACTGTGGCCAGTAGGAGTTGAGGTGGAGGAGGTCAGAAGTTCTATAGCCTGGTCCCAGCTTCTTGATATTTCTGTCTGTCTGCCTGCCTGTCTGTCTGCCTGCCTCACTGTCTCTTTATCTCTCTGTGACTGTGACTGTGTCTGTGTGTCTATATATTTGGGTGTCTGGGAGTCTGAGGGTCCCTCCCTTCTGCCCCCGCCCTCTACCCCTCCCCCATGCCCCACCCCCTCAGTTTCATGCATATGGATGAAGATGTGATCTCTAACCTACTGCCATGCCTTCCAAGCCGCTACTGACTGACTCTCTGGAATTGTAAACTCTTTCTTCTATAAGTCGCTGTGGGTCATGTTTTATCACAGCACTAAAAAGTTACTAATGCCCCTTTCCTTAGTCATTTGCCTATCAACCAGAAGATATTCAACTCTGGAGTCAAATCAAGAATGTCTTCTTATTTGTTTTAACAAATAGTTTTCACATCCCTTGAAAATAGCAGAAGAGTGGGCCTAGAGTAGCTGGCTCAGATGCTGCTATTATCCAGACTAAGGTCAAGGAAAGGTCTGGGTCCCTGCCAGCGTGTCATACTGGCTAATGCAGGGTTCACACAAGATCAGTCAAAGTTCTTGGAAGCGTATGCTGATGTTCAATATTCAGATACACTTTGGAAAATGTTGGCCAATCCAATTTAATGCCTGTTTTTATCATCCAGTCAGTCATACACTCACAGGGCTTCATGAGATAAGCCAGGCATGAGACCTTCTCTTCTAAAAACATGACAGTGAAGAACATAGCTTTTCAAAGGCTACAAAGAATTGCTTTGAGACTGAGGAGATGGTTCAGTAAGTAAAGTGCTTGCTGGGCAAACGTAGGACCTGAGTTTTATCTTCAGGACCCATGTAAAAAGCTAGGCATGATGGGGTATATTGTAATCCCAGTTCTGGAGAGGCAGTGGCAGATAGATCCATAGGCTTGTTGGTAAGCCATCTTAACCGAGTAAGCAAGCCCCGGATCACAGTGAGAGACCCTGTCTCAAAATAGAGAGATGGCTCAGCGGTTAAGAGCACTGACTGCTCTTCCAGAGGCCCTGAATTCAATTCCCAGCAACCACATGGTGGCTCTGTAAGGAGATCTGATGCCATTTCTGGTGTGCCTAAACAGCTCCACAACGTACTCACATACACAGAATAAACAAATCTTAAAGTGTGTGTGTGTGTGTGTGCGTGTGTGTCTCCCAAGAAATGACCCTCAACATTGGCCTCTGGCACATGTGCACCTATAACTCGACAACAATTCAAAAATAGACCAAGACCCAAGCAGATGCGTGAGTAGAGAGGACATACAGATGGAACCATATGCTCCACATCTCAGGTCAGTAGGAAACTATAAACTAGGACGACAATAAGATTCTATACTGTGCTTCTCAGAGTGGGCCAAAGCTAAAATACTGGAGATGTGAAGTGGTAGTAAGGATGAGAAGCAGAAGAAGCCACAGCTCCACGCTTGGGGAGACCGTGTGAAAAGGAGAGACACACTCAAGGCAGCGCAGCAGTCCTTTCAGAAATAAACTCTTACTGTATGACCCAGCACCACTTCCTTGACGTTTGCCCAAATGGCTTAAAACTTAATTACAGGGCTTGTGGCTCTTCCAGAAGACCAAAAGTCTGCTCCTAGCACTCTCAATCACCTACACCTCCAGCTTGAGGGGACCCATCACTGTCTTCTAGCATAGGCACCCACATGCAGGTGCACATGCATGACCTATAGAGACACATGATTTTAAAAATTAAAATAAATCCAGGGGCTGAAGAAGTAGTTCAGCGTTAAGAGCACTTGTTGCTCATGCAGAGTTCTGAACTCAGTTCCTAGCACCTACATGGTTGCTCACAGTCATCAGTAATTACAGTTGCAGGGGATCTGACACCCTCTTCTGGCATGCACAGGCGCCAGACACACAGCTAGTACATATACATACATGCAGGGAAAGCCATTATTAACATAAAGTAAATACATTTTCTTAAAAATTAAAAATAAAAAAGTTTAAAAATTCAAAACTTAATTCCACACAAACATCTACCTAGGGATGTTTATAACACCTTTATCAGTGATTACCAAGTAGACAGGACAATGTCAAAGGACAAAGTCTTAGTGACTGAATGAAAGCGACTGAGCAGGGTCCACGTGGACTATTACTACTCAACACTTAAAGGACATGTGTTATGAAGGCGTGGGGGATCCAAGCCAATCTGAAAAGGCTGTGTACAGGGTGACACGTCTGTGACACTCTGAAGAACAGAGTCACCGTGGAAGGAAAGTAACATGTGACTGGCATGGCTGAGGGGAAGGCAGAGACAAAACGGCCGAAGCCCAGGGGGTGCTCCCTATAACGTTATAAACGAGTGTCTCTATAATGTTGTAAATGTGGACACATGTATTATGCATCTGTCAAAGTCCATGCAGTGTATATCAGAGGATACATCCTAATGTCAACCATAACCTCTGTATGATAACACAGGCATATTAATTCTAGCACTGACCTAAGTAAACTGAGCTAAGCTTTTCTGAATTATTTTTATGATGTCAAAAAGTCTCCCTAATAAATTAGCGTTATGTGCAGGATTTTGAAGACTGGCTTTTGAACAGGAATCTGGAAGAAGTCTTGCACATGTTTTTGTTTGTTTGTTTGTTTGTTTGTTTTATAAATACAGTAAAAGATGCTAGCAAGTGCACGCACTGAATGTGGAAAGCTGTTTTGGTTAAGGCCAGTTCTAAGCCGCTGAGGGGTTTCTTGGAATAACCAGATTTATAAGTTTGTTGGCCCAACCATTTGTTGCCTTGGGACTTTAGACCCATGCACTCAAAGACAGTAGCAACTATTCTGCAGATGAAACAGACTCCCAAAACTATTCTCACTGCCAGCTCTCCAGCCAGACTCTGTGGCTGCATTACAGCTCTGTGGTAAAGTGAAAGCAGCTATGTATATATCCATCTCTACCTACCTATCTCACTCTACATATAATACACAGAATTAGAGAAATGTAGTATGTAGTACAATTTGATTTTTTTTAAAACAAGGTCTTAAATAGCCCAGGCTGGTTTCAAACTCCTTTTGCAGCTGAGGATAATCTTGAACTTCTGATCTCCCTGTGCTCATGCCTGGGTGCTTGGATTACAGCTGTGCACCACTATGCCTACCCCTGTGGTGCCAGAGATGTTCGTGTATGCTAGACATGCTATCAACTGAGCTAAATCCTCAGCCCCAATCTTGACTTATAAAGCGGTTTACTTGCCAGGGCATAGCATGTTCCTTCTTTGATTTAAATGTGACTTTACCCGTGTTGCTAATTTTATATTTATATTTCAAGAGCCTAAAATGCCATTATATCAATGTCTGTAATTGTTTGGTCTTGACGTCAGCTAGAATTTTGCAGATGGACAGAAGGATGTTTCTGTTTTTTACCAAATCTCATCCAGTTGTTCTCTGTCTAGGATATCAATCAAAGGCACTAAGAAAAGGAGGAACGCATTTGATGCCTCAGAAAACAATTCTGCATCTTAGATCCTGTAACACCTAACGGGATGTTTTAGCTGTCGTTTGAAGGTATTATAACTTTGTTGATGGTTAAACATCAGAAACAGAATTAAAATGTAAAATATAAGCTAAAATATAAAGAGATCATGGGTGTAGAAGAAATCAAGTCTTTCTCTAATCTTTTCCTTCCATAAATAAAAAGCATGCGCTAAGAATTCATCCAGTATCCCAAACCAAGTTCCCATACAGCACTGAATGGTATCTGCATGCAATTTCCAATCAAATTAATTTGCAATGTCTTCTGATAATTGATGCCATTATTTTTTTTGTTTCAACATTCTCATGGAAATGATCTCTTCATACATTTAATTTATATGCAAAAGTCGGTTTGAGGCTTTTAACTTTTATTTGCTTTAAATTATTTAAGGCTATTTCTGGGTATTCAACAGCCATTGTTTTAACTGTAAGTTTCTATTTCCTATGATTTTAAGGTTCTTTACTGTAAAAACAAAAACAAAAAAACTCAAAAGGTCACTTCTAATTTTTCGTTGGTTGCTTTGCTTTCGTACTCGATATTCTGGCATAAGAGAGAACATCCGAATATCGGATCTTTACTTCAAACCTTAGTTGCTGAACGTGCTACTAAAGATGCCCGTTTTCGGAAGCCAGCGCGCTAGTGCGTTCTGATCATTTTTGATCCCCGCGAGCTGCCATAGGCAAGGAGGGCGCTGATTGGGTGAGACGGGAAAGCGCGCTGCCGGGGGCGGTTTCGGTTTTCGGCGCGCGCGTCCACGGAAGCCCGGCCTGTGAGGGTTCCGGATCTGACTGCCAGGTGAGCCCGCGGACCGGGAGGGGCGAGTGGGCGCGGGTGGGCGCTCCGGGTGAGAGCGGCCGGCCTAGGCCGCGGATGGCCCGGGCTGGCGTGGAGCGGCTCGAGCCGTGGCCGGGCCTGCGTCCCAGGAGACGCTCGCTGGTCCAGGCCACGCGGCCTCGCGGTGCCGGGCGCGCTCCCGTCGTGCGCGCGTCTCGCGCCGGTTGGGGTGAGCGTCCAGGGTTATAGTGGCGCGAGACTTCGGCGCCCTCCTCCACCCGCGAGCCCTCCGCGACTGAAAGTCGTAAATACGGACGAGCAGAGGAAATGGTCCTTGCTGACCGCTTCGGCTCACCGTCTCCCTTTCTCTTGTGTGGGCCTGTGTCTGTTTCAGCTAAGACCACCAGTTTTTTTCAGCCAGTTACCAGTATTTAATTTTATACTTAGATTAAAATGAGACGAGTTTGATTTTAAAGTTCATTGATCTTGTTTGCGCCCCGTTTTATTGTGTGGATCTCATAAATTACTCAGCTGTTTCCCTGACTGACCTTTGGGTGTGAGTTAAAGTGTTAGTAATGTTTCTGGTTTCGTGCATGACGTTGGCTCTTCAAAACCGTGAAAGTGCCTACTGTGTTTCTAAAGTAGCAAAGCACAGCCTCTCTTTGGAATTACTATTGGGAGTTTGAAGTTGCAGGATGTGGCTCAATCTGCGTGCGCGTGTGTGTTACTGTACACGTTAATCAAATGCTGGAACAGGCTCAATCTGTGTGTGTGTGTGTGTGTGTGTGTTAGTGTTAGTGTTAGTTAGTGTGTGTTACTGCACACGTTAATCAAATGCTGGAACAGGAAGAGACAGCCAGTAACCATCTAGCCTAACTCCCTTATTTTGCAGATGAGCCTGGGGCCATGGCAGGTGAAATGGTGATCAGTTACCCAAGCTGCACAGCTATTTAAGTAGCAGAGGAGATTAGAACTCAGGTGTCCTGCCTCCCAAGTGAGTACCCTTAACTACGGCATCAGCTCTTCTCTCACTGAAGGGTGGCCTACTAGATAATAGAATTTCTTTAAAGAAAGTTTTTTTTTTTTTTTAACTCCTTGGCTTGTTTTCTCCTTTTGGATTGAAGGACTGGAAACTAGAAAAGTCATGTTTTTGTGTCCAGCACTAGAAATTTAGTTTTTTGGAATGTCAACCCCTTCAAGATTTTGCTGTTTGCCTCCAGCTTCCCCATGCTGGCATAAAATACTTCTGATAAGTACTGCAGTTATCCCTTCCAGTATGAAAAAGTTGAGGTTTCATCTGTTTGCATATAACCTGTGCAGTTGTCCTGTGTTCTTCACATCCTCTTTACATTACTCACAACGTTCCATTTAATCCAAATGGTTGCAGTAGAATATTGCTTAGGGAGTGATGGGAAGGTCAAAGTCTGTGTCTCTGTAGCAGAGAGACCCACTGGACATGTAATTTCAACTTCATTTTATCAGGTGAGCTGATTTTATCAGCTGAATCCATAAATAAAAACCCACAGATATGGAGAGGTAACTGGTTTATAGATGTATCATCTGGTTCTCATGCTAGTCTTGAGTTTTCTAAACTCCTGTGCTGCTTAAGCCAAAAAACAGTGTAAGAAAGAGAGAACCAGGTAGTGGTTAGGCTCTTTGGCAGTGTTTCTGTCAGCTGACATGTTGAACCACACACTCCTTTGTTGTAGAATACTGTCTTCTACACCAGCAGTTCCTGGGGGTGTCTAACACCCCTCAGGAATTGCACGTGCATATCAGATATTTACATTACAAATCATGACAGTAGTAAAATTATAGCTATGAAGTAGCAATGAGAATAGCTTTATGGTTGGAGTCACCACATCATGAGGAGCTGTAATAAAGGGCCGCACGTTAGGAAGGTTGAGAACCACTGCTCTTCATGGTAGAACTAGATCCTAGTTACCACTCTACTGTCCTGACAAGACAGAGTATCTGTAGACATTTTCAAATGTCCCTAGAGTGGGGCACAAAACTCACCTCTGGCTAAGAACAGCTTGCTTTTAGGAGTTAACCTGATTATCAGGGCACTTACGGCCAAACCTGGAAACCTGAGTTTAATTCCTGGACTCACTGACTCCGACCTCTGACATCATGTGCGTGCTGTAGCCGGTGTTTTTGCCCCTGTTCCACTACATAAAACAAACAGAAAAATACAGTAAAAAACAAAAACTTTCTGAGTAAGCTTCAGCAATCTACGATTGAATGGGCATCTTCCTAGGCTTGGCTAAACACCAAGTGCTTCTCTTTTCCTTTTTTGTATTTTTTAATGGTTGTTAATAAAGGAATTGCAGAGTCGTAGCTGTTTAAGTTGTACATGATGCTCTGGTAGCTAGGCCTGTCGTTTGTAGACGGGTGAGGAAGGGATTAGACTTTTGTTTGACACCACCTTTGAAGGCCTCTTCCACACAGTCTGTCTGGGCGGCAGGACTACTAGAGAAGTAAGATTGTTCTTGTCCCCTTAAAGTTTAAACTCTCTGTAGGAGACTGGATCTAACATGGCCAATCTATCACTGGGTGAGGACAGTTTGACACACATGCCGCACCTTTCTCCTCCCCTTCTTTACCTCAGTGTTTATGAAAAAGGTTGCTGTAGAGCAGATGTTCTCGTACTAGACCTCTTGGTGGCTTCCAACAGGAAGTAGGGTACTATGACCGTCCACTTATGAACATAGGTCACTTAGGCCTGCATAGGAAGCGGGAGGGGGTACCACTGCATTTGTAGACGTGAATGTATCTAATTTTAAAGGAAGAACTTTTACCAAGGTGACCCTGGCAGAAGGAAGTCCTTTTCTTGTGTCTGTGGTTCAGGAGTCTTATCTCTTGCTTCAGAAACTGTCAGAACTATTCCTTCTGCCTTATCCAATTTAAAAGATGAAAACTTAAAATTACTTGAGCCAAGTGATGGAAAAAATTGCAGTGTCAAGACCAATTTACTTGTACAAAATGGATTTATGGGCAAGTCATTAAGTAACAGGGTGCACTAATGAAGACTAATGCAAAGGTCTGGTTTCAGGATGAATACATTGAGTTTGAGGCAACCATACTTGTTCCATATAACTTCAAAAGCATCCTTTTCAAACTGTCTAGCAGAAAGAACAAATGAGGGGTTTGCTTTTAGCTCATCCTTTCATGTGGCCTGAAGTCTTCTGAGAAAAGGGCCTATCTTTGTATAAAGTATAGATGGTGGATGCATGGGGAAACAGGAGTTCAGAGCTATTGCCCTGTGCTCTGCCACCTAAAAGAGGAAGCAGAACCAAGCAGATTGCTGCTTAGGATTTTCCTGTGCCCTCCTACCATGGTATCCAGCTAGCCAGCTCATAAAGGCCTAGGATCATGCACACAGATTGTCAGGTCCTGGCCCAGACCCTCTGACTGGAATGGTCCTCATGATTGACCCTGGGGAAGCTAACCCAGAGATCATGCTCTCTCACCTGAGAACAAAGGTGGCCCTGCACTCCTGTAGTTGTCTGTCTCCTTCTGTGGGATAGATTGTACTTTCAAACCTGGAGACCCAGTGCCTTTGCTAAGGTGTCTCCGTGCAGCTGATGGCCTATGTCAGACTGACTCACAGGTTCAGAAATCCTCCTCTGAGGTGCCATGTCTGGGCTCAGTCTCCTCTTGGTGGACCTCTGTATCTAATTCTACCCAAGCGCATACAGCCTCTGTGAACTATGCCTCTACTGCGATTGCTTATCCCTCTGGAGAGTAAGCTTCAAGAACCCAAACCACATCTTCCCTGCTGTGTCCGTCCCTAGCCTGCACCTGAGGCTTAGTGAGCACTCCATGAAGTGTGAATTGCCCTAGGAAGAGGCTGATGCTAACGGAAATACAGACTTTACAGGCCTAACAGAGATGTTTTTCTTTTTGCTTCTAAAAAGGCACAGAAAGTTAGCAGTTTTAAAGCAGTGAGTACTGTCAAGCCAGATTTATATTTTTTTCCACCAGTTTTTTCATCCTAAAGTATAAATGGTATAGGTGAAATTAATAACCTCTATGTTTGGAGGACAAAGGATGTTGCATTCCCTGGAACCGAAGTTACAAGCAGTTGTGTGTTACCTAATATAAATTCTGGGAATCAAACCCGGGTCCTCTGTAAGAGAAGTACATATTATTTACCACTGAGCAATCTCTCTGATTCAACTCAGACTTTTTTTTTATTGGATATTTTATTTATTTACAATACAGAATTGCAGACATTTTAGTGTAGAGAAATATACAGTTAAATCCACGATTAATTCACATGTAGTCAGTATGTGTGTACATAAGATATGATGGATAGTTTAAAATACCAGTATGTTTTCATTCATCTTTTAAGTATGTGAACAACACTGTAAATAAAATTTGCATCTACTTACATTGATTTTTCTCTGTGGAATAGGAACAGGGACTTACCATTCAATAAGTGGTTTCCTTTTTTTCCCAGTAAATATGCAGTATTAAGCTGAAAAAAATTCCTGCATTTACCATGAATTTTGATTCCAAGAACTTGGATTTTAGTTAGAATGTGAACGTGTGTGCCTGGGGTGGGGGGGGGAACGTGTACACATTCCATTTGGAGGCCAGGGGTTGACTTTAATGGGCTTCACAATCTTTCAGTGAGCCTGGAGCTCACTGTTTTGGCTAGGTGGCGAGGCTGGTTAGCAAGTCCCCTGGAGCCTCCTGTCTGTGCCCCTTGTGCCAGTTACAGGCGTGTCTCAATGCACCTACCTTCTAGTGGTCCTGTGGATCCAAACTCAGGTTCTCATGCATGAAGAGCAAGCCTTTTACCCACTGAGTCAGCTTTCCACTCTAGGTTTTGTTTTGGGGTTTGATTTTTAATGCAAAATAGATGCTTTTCATATTTCAGATTGTACATGAAGGAACTGGAGTTGTGGGATTATTATGCCTCTGGTTGGAAGCAACCCCAAGACTCAAGAGAGGAGTCTGGGCCTTCAAAGTTAATAGTGTCTCTAGCAGTGTTTAGCTATAGAACAGCATATGTGCACAGTACAAGTGTGTGGCTCGGAGATGAACGGGAAGATTTATTTTTACTAAACTCATGAAAAAGTACTGAGTCTGTTATAGTATTTACCATTTTCTATTTAAACTCAAAACAACATATATAAAATTGTTGTGTGGCCAGAGTCTTGGATAACAGCAGTTGTAATTTTAGCTATTAGTTAAGATGTGCAGTTAAGAAATGAACTGGCAGCTTAGTGGAAACATTGAAGTTTGCTGAGCAAAATAATCAGTTGATGAATTTCTTATTTTAACCTTTGAGACTTGGAGGGTAGCAGCTGTGGATGGTCCAGTATAACCTGAGTACTTGGCTTCTTGGGTGAAGAGAATTGTTTCCCTTAGATTATTGTCCCTTTGATTTAGTCATGCCTCTTAACACAGTGTTTAACCTCTGGATTCTAAGTTCCCTAAGGTGAAACTCTAGCATATATCTTTAAATTGCCTTGTACAAGTATATACGTTTACACTTCTGTTGAGCTGATGAAAACTCTGCTACGTGGCATTACAGCTTCACTAAGTGGCTAATCCTGCAAGCATGTACCAGGAAAGCATCGTCACAGTGTTGAGTGGGTTGGATGGATATACTTGGAGTGAAATCAGCAATACTATTATAGAAGAATGTGTAGTTTTATTGAAAACAAAAATATAGAATTAGGTGAGGGATAAGTCTTTAAAATAATATATTTACACCAACTTTTAAGTCTATGATACATGACATTTACATAAGAGTTATCACTGAACTTCACTGAAACAAAAACCAGTTTCTAGTCTCTCTAAGTTTTGCTTAAGTGACTAGTATTTATTTCTCTTTATTTATTGAAATATTTTTGAGAAGAAGCTATTGTACAACAAGATAAAGTTTGAAAGATGACGGCCAACTTTGATATGCCTGGTCAGTAAATTTGGGTCTGCAGTGCTGTTCTGTGTTTCAGACTCTTAGACATGAATTCTCAAGACTTCCCCTTGTTACTTAGTACTCCTGCCCTAACTGTAACTGAACAATTCAAAGTCTAACCTAACTATCTGGCTTTGAGTGGGTGTTTAGCAATCTATAAAATGAGGATAAAAAAACGGTCCCTCCTAGGGCTAGGGAGGCGGCTGTCAGCAAAGGGTTTGCTGAACAACCATAAGGACCTCAGATCCCTTGCACCCTTGGAAAAGCCTGCTGTGACAGCATGCCTGTCTTAATTAGGGTTTCATCACTCTGAAGGGACACTGTGACCAAGGCGACTCTTAGAAAACATTTAATTGGAACTGGCTTACAGTTTTGGAGGTTCAGTTCATTATCATCCTGGCTGGAAGCATGGCAGCAACAAGGCAGATACGGTGCTGGAGGAGAAGAGAGTTCTTCATCTTGATCTCCAGATAGCCAGGAGAAGACTGGATGTTTCACACTGGGCAGAGCTTAAGCATTTAAGACCTCAAAGCCCTCCCCCACAGTGACACACTTCCTCTAATAAGGCCACACCTCCTAATAATGCCACTCCCTATGGCCAAGCATTCACACATGTGAGTCTATTCAAACCATTATAGAGCCCCTATAATTCTAGCACTGGAGATCAGAGACAGATGAAGGCTGGAGTGGCTCCTTGGCCAGCCAGTCTAGCCAAACCAGTAAGCTTTAGGTTCAATGAGAAACCCTGTCTCAAAACAATTGGGTGGACACAGAGACTGAGGAAGGTTCCACATCAGCCTCTGGCTGCCACACTCACTGTTGCACACACCCGTAACTGCCTCATTGGAGTGAAGTTTAAGGGAATCCGTACATGTAAAGGACTTAGAAATACTCGTATGTCTATAGCCTGTATTCACTTTTTAGGTTTCAATTAGGACTTTTCAGGGAAATGTTTAGATGTCAGTTGTTGATAAGTGGGCCTGCTTTGTATAATGTTAGTTTGAAATTGAATTCAACTTAAATATTCTGTCATATTTTTGTTTCACTGCAATTTGCTATAAGTTATTTAATGTTTCTATTCTGTTTCCATCAGTAAAATGGGAATTTTATGCCTTCTCCCAGCGTTCGAGCCTGTTGTCAGCATAGAGCAAGTGATCATTAACTGGGCTGAGGTGCTGGTGGCTGTAAGGGTGTCATGTGTGCGACACATTGGGACAAGTGGATAGGAATCACTGCTCTGTAGAGCTCTAAGGCTGTTCCCTGGGCTGCTAGGGCTGTGTGGGGTGATGGGTGTGACACACAGATCAGCGGTGTGTAGCAGTACATGGCTTGAAGTCCTTTCATGTTTGATTCCACATAGAGATGGTAAAGGCCCAAGAGTGTGTTTTGCTTTTTGGTGAATAATTAACTTTAGTCTGTACATTTATCGTTCTTTCCTGTTTCTGATCAGGATTGTTAAAAAATGAGTCTGCGGAAGCAAACCCCTAGTGACTTCTTAAAGCAGATCATCGGACGGCCAGTTGTGGTGAAATTAAATTCTGGCGTGGATTATCGAGGTAGTATTTTCATGTTTGATCATAACTGGTATAACTAAAATAAGAAAATGTGGCTAACCTCCTAAATGTACTCAGTAGACCAGAAACATTGCTCATTGACAGGTTTTTGTTTGTGGTTTGTTTGTTTGTTGTTGTTTTATCTTCTGCCTCTGAGGTGGTTCCTTGTATAGTAAAATGCCTGCCAGTAGTGTGCTTCTGACTTGCAGTGTTTGTAAATTCTGTCTCTTGTCTGTTCTGAGATCAAGCCTGCCTAAGTTCCCTGATGGTAGCTAGGGAGTCACCGACAACTCTGCTGTGCAGAGCTAGGACCAGAGAACACTTGGTTTCAGCAGCATTGGTTTGCAGAAGAGTTCATATTGGCAGGCTTTTATTTAGCCAGAATCATTTCACAGCATGACCTTCCCAGTCATGTAATGAAATATCCAAAGATGCTTTTCTGTTCCTGTAGAGAATCCTTTTTAAGGAGCTTTGGGTGGTGTCTTGTGATACCAGCATGGGGAAGAGACAGGAAGATTCAGAGTTTGAGGATAACTTCAGCTACATATGAGTTTGAGGCAAGCCTTGGTTACATAAGACCCTGCCCCAAAACAAAAACGACCAACCTGAAAAGAAAATGAAGAATACTGAAGACAAGGCAGAGGCCACCGAAGGTGGACGTGTGTGTTATAGGATTGGTGCTGCAGCTCAGAGCCTGTGGATTGAGTCATAGCAATTCAAAAGTAGTTCTGGGAAATGATATCAGATTCTGTTTAAAATAATGGAATTCCTACTCTTCTCAAATTGAGATGTGCTAAACTGCTTAGGCTGTTTCGCAGTGAGATGACTAATTTAGCAGAGTTGTGTGGCTGTTTCTTGGTCTCTTTTCTAAATTTCTTTAGAGCTTTTCCTTTCCCCACACATTTGCATATATGCTAAGTATTTTAATACATTGTCACTTTGAACTCCATAAACTCTGAGATTTTGTAGTTGTTCTCACTAGAAAGCAAGGAGCTAGGACTTACTGAAGCTTGACTGGAAAACTTGGTTAAGAAATTGCTGGAGGGTCTGGATCATTGGCTCAGCAGATAAGAGCACTGTCTGCTCTTGCAGAGGACCCAGATTCAGTTCCCAGCACTCACAAGGCATCTCACAACCGTCTGTAATTCCAGTTCCAAGGGATCCTCTGCCTCTCCTGACCTCTGAGACACAAGACAATGCACATGCAGGCAAAACACTCACACATATAAAATGTAAATAAATATTTAATAAGCCATTAAGTTCCAGCACAAGGAATAGTAGTTCAAGCAGGAGGATTCCATTCCCAGCACTGCCGAAATGAAGGGAGGGGTTAGAGAAGTGGCTCCACAGTTAGGAGTGCATCATGCTCTCGGAGAGGACCTGAGGTCAATTCCTAGTGCGTGCAGATCGCAACCTCCTGTAATTCTAGCTCCAACACCTCTGGTCTCTGAGGACACCTACACTCATGTGCGTGTACCTACACACATAAACATCATCAAAAGTAAAATGAAATCTTTAAAAAAACAAAGAGGGAAATCGCTTTGTTTTAGTCTTAGTTTGTTGACATAAATAGCCCGTTGCCAATGTTTTGTGTGTGATTGGTTGCTTGCTTTTGAGTCAGGGTCTTCCTATGATACCCGGCTGTGATCAAGCCCTTTCTCTTTCTGCCTGGTTCCCTCCCATTCTCAACTTACTAACAGTGAGTAATAGTGACATTATGTTTTGAATTACCCTCTTGTTTAATTCCATATCATATTGTGGAAGTTTCCTCCTAGTGTCTGAATGTCCTTAAAAGTAGCATAGTAGAGAAGAAGCACACTGTGAAACTGTCTTAAGCTGTCTTTGGTGAGGAAGTTATTGTTCTTGATAGTTGACAGTCCAATCTGATTCTTTGAAAGTGTACCGAGTCTCATAGAATTCTGCTCAGTTCATGTCTTGTGCTCAGATTACACACACACAGGTTTGAAAAGAAACCTCTGTCTAGAGGATGCTGGGGCAGAAGCAGAGGGCGGGCAGCATACTAATGAAGTTAGGATTTTAAATGGGACTATTGACTTAGTTAATTGAATTGAATCTGGTGTGTTTTTATTCTTTCTTAAAAATACCATTTTTGCTTAGAGACTGAGAATTAGAAGCTTACTAGTTTCATCTTTGAAAAAAGTCTTTTGGTCAGATTTTAGAAATTTATGCCATCTTAACACAAATAACGACTCACCCGGACTGTTTTCCTTGAAAGCTCCCTGGAATGTTTGTAGCCGTTTTTCTCTATTAGTTTTGATTTTAAAAATAGTCCCAACTCTGACAAAACAGAATGCAGTGTGTTGTAATGCAATATGCTGCTCTCTGTTCTCAAGCTGCTCCTTGCTGAGAGTCACAGCTTTGAGATGTTCTTTCAGGAGCACCTGCTGTCTATTATCTTAACAGATTGTGGAGACTTCCTCTTCACCCCGAGTCCATTCATCTGCTGCAGTAGATGCTGTGAAAGACTGAAATAAATCTGCCAGATCCGTATTTCACTGAGCGGCTGAAGTAACAAATGTCACCTCGGTGGAGGCTCATTTGTCCCTGCATAGTTGCCATGTCTGTCCCTAGCTCCCAAAGAAGGGCGTTTTGGTTGGAATAGTCTAATGCTTATACTTTTGTGAAGACTTTCAGAGTTGCTGTGGTGATGACACATCCCAGGAGGGAGTGACAGTTGGCTGCCTGTCTTGGAGCAGTGGATGCATGACTCCTCTCATGCTTTGCCCGTCCAGCCTTCATTCACATTGGCACCGAGTAAAGGCGCCTTTTGTGTTGAAGTCTATTGAGTTTTGTTTACAGTGTGAATTTTTATATTATGTGTCTAAAGGCTAATGAATAAAGTGATTGTCGGTTCTAAGATATAGCCTGTAATTTTTATTCTGTCTTACTTTCTACAGGGGTCCTGGCCTGCCTGGATGGCTACATGAATATAGCACTGGAGCAGACAGAGGAGTATGTAAACGGACAGCTGAAGAATAAGTACGGAGATGCGTTCATCCGAGGAAACAATGGTGAGAGCGTCCCTTCAGTTAGTCTTCCGAACAGGCCATTCCTGTGTGTATAACAGGGAACACTGGGGAGTTTCTAAATAATGTGAAAGTTCTCTTTTACTTTTGTTTGTTTGTTGTGCTTGTATTTTAGGTCTTTAGTAGAAACCAGATCTGTTTGTGAGTGGAAAGAGAATTTTCCATGGAATTTTGGAATTAGAAATTCTCTCTCTCAGTTGATGAAGAGCTGAGGGATGGATATTGGTGTACTGAGCAGGACCCTGTTACCTTAAATAACCGTGAACTGTAGTATTGCAGGGCCGTCTGTGAGATGGAGGCTACTCCTGTGCTATCTCACACCCCTCAGCTCTTAGCCTGTCCTTTGTCCTTTTTCTATTCAAGGTTCAGGTGCCTTTTGTGGGGCTTTGTACCTTTCCATGTGTCAGAAGTGGGACAGAAAACATGGCTCTGAAGTTCTCTTCTAACAGCCTTAAAAGTTAGGTCTTGTTAGGAATAAATATCCTGACTGTTGTAGACATCTCTTGCTTGCAGTTCAGTAGAATTTCTTCTGTTTCATGTTATTCTTATTTACCTTTCTCCTTTTGCTTGGAAATATTATGATCTTGTCTCCCCTCAGAGCAGCTGGTAGTAGCCACCCATGCAGAGACACTCCTCTGGTGACATCCACCCAGCCTGTCTAGTTTCCCTGGCAGTGGCTTTTCTCATATTCTGATGGTCCCTACACTTTACATGTTGTACTCAGTAGCACTTGTCATTATTCCCACTGTTCGTAGTTGGCCCTTACAGAGATCCTGGTTCACTGGATTGCACTCTGAGCTGGACTCTTTGAGGAGGCCTCGACTCTTGACTTTGAACAAGCTTGTCAGTATCTGAAGATGTGTGGGATGGACAGGGTACACCCTAGGTGACAGCTTGTTTGACCAGTAGCCCAGTGGCCCCTTTTGTCCTGAGTGCATGCAGCACACATTCCACTGTGCTCAGTATGACTGGCGAACATACATGTTGGATGACACTAAAGGTTTATACTAATCTCAGAATAAAGACTTTGCTGTCTTAAAAATGTCTTCTCATTTTTTTTCTCCTATGGAAATTATCAGAGTAAACAGCAACTATACTTTATACTGGGGAAATAAATAAAAATAATGCTGTTTCTTTTACATTTTTTTCCATGTGTATGAGAGTTTGTCTGCATGTATGTAAGTACATCACATGTGTGCCTGGTAGTTGAAGAGGCCACACAAGGTCACTGGACCCCCTCGAACTAGACTTACAAGTGATTGTGAACTGCTTTGTAGGTACCAGGGACCCCACAGTGTTGCTCTGTACAATCGGCAGGTGCTCTTAAGTGATGAGCCATCTCTCCAGACACGTGCTGTTGTTGTGAATCTGAGACCTAGCCTAACAGATGTAGCTGACCAGCTTCTCTCAAAGCTTAACTGTGATGTCGCTGGTTACAAATCATTCTTAGACTTCAGGCACTTTCACTTTCCTGATTCCTGGTTATAATTTGTAAAGTCAGTAACATGTATAGAGAAGACTAGTTAGAATCTTGTTAGATATCAAAGCCCAGTGTAGACTCAACTCATTTTATAGTGACCTTCACTGCATGGTGTAAACAGTCCTTTAAAGTGTGCAAGGTGCGGGCCAGGACTCATGAGCCTTTAAAACTGATGCTGTGCCACTTGAGTGACTGCTCACTCTCTTGTCTTTCCAGTGCTATACATAAGTACACAGAAGAGGCGGATGTGAAGACACCGGAAGGCACTGCTCTTCAGAGATGGATAGATGGAGCCCTTTTTGGTTCTCTTACGATCTATCTTAGTGGTGGTTGGTGGTGGGTTGGTTTTATTTTTTAATTGACATTGGAATAAGATAGAGGTATTACATTACAGATTGAATCATAAGTTTTTCACATTCTTTAGTCACATTCGTTATTATTTCTGCCTGTACAGAATGCAAAAATTAAAAAACAGTTTGTTTCTCCTAAGGTTCCAGCAGTGTTATTCCATTGGTTGATTACGTATTCAGCTGACTAAGTGGTACATCCCGGAACCTGTGATCAAGCAATCTTGAGGAATCCTTTGTCTCTTTGCTCACCATCCACACCATTTAAAGCAAGTAGATGAAAACCTTCTAGGACGCCATATGGTTTCAGCCTTGGGTGATAAAGGGACAAGAGGTCAGAAATTTAGCTGTTGATTTAGTCACCTAGTGGTGGCATTGCCACAAAGGAGTACAACTCTGTAGATTGGGAAATTGTAAAGGTTGGCCACATTGTGTGAGGTGGTTGCTTGGAGTCCTCCAGCTGTCCTGCCGATCCTCCTGTGCAGTTAGACTCCTTATGTTAATTTGCTCCCTGTCAAGTGTTAACAGCAATGACTGGTTACTCCAGTCAGGGGAGGAGCTCAGCTATTCCTAGGTAACTCTGGCTATGGTTGAGGTGCAAGCCCAGAGGCCTAAACTCTTTCCAGGTGCTGAGCTGTGGCTGGGAAAGAGTTCTCCTGCTTTTTGCTTTAGCAAGTGGCCTTGGGGAAAGGGTTGTATTCTGGCAACATGTCAATTGGCACAGGCAAAGCCTTCAGGTCATGTGACTCCTGCTGTGTGGGCTTGTGCTATCTGTAGAGACTGTGTTTGGGTGCTTTGGTTGTGTGGACGGTAGGGCAGATGGGAAGCGAGGGAGAGAGTGAGGGAGGGTGTGCTTTCTGGAGGGATGTATATATGACATTTGTCTCATTTCAGTAGTAATCAGAAACTCAGGAAAAGAGAGAAATGTTTTGTAAGGTTTGGTGGTGTGCACACTGAAAATAAAACACTTTATCCTAAGCCTCAGTAATTCATCACTTCCTGACAGGGGCCTGAAAAGGGACCAGTGTGTAAGTACAAATCACCAATTTGCTCTTTTATAAATGGCTTCTTTAGAGGAGAAAATGGATGTCTCTCAGAGAGGAGCACACATGTTCTCATTTGTTTTTTAGAGTGTGTGAGGCTGCCGGGTTACTGTGTCCCTTCATTCACTCACTGGGCTGCCCCTGGAAGCAGTTCTGTTATCTCTCACCAGTCTAGCATCCCAGTTTTGCTCATTTCTTCTCTGACCTCCCCTCCAGCATGCAGGTCTTTATTTCCCTCTTGCCATTTCTAGCTTAATAGCTCTACTGCAGAATACCGTTTTCATCCATGGAACCACTTTTAATCAAGATCGACTTTGGGAAATGCTTCCATTTTATGGTAATAAAGAACCATATTATGCATCTGGACCAGCACGTGCTGTCCCCTGTGCATACCTTTTTGTGATAGAATTCTGAAACAAATTGTAAATGCTAAAATTACTTTTTCTTAACTGGAGTCTCCTCGTGGTCTGAATGGTTTTCAGTTGGATTGTAGCAAGACAATTGTTCTAGGGTGAAATTTTTTCACTTGAGTAAATACATTTGCTGTGTCCCTATGCCCCCAAACCATAGGTGCCACCATCTTTCTCTTGGGCTATGACAAAACAGAATGTCTAGCAGGAAACAGAACTTGTGCTTAGTTTTTAGACTATCTGCCTTCACATTTTGTTTTGGTCTGTGAGCTATTCCTTGGCTAGTCTTGCAGGCTGAATCAATTCTTACTTCCAAAGTGTTTATCCCAAACAGAGCTGTAGACGAGTACAAATACAGATGGCGGCCATGTGGTCTGAACCATGTTCTCCTCAGCCTGCAGAGAGGGTTCACATCTTGAGCATCTTGTTTGAGACCATATGTAATGCATGCTAGGAGTTCCTAATGATGTGACAGATAGTAACAAACGCTTAAGGGGGTTTCCTCAAGGTCAGAAATGGCAGCATCCACTTAAAGTGTAAGCCTCATCACCCTGGAGGCTACAATCAGCTTCATTAGAAACAAGCACTGTGGGACAGTTGTCTTTGATATTCACTGTGGCTCTTGGATGACAGCATTCCAGGCCAAGGAACAGACTTGTTCCCTCACTGCAGACTGACATTCATGCCCATCTTTAAAGTGACTTTTGTTTTGAGAGACAATGATGCTCCAGAGTATTGGCTAGCTCCTGTTGTAGAAAGAGCTCACCCATACTGTGGCCTTGGACTTCTCAAAGCCAATCTGTGGTTGTTAAGTTTTGTTTGTTTTTCCTGCCCCACCCCCCAAACAAATTATTGGTGGAAAGAAGACACACTGCAGTTTCCCTCACCTGACCTTCATGGGCTGTTCTCCGAAACAACCGCCCTCTTCTCAAGGTACCTCTGGCAAAGAGTACAAGTCTGGGTGTGGTCTGATCTGAATATCTAGCAGTGATTTTAATCCCAGTAGCTGCTACCTTTTCTACTGTGTGTGGCAAAGCAGCCTTGAGTGTTTCCACTGACCAGCCAGCTGTGACTCCACTAAAGTCTGGCCTAAGGGACAGGACGAACAGTATGCACCCCTTGTGTGCTAGGGCAAGAGACAGTCCCAAGTGATGCTTGCATTGTCCCTCTTCTTGCTCACTGCCTTAGTTGGGTTTTACTGCTGTGAAGAGACACCATGACCAAGGCATCTCTTAAAAGGACAACATTTAATGAGGAACTGAGAGTTCTACATCTTTATCTGAAGGCCACTTATTCTAGGCAGCTAGGACAGGGGTCTTAAAACCCACACCCTCAGTGACACACTTACCTCCAAATAGTGCCACTCCCTGGGCCTAACATTCAAACCCTACGTTTACTTTCTTGAGAAGTTGGAGGAGGCAGCTAGGAGGAGATGTGAAGAAGCATGTTGCTCATCAGCGCCTAATGCATGGCAGCTGTGGGCAGGATCTATGTGTCACCCTAATGGATAAATGAGACACTGCCCCTGCGCACGGTGGGAGTTCACTCGCAAGACTGGCTATTTATAGGAGACAGTACGACACACTGTCTTTTTAGATGGGACAGGATTTTGAAAATAGTTCATAAATGCATTTGATATCTCAGCTGTGTTCAGACCTTAAGATTTCAGATAAACTTGGAACGAGAAAACCCTGAGATCTGATTATTTCCATCTTTTTGTTGTTTATGGGTCTGTTGGTTTCCTGTTTTTACACATTTTTATCTACCCAGCAAAAGCCAGATTTTCTGATGTAACTAAATTGTCATGCTATCTGTGCCCCCACTCCTACCCCATTACTCTCCAGTTTGAATGCCATCATCTGCAGTATTGAAGGATTCTATTTTCCTGGTAGTTTTGAGCAGACAGTAATGTACACATAGTTTAGAACTTTATAGTCATTCAACGTTTGAACAATTGAGATAGAGCAGTTTCCAAGGCCTGCTTTACAAAACTGGTCAAGTCCATGTGGACTCCATTTATTCCAAGCCTTCTAATGGAAATGGTCCTGGTGACACACACACACACACACACACACACACACACACACAACTGGCTTAAAGGAGGACTCAGTTTGTGAAAGCCTGCATAAAATAATTCCAGAGAAACAGGTTTATTACCACAAACTGCATACGTTAGTCCAAACACTATTCTGCTTCTATCAGAAGCCCTATTGAAATTACAACAAAAAAGGAAAGCTAAGAATTTGTTATGTGTACTGCTGAGTATATGGCAGGACAGGACAGCTTTCCCTCCCAGCTGGTGTCTCATAGACAGTCTCCAAATTCTAAAGGTTTGAAACAAGCAACTCTGATGTCACAGGAGCCCATGGGTAAAGCTCTACTTTTGGACAAGGGGACAGTATTAAGAATCATTCCCTAGCTCTTGTGTTTTTGCTTAGACTTCATGCCACTCACTTCTGCTTCCTATTAGCCAAGCAAGTTGCGTGGCTAATGGATTTAAGTTTTTCCAGAAAAATAGAATCCCATCATGTACATAGAAAACCAAAAATCCTAGCAGAGGTTAAACTTTGTGTGCCAATCACGCTTCTCCATGGAAACAGCGGATGATGTGTATGCAGAAAGAGCCGTGTGAAGGAACTGACACTCCTGCACTGCCAGGGTAGCCCTTCTGTGGAGTAGTTGCAATTTGAGCCTAGAGTTGTTCTGTTAGACACCCTCTTCCTCTAAGGTCAGTCTTACTATTAAAACCTTCAGCTGGTTGGATGAGGCCCAGCAGCAAGGTGAAGATGGTGTGCTGCTTTGTTCAATCTTTTTACTGAAGTGTAGTGATTGACCACATCCATGCATATTGTAGCCCAACCCATTTATCACAAAGGCAGCCACGTGTTAACTGTATCTTTTGCATTATCGATGTCCTTAACAGCCCTCTAGGAAGCGTGTAGAAGCAGAATCCAGTGAGATTTTTATTGCATTGAAAAGGGAATCTTTTAAGACTTGAGTTCACGGGAGCCGTGTCCCTAATGTCTTACTCACTTAATCAGACCAAAGACAAATAGTGGCGGCTCTTTCGTGACTTCAGAAGCTGGGTCTGTCTGGGTGGATTATTTCATGCCAGGTTGACTTGCAGGACCTCCCAGCTAATATGTTTCTAGGTTTCAATGGAAATATTGAAAGTGATAATAGTAAAGTTAATATGTCTTCTACCCACATTGTAGGTGATTGATAATGGAGCTTTTAGTCTGGCACATCTCATGTTAAATGTTTCAAAGGTGTGGAATGGTCCATGTGTTAGGTTTCCATGGCTTGGTGTTTAATGCATCCAAAACCCCTTGCATGTATCTTTACCTCGAGAATGAATATGCAGACTCGTTCAAAATGGTGCCAGCATTAGGATTGGACTCAGTTTGCTTGTTTCCTTCTGATCATGAGATCTGTGGTGGTATCTTCTTCAGACCCACTTGTAATGGGGATTTTGATTTCTTTAAAAACACAGAAATATAAGAATATGTTTTTGGTTTAACCCCAGGTGTGAGATACGGGGCTGTTTCAAGTTATCCACAACAGTTGACTGGTTTTCCTTGTGCTCTGGCAGGGGTGTGATTTTGCTAGCAGCAGATAGTTCCTGCAATTGTGTGACATTTGGAATTCTGGGAATTTTTCAGAGGGCAAATAAATGCTAGGGCCTTGTGAGGTGTGGGTTATTGGCTGTTGGCTGGTCGCTGTTGGCTGTTGATGCTTGAGGTTTGTTTAGTTGTGCCCAAAGAAGAAATTAGATGACCCGACAGTGACAATCAAACTTGCACCAAGGAACTCACATCCCTAATCAGGAGGGAGTAGTCTAACAACAATGTTGCCCCTTTCCTTTCTATCCTTTGTTCTCTCTTATCTAGTGTTAGGAGTTGAAAGGGTGGAGAAGAGTGGAGGAAGGAACCCCACAAAGAGCCAGAGTCCACCTACACCCATTCACCATTCTTCCAACACTGGCATAGGTGCAGGTGCTTGCAAGGTGGTTTTTCCAGCATCTCAGAGGAGTGCAGTCGAGGAGAGTACAGAGATAAACAGCACTACACGTACAGACCCTTGATGTCCTTAGCAGAACTAATCCTGTGTCCTCCCTTCATGGTCTTTTTTTCAGATGAAGAAACTTGAGGCACAGAGGTTAAGTTGTCAGGGTCATCTGGGGAATTACTGCAGTCAGAAAATCACACAGTCTGATCCCACACTTGGATGCTGGCTTGCTTCATTTCTATCAATAAATCAATTTTCTTTCCTCCTATTCATGGAACAGAAAAAGTCCCAAAACGTCTACGTAGGCTTCTGTCCTCCACATCCAAAAATGATACAGCGTTTTGTTATTGAAGTGTAACACAGAAAAACATAGGTGGTTAGTGGGCCTTTACACGCTAGGCCAGAGTAGAAACCTGCCCCCTTGACTTGTGTCGACAGGCACCATTTGTAGAGACTGTTAGTTTTTGAAATATCCATCTTTTAAAGTTTGTTCCTCTCTAGACTCTTCCTAGTTCTAGTTACTACTCACAGTCCCCACAGCAGAGGGTGAGCATCATCAGACCTCGCAATAGAGTACAGAACGGAGACAAACTGGTCCCAACCCCAGTTCTAGCTCCATTTGTTCTATAAGACAGGCACTTTCACTCAGATGTTTAAGGGCAACTGGAGTAATTGGATGCCTCATCTAAATCATAAATGGTCACCAAAGGCTACATGAGAAAGGCTTGCTCACCAGCTTGCTATTGGAAGGTATTTGGACTTTTTAGGAGGTGGGCCTGGTAGGTTTTAAGTCATTAGGACATGATTTTGAAGAATATATTAGAATTACTCCCTTCCCCTTGTTTTTCTTTGCTTCTTGGCCACCATGAGGTGAGTATCTTTGCTTTCTCACGTGGTCCCTGCTATGAGGTTTTGCCTCACCACAAGCCAAAGCAATAGAACCACCTGATCCTGGACCAGAAAAGCTGAGGGGAAAAATAAGGCACCTTGCTCCATTGGTTTTTCTCAAGTGCTTTGTCATTGTGACAAAAAGCTGACTTATATATCCTGTCATGTGACCTCTTTACCCAGCACCTCCACTCTTTGCCATAATGCCTATGCTAAGTGTGTGCCCTTATACCCCTGACCACACGGTTCCAACTATTCTACATCTTCACCCAGGTCATGTTGTGTGTTTCATGTACAGTACATCTTAGTTTCTGTTTTAGTTACAGTTTCTCTTTTGATCTCATAGTTTTTCAACATAACACTTAATAGAAAAATTATCATTGAAACTGCTCATTTTGTAAACTGAGGAAAATTCTATGATGTCAAGAGGTGTAAACAGCCCTGATCCAGTGACCTACTAATTTCCGTGTGAGGAGAAAGGGTGAAACATGCATTTGCAGAAATATTTAAGGGCTGGAGGTGCAGCGCAGTTGGCTGGGTGCTAACAGCGTGGATTTGATCCCAGGAACACACACACACACCAGGTGAGAGGGCAGGAGACTCTTCTCCCCAGTTAAGCTGTGCTTTCCTGAGCAAACATGATCTGTCTCTTCAGAGAGGTGGAATTAGTTTAAGCCAGTAGGAAACCAGCTGAAATGATCAAATCAGAAGATGCAAGCTCTGTCCTTATTAAAAACCAGTGCAGACTTCACTAGGAGCCCTTCTGTTACTGCTAGCAGTACCTTTAGGGAAACCCATCTCTTCCCCCTCTGTTTTGTGGAAGAGCCTAGATGACCACTTCTTACATCACACTGTAGTATTCATTCCTCTCCCCACACGCATCCTGAATCACGTATCATTCTCCAGGTTGCCTCTGTGTGAATGTCATTTGAACTGACCCATACTGCCTCGAGGTGAGCGCCAAGACCAAGCCAGCTTTGTCAGTCAACAGGGTCTCCAGCGCAGGAGTGAGGATGCGAGCTTCCAGTTCCCGCGGTGTCCTTCACTGTATCCCGCTTACTGGAGCTCCAACATTGAGGCGCCACTATGTAACGGCCTGATCTGTTCCAGTAAGTCAACAGGGTCTAGCAAGAGAGAGAGTAGGGATAGAGGGGCAAGAGATGCGAAGAATGGAGACAAGACAGAGTCTGATCAAGTCTCTCCTTATTGAAAGGAAATCCTGGGTATTTATACGCTTTTCCCACATGTCTTGCCCTCATGGACAAGCGGGAACACAGCTGAAGGCACTATGCCATGTGCCTTGTAGCTCGGATACCATGTGTGCCTTACAGCTGGGGGCACTAAACAACAAAACAAGATGTGTGAGAAAAACAAGATGTTTATCAGAGTGTGCTCAGCTTTTGTGGGCTATTGAAAACAAGTCTCTTGTCAGGGTATATGGCCTGAGATGGCTGCAAAGATGATAGCTGCTTTCTGCTCGGAGTTGGCCCCCAACAGTCATTTTTATTTGTTACTTCAATACTTCGGGTTGAACCCAGGGACTTGCATATGCCATGCAAACACTACTGTCAAGTATACCCCCAGGCCTTGTATTTTTTTTTTTTTTGTATTTGTATTATTTTTATTAGGCTAGCCGTTCCTCAAGCTTCCTGTGAGGGTAAGGACATGTTCCCATACCATATTACTGAGTAGCACCTTGTGGGAGACTGGGAAGTGTTTCCCGTCAGGCATGTGCATGCAAGAGTTTACATCTAGAGTTCAGGGTACACTGCTGAGATAACAGAGGAGACACCAAGGATGGCCACTGCTGGGCTCAGTGGGGCTGGCATGTTCATCAGTGAGTGCATTGAAACATCCCCCAGGGGCTCATGTATGTCAACACTTGGCCCCTAGCTCTCTGAAGAGGTTCTAGAACCTTTAGGAGGTAGAGGCCTGCCTGGAGGAAGGTCCCTGGAGCCAGGCCTTGCTGCCAATGGTAATAATCCAGTCTTCTTCCTGAGTGGGACTGCTACAAAGCCCAGACCATGCAGGTGAAGAGCAGCTCCTAGGTTCTCATGCCTAGAACCTAACTTTTCAGATGAATTCAAAGGAACCTTTCTTTCAACCTTGTCTTATCACTGTGATTGGAAACGCACAATACATGAGCAAGTGACAGAAATTGTGGAGAGAAAGTAGCTGCCATCATGGCATGCTGACCTGAATAAAGTGAATAGAAAGTATAGCCAGGCACATGCATGCCACAAGTGTTCTGGAAACAGGTGTCAAAAGGTTCAACATAGCAGTTTTGTGAGGTCTCATCCTGTACACAACCTACAAAGAGAAAGAAAACCTTTGGAGAGATTTTTTTGGTTGCTTGGTAAGTTTTTTGAAGTATACATGTTCAATTTGGTTAATTCGCACAAAAGCCTAATACATCTCTTGTCCTACGAGTGAGGAGATAAGGAAGTGTAACAGGCAGACGCTCACTCCCAGTCTGCTTTCAGGGATGGCAAGCTACCTGAGGAAGTCAGGGCCAGCCGCAACGAAGCTTTTCAGAACCTGGTGCATGTGTGACTGAAGTTAGCTAGCTGTTCACAGGCAGAGTAAAGGCTAGGATTGTGTTTTATTTCTTCAGACATTGTGAGAAACAATCAACCTAACTGCAGACTTCTCCAGGTTAACTCCTGTCTGGTGCCACAGATGCCTTAACACACAACCTACAGGTGACACAGAAGTTGGGGGCCTGTGAATGAGTGTGGGAGTGGGGAGGGGAGAGATGTGGGCCACCTTTGTATTTAGATTATATGTAGAGAAAGGGAAGGAATATGGCAGTCACAAAGTTAAAATCTTGAAATAAGCTTTGGGGTGGTGGTGGGGGAAGGCTGTCTGGTGGTCATGCTTTTGTTTTTTTAAGGTAGCTGTATGGGTTTTGTTGTGCTTTGTTTAAGACAGTGTCACTAGGTAGCCCCAGCTGGCCTAAAACTTGATATATAGACCATGCTGACCACGATCCATGTGGCGCTGCTTCTTTGGTACTGGGATCAAAGGTGTGTGCCACTATGCCTGGCTAACATGACAGTTTTAGACAGGTCATAACCACAGAATATTTTCACTGATAAGTGTCTGAGCACTGAAGTAGAAGGATAACCTGATGTCTCCCAGTCAGCACCATCCTGGGCCCGCCTCTGGTACTGAGTGCATCATTTCATCTCCAGAGCCAACCGACCCATGTCATAATCCTGGTCTCTGTTAATCTTTACAAGACACTGAGTTTCTCAGCTCAATGCAGAAAACCACAACAGAGTCGTTGTTAGCATGACCAGAAGATTAGTACCTGCTTACAAGAGAAGCTAGAATACATGTCCAGCCGTGGGATAGCAGTGCTTAAAGTATACCACTGCCTCTCATGACCATTCCACAGTCACTCCTCAGGAAAGGAACAAAGGATTCTCCACACGAAGGGGAGCAGGTAAGGGAGAGGACTCCCCGGGGAGAACAGTGAAGAGAAGCTTGCTCCCCGAGACCTGGGTTCCGCTCCCAACACTCATGTCGGTATCTCACAGCTGTCTGTAATTCTAGCTCTGGGGACTCCATTGCCCTCTCAGACCTCTGTAGGACAGAGGTCACAGTCACAGTCACAACCCCACACACAGATACACATAATTAAAAATGAGCAAATCTTTTAAAAAGAAAAGCCAGAATAAGAACCAAAGCTGTAACCTGGAGACAAAACATTCCAGCTTGGAGTCTGAAGGTTGTTTTTCATGAAGCTACATTATACTGCTCGGAGAACCACACTTTTACCTGCTGCTGCTGAATGGAGTTCCTGGCGTGGATGCCCAAGCAGTTTCATGAGGTGGTTTTCTATCTAGAGTATGCTGTTCTGTAGTACAGTGTGGGAAATACAGTCAACTTAGTAGGCAAAAGTCTGCACTAAAAAGATTAAATAGAAAAAAATCCCTATGTCAAATGGAGGAAGTTTTAGTGTTTCACGTTAGGCTCTTGTTTCGGGTGGTGGTTGAAAAACTTGAAAGCCACTGTGTACTTTTCCATTGCTTACTTACTAGGCACTGTGGGAAGGGGTGTGGGGATGTCTATTCTGCCTGCACAGTCTACCTTCCAGGAAACGTTGATCTTAATGTTAAACTTCCATTTGTCCTATTGTAGCGTGAACATATTGGTCATGCCTCAGCCCTGACACGTGCTGGGTGTACGATCATTGTTCAAGTCAACTTGTGTCCTTTTTAAATGCATATTTTTTTTTAAATTTTGTGTATATAAATGTTTGTCTCCCATGTATGTGTGTGTGTCATGTGTATACTTGGTACTCATGGAGGCCAGAGAGGATCTCAGATCCTCTGGAGCTGGAAGTGTGTGTGTGTGTCCATGTGTGCATTCATGAGCACACAGGCTCCTGTTGGGGAAAGGGGTGTGCTGCCATGTGGGTGCTAGGAACCAAATCCCAGACCTCTTTAAGAGCAGCTAGTGCTTTTAACTGCTGAGCCATCTCTCTAGTACCCACTGTGTGTCTTTTAGCTAAAGGCTGTTTCTAAAAATGGAAATATCACTATTAATAAAACAGTAATGTTTTCCAAATATTATTATTGTAAGATCAACTTTACTTTATTACATTTATTTACTTACACAGCTGGAGAGATGGCTCCATGGTTAAGAGCACAGACTACTCTTACAGATTTCCTGGATGTGAGAAGACCTCAGTTTGGTTTCCAGCACACCCATCAGGTGGCTCACAATCATTGTAACACCAGTCGCCAGGGAGTCTGATACCTCTGGTCTCTGTAGGACACACACATACACACACACACACACACACACACACACACAGATGACATAATTTAAGATTATAAACATAATATACAATATGACTTGTTTTGTCGTACTAGGGATTGAATCCAGGACCTTGCAGAAGGTAGGCAAATGTTTTGCCCCTGATATATTCTTACCCCAATAATTTAATTTTTTAAAGAGAGAAGGCATGTTTCCTTTTGGAGAAGGAACATTTAAAAACTGAAGATTTTGGAAATCCTATTCTTTATGATCTCCAAGTTTACTGTGGACAAGCCTAATTTTTCTCTGCCAGGGTTTCAGTTCTTGAAGGACACTGTCACAAACATTCTCCCTTCAGGTAGACACTTCTCAAACTCGCTTCCAAAATGCACACTGTGGAGTCAGTAAGCCACCTGGCCTATGTCCTCTGAATGCGCTGCAGATTGCATGCGCTGTCTCTGTTCTGTTTACAGTGCAATATAAAGAATCACTTGCAAGCAATTACAGCAGCTGCACTAGACAGGGCTTAGTGATAACTCCTTTGGTTTTTAGTGGTGACATGTGCCCCACCGGCCACAGGAATGAAGTACAGTGCCTAGAATCTAGCTTCTGAAGTGAACCTTGACCTAGAATACAAAGGAATGACTAACTCTTACACAGATGACAAGAATACACTTAAAAACTTTTGTTTGTTTCCATTGTTTTATAGCCTGTTCTCAGCTTAAAATCAAAACTAACTCACTCTCTCTCTCTCTCTCTCTCTCTCTCTCTCTCCCCCCCCCCCCCCCCCGTTTCTCTTTCCTTCTTTGATGGTGAAGCCATCTCCTCCATTTTGAGTTTCTTTTTTTAACCCCTGATCTTAGAAAAGCATTTAACATTTGTCCTTGTTTAATTTCATCTTGTTAGATTCGGCTCATTGCTCTGGCCTGTTGAGACCATTTTTTATCTTTAATCTGTCACTCAGTTTAATGTCACCTGGTTGGCCTAGTGTCTGGCCAGGCCAGGGCTCCATCCCTGCCACACCTTCTTCATCCACCGAGGAACTTTACAGAACCCCATGCAAGCGATGAGATGAAGCTGACACTCAACATCCTGCCAGAGAGGCCCCCAGTCAGCTCGCAGTTTATCCAGTCACCCTGACATTCTTTTAGTCCATTGCTCCTCATAGGCCCATAAAAGTAATGAGAAATAGGCAGCAGTTAGGTTTGCGACACTGCCAGGAAGCTTGGACCCTGGACCAATCCCTATTTCTCATGAATCCCAACTGCGGGCGCGTGAGTGTGTATGTGTGTATTATATGTGTGTGTATTATACATATACATATATGTATAAATAATATATATACACAAATATACATTATTTATATAATTATGTATTATATATAATAAAAATAAAAGAAGGGATAGCTCCCATTTATACATATATAGTAGTAATATTTATATAATTATGTGTTATATATAATAAAAATAAGAGATGGCTCAGCAGTTAAAGATTTTTGTTTAATTATGAGAATCACAGTTTAGAGCTCAACACACACATGATAACAAGCCAGGCGTCTGGCACAGCTTGTAATTGTGGTTTTACAGAAGGCTGAGCCAGAGGGATTGCTGAGGCTTGCTGACTTCTGGCCTGGCTGAAAAAATGCAAGCCCTGAAGCTAAGGAGAGGCACTGCCTCAAAGGAAAGGTGGAGACTGAGAGAAGAGAACATCTAACGCCCTCTCTGGCCTCCATGTGCACTCGTGTACACACACACACACACATGCCCTCTCTCTAGTCTCCATGTGCACACACACACACATCCCCACAGACACACATGAATACATACATATATACATGTCTTTAAAAGATACTTAAAATTAAATACATGCAATGTTTTAGGATTTTCTAGATACACCAAGCTAATTGAAGATATAAATACATCCACATGTGAACTTGTAGGAAGGGATTTACTGTCACAATTATGGAGGCTGGGGAATCCCCCATGCTGGAATTGTAGGAGAGCTTAAGAGCTAAAGTTCAATGTCACATGCCCCATGATAGAGTAGCACCCACAGTCATCCCCACAGTGGAGTAGCACCCCAGCAGCCAGAGAACTCGGCTTCTACTGTCTACTCAGATCCTCAGCTGGGTTGGGTGATCCTTACCCACACGAGGGTGGGCCATCTTCTTGCTGGAGCCACCAGTTCAAAGTCAGTTCTCTCAAAACACTGTCCCAGACACACCCAGAAATAATGTTTAAACAGTTAACCTGCCATCCCACGGTTTGTGAAGATGACACAGTAAGTACACAAAATTTAAAAAAAAAAAGCTTTAAACAAACAACAAAAAACTTAGGATTGTGTTTATAGTAATGGCATCTGGGAGGCTGAGGCGAGAGGGTCTAGGCCAATCTGGGCTATGCGGTGAGTGAGAACTTCTCTCAAAAACCATTGGATCAAAGACAAAATCTGAAGAAAATTTGAAAAAAAATAATTTGTATGCTATACATAACTTTAAGTAATTTGGCTATACAAATTACTTAAGTAAGTCTTAACTTGGGACCTTTCTGTCTTCTATTTCAGGTAGTCTTATTTCTTCATGCCTCACAGAAAAGCAGAGCATGTTAGCACTGCCCCATGGAATTTCGGGGTAATATTTTTCTGCCTAACTACTGCTCCTTCAGTGCACACGTGAGTCAGGCTTTGGAAGGAAATACAGTACTCTGATGAGAGGAACCCCACCAGTGCTGTATATTGCTGCTCCTTAGCCTTGTGAGGGAAGGGAGCCAACCATCAGGAGGCATGGTACAAAGGCAGCAGTAAGGTGGTATTGCTGGCTTGGTCTGCAGAAGCTTAGTTAAGCTCTCAAGGTTGCCCCTGTTGTGTGAACAAAGAGGGTAGGTTGCAGTCTTAGATCTTTTTCAAAACCTATTTTAATTAGGGTTCTTAAACACTTTGACCTCCCTTCTAACCCACTAACCAGAGGTAGCAGAGAAAGAAGGTTAATAGGAAAAGAAGGTTGTGGACCTGTTTAGAAATAGTTCTTTGGAGTGATTCAAATCTTCACTGTCAGGATATCAGCAGTCTAGTCCAGTAACAAACACCAAACATGAATCAGTAGCAGAGGTTTGATCCAGCAGAAACTGCAAATTGGCACAAGTCACTGGAAGCAGCAAGAATCAATCAGAATACCACAGGAAGTTCTTTGGCACATGAAGTAGAAATTTCTGGGTTTTTTGGAGACTCAGTTGTGTCACGTGATGTTTTTCTGGAAACTGTCTTATGAGATGTTTTGCTGTAGCAGACACCTGGGAGGATGTTTCGCTGAGAACAGACACATGGTGTTTTTCTGAAAGCAACCTGGAGAAGGTGCATGCAATGTTTTTCTAGAGACGATGCTTCAGAGAACACATGATGTTTAGAACAGGTATAACATAACCCAGCAGACAGCGGACAATGCTGTATCATATTGGTTCACCTTGCCACTCTTTGCCGGTCTTCCTTGGCCTTTGCTGATTATCGTTTGTCATAACTTCATAGAGAGAAACTCACCAAAGAACTTGTGTGGTGTTCTGGTGGCTTTTTGAGGCTTCTGCAGACTCAGCCCAATTGGCAGAGCCTCACAGTTTCTTCTGGATTGAACTTCGATTGCTGATTCGAATGGCGTTTTCAAATGTTTTGAGCTGCTGCTGCTAATTCCTGTTAACTGGACTGCTGATATCCTGACAATACAGACTGGATTTGCCCCCAAAGAGCTATTTTTAAGCAAACAGGTCCACATCCTCCTTTGTCCTGTTAACCTTTCCTTTCCACTATTTCTGGTGGGTGGTACACTAGAAGGGACTTTAAAGAATTTAAGTACACTTACTAAAGTAGGTTTTGAAAAATGATAAGCCTACAGGTGCATTTCTCTCTACAAAGTTGAAGCCTAACAACGCCCAGCAGTGCCCAGCAACGCCCAGCAATGCCCAGCAAAGCATTACAAGGTGTAGTGAAAGACCCCAGGAGGGGGGAACCCCCACTCAAACCACAAGAGATCACGGCCACCCAAAGACTCGTGAGACACCGATCTTGATGCAACCAGCAAAAGGTTTATTTCGGTGGAGGGGGGTAATCAGCCCATTGAGCTCAAGACCCATAATCCACACAGGGGCAGAGGAGTTTCGACCCCTAGGTTGGGGAGTGTAGGATATTTAATTATTTATTTATTTATTTATTTATTTATTTATTTATTTATTTATTTCTGAAACAGGGTTTCTCTGTGTAGTCCTGGCTGTCCTGGAACTTACTCTGCAGACCAGGCTGGCCTCGAACTCAGAAATCTGCCTGCCTCTGCCTCCCAAGTGCTGGGATTACAGGCATGCAACACCACTGCCCGGCTCGAATATAGGATATTTAAAGGAAAAAAAAAACCCATGAACCAGTGGGAGCGCTGGGCAGTACCAGTGGAAAGTCCCAGCCTATTATTCAGTATGTGACAGGGTTCAAGAAACGATCATGGGATAGTACAGGTTTTTTCTCAAGACTCAATCTTATTCAACCATATCATCTACTTTGTGGTCAGCCACGTGCCTGGAACACAAAGCCCCAGAGCTAGCTGACCTGCTCTCCTGGCTCTATTTTACTGCTAGTCTGCTAGAAGTAAAAATTCTATTAACCCTTCAGTAGCAATGCAAAAGCTTCCTCTCACTGTTTGTGGGGTTATAGTTATACTCTTTCTAAACATCATGTGACCTTTCAAGCATCTGCTCCAACAAAACACATATGCCCTCTCACATGTCTACTTCAGCAAAACATCCTCTCACAAGACAGCTTCCAGAAAAACTTCACATGACCCAACTGAGTTTCCAAAGAAACCAGAAATTTCCACTTCAGTAGGTAGCATGGAAAAGTCAGTTTCTCCTTCCAGTTTCCTGATTGCTGTCATGGTTCAGAGCAAATGATTATATATTTTTTTAAGTGTAGCAAGTTCATGAGGATGGCCCATGCTGAAGTAGGGCTGTGCTCAGAGGACCCGTGGGATTCACTGTCACAGACACTCTGTCCGAGAGCTTCCCTGAGTTTTGCTGACAGTGAGGTGAGATGCAGCATTTCAGGATGCTGAGGCACTGCCAAGAGGATCAGTCTTAACTGCTCCACACAGGACTTCAGCAAGGAGGCCTGCCAGTTTTAATGTCTGTACAGTGGAGGGCCACCATGAAATAGCAGGCCAAAGGCTGGTTTGGGGACAGTAGAGCCTGGAGTTGAAGGTCATAAAACAAAAAGGGAGAATTTGTCCTGTGGGAACAGCCTATGAAAGGGAACCAGAGAATTGTTTGGAACTTGCTACTCATGGTTGTCTAAGAAACATTTCTCCTTATTTTTCTTTTACTGAAAATAGATTTTCTCAAGCACTGTGTCCTGGTTACGGTTCCCCACACTCTACACTGAGCTCCTCAGATCTCTCTCTCCTCTGTCTCCCTAGAAAAGATCAAGGTTCCACGAGATAATCAAACATGATAAAATAAGATATAATAAGATAAAACAATATCACATCAAGGCTGGACAAGGCAACCAGACAGGAGGAAAAGATCCCCAAGATCAGGCACAAGAAGCAGAGACATATTTGTTCACATACTCCGGAATCCCATAAAAATACTAAGGTATACATCAAGGACTTGGTGTATACATTACATTACAGGACCCGCATGGGGCCTGTGCTTGCTGCTTCCGTCTCTGGGCGCTCATATGAGCCTTGCTCAGTTGATCGAGGGGCCTTGTTCTCCTGTCCCCTGTCCCCTCTGGCTCTCACAGTCTCTCTGCCTCCTCAGGATTCTCTGAGCTCTGAGGTGAGGGATTTGATAGGAACCCTCGAGTTTAGACTCTGTCTAAATATCTGACCGTGTGTTTCTGTGTCTGTTCTCATCTGCTGCCAGAGGAAGCCTCTCTGACTGGATAAGGCATTAATCTATGAGTCCACAGAATATTATTAGGATTTATAATAATATTGATATTATTGATTTTTCCTTTTTTTTTTTTTTTATACCAGCAGAGTTTGGTTTTACCCTAAGTCTCTGTGAAATCTACTGTCTGATTTTTGGTTACCCAAGCGGTGTCAGGTATGGCTTCCTTCCTGTAGACCGCAGATCAAATCAGACATTGGTTGGTTACTCCACGCATTTGGTGAATGCCACCGCTGCCCTAGCGTATTTTGCAACTACAACAGATTGTAGGTCAAAGGTTTTGTAGCTGGGTTGGTGTCCATGTTTCCCTTCAGTAGTCTGCACAGGACCTTCCTGCACCAAAGAGACCAAAACGTAGGGGTGGAAGCCCCACGGAGGCAGCAGCTTGACTTCTCTCTCCATGGTCAGTGAATCGTGGGTGTTGTCTCCAGCAATGGGGCCCAGTGGCCAGTTTGCAGAGAGCAGCCGTTGTCTTGGCAGCAGCCTGGGTAGATTGGGGATTTCATGGGACCTCCTTGGCCAGCAACTCAATTGAATGTGCCCTGTTCTCACCACTAGAGGCCTCGCCTGGCTACGAGGGATGACTGGTTGGGGACTCTGTATTCCCCATTACCTGGAGTCCTCACTAAGATCATCTTCATAGATTCCAGGAAGTTTCCACTGAACAAGGTTTCCACACCACTCTCCAAACCGTACTCACCCCTCCCCCACTCCAGGCATCTTTCCCTGCACTCTCTCCCTCCACCCATCTCTCCCACACCTCATCCCTGCCACTCACTCGCATCCCCACCTAGTCTACCCATAAAATCTACTTTATCTACCAGGAAGAGTCATGCACATACACCCCAGACCCCTCCTCTTTAATTTCTTTGGGTCTACAGATTATATCTTGGTTATCATTTACTTAACAGCTAATATCCCCTTGTAAGTGATTACATATCATATTTATCTTCCTGGGTCTTAGATACTTTACTCAGGATGATTTTTTTCTAGTTCCATCCATTTGCCTGCTAATTTCATAATGGCATTTTTTTAATAGCTGAGTAATACTCCTTTGTGTAATTGTACCACATTTTCTTTATCAATTCTTCTTTTGAGGGATATCTAGGTTGATTCTCCAGCTTCTGGTTATTATCAGTATGCCACAGTGAACATGGCTGAGCAAGTGTCCTTGTGGTAGGTTGGACTGTCCTTTGGGTATATGCCCAAGAATGGTACAACTGAGTCTTGAGGTAGATTGATTCCCATCTTTCTAAGAAACTACAGTATTGATTTCCATAGTGAGTGTACAACTTTGCACTCCCACCAGTAATGGAGGAGTGTTCCCCTTACTCTACATCCTCCCCAGCAAGAGCTGTCACTTGTGTTGTTGATCTTAGCCATTTTGACAGGTGGAAGATGGAATCTCAAAGTAGTTTTCATTTGCATTTTCCTGATGACTAAGGATGTTGAACATTTCTGCAAGTATTTATCATCCATTTGCAATTCCTCTGTGAGAATTCTCAGTTTTGATCTGTTCCCCCATTTTTTAATTGGATTGTCTTGTTTTGTTTTGATATCTCCTTTCTTGGTGTTTTTTAAAAATACGTTTTGGATATCAGTGCTTTAATTGAAGTGGAGTTCGTAAAAATCTTTTCCTATTCTGTGGGCTAACATTTTGTCTGATAGTGTTCCTTGTCCTACAGAAGCTTTTCAGTTTAATTAGGTCCCATTTATTTATTATGTTATCTCGTGCCTGTGCTATCAGTGTTCTGTTGAGAAAGTCGTCTCTTCTACCAATGAGTTCAAGGCTAGCCCTCACTTTCTTCTCTTCTGTCAGGTTCTGTGTAGCTGGTCTTATGTTCAGGTCTTTGGCCCACTTGGACTTGAGTTTTGTGCAGGGTGATAAATACGGATCTATCTGCGTTCTTCTACATGCCCCACGGTCTTATGTTCAGGTCTTTGGCCCACTTGGACTTGAGTTTTGTGCAGGGTGATAAATACGGCTCTATCTGCGTTCTTCTACATGCCGACATCCAGTTTGACCAGCACCATTTGTTGAAGATGCTTTCTTTTTTTCCATTGTATTATTCTGGCTTCTTTATCAAAAAACAGGTGTATGGGTTTACATCTGGCTCTTCAACTTGATTCCATTGATCAACTTGTCTGTTTTTATACCAATACCAAACAGTTTTTATTTCTATAGCTCTGTAGTACAACTTGAAATCTGAAATTGTGAGACCCCTAGTGGTTCTTTTATTGTTCATGATTGTTTTAGCTATCCTCTCTCTCCCTCCCTCTCTCTCTCTTCTTATGAAGTTGAGAAGTGTCCTTTCAAGATCTGTTAAGAATTATGTTGGGCTGGGCAGTGGTGGTGTACACCTTTGATCCCAGCACTTGGGAGGCAGAGGCAGGCGGATTTCTGAGTTTGAGGCCAGCCTGGTCTACAGAGTGAGTTCCAGGGCAGCCAGGGCTACACAGAGAAACCCTGTCTCAAAAAAAAAAAAAAAAAAAAAAACCCTCAAGGAAAAGAAGAATTATGTTGGAATTTTGATGGGGATTGCGTTGAATCTGCTCGTTGCTTTTGGTAGTGCTGTTGTTTTTACTATGTTAATCCCACTGATCCATGAGCATGGAAGATATTTTGATCTTCTGATAGCTTCTTTAATTTCTTTCTTCAAAGACTTGACGTTTCTATCATATGAGTCTTTCACTTACTTGGTTAGAATTACCCCCAAGATATTTTATATTATTTGATGTTATTGTGAAGAGTGTTGTTTCCTGGTTTCTTTCTCAGTTCATTTGTCATTTGTATATAGTAGGAAGGCTACTATTTTTTTTTTTAGTTAATATCATATCTACACATGGGGGTTGCTTATGTATATTATCATATCATCTGCAATTCTTGATACTTTGACTTCTTTCCAGGATGTATCCCCTTGATATCCTTTGTCTTATTGCTCTAGCTAGAACTTCAAGTACTATGTTGAATAGATAGGGAGAGAGTGGACACCTTTGTCTTGTCCCTGATTTTAGTGGAATTGCTTTAAGTTTCTCTCCATTTAATTTGATGTTGGCCACCAGATTGCTGTACATTGCATTTATTATGTTTAGGTATGGCCCTTTTATCCCTGATCACTTCAAGAATTTTATCATGAAGAAATGAAGAATTGCAATTATTTTATTGAGTATTTTTGCATCTATGTTCATAATGGATGTTGGTCTATAACTACCCTTCTTTCTTTCTTTCTTTCTTTCTTTCTTTCTTTCTTTTTTTTAGTTTTTCGAGACAGGGTTTCTCTGTGTAGCCCTGGCTGTCCTGGAACTCACTCTGTAGACCAGGCTAGCCTCGAACTCTCGAACTCAGAAATCTGCCTGCCTCTGCCTCCCAAGTGCTGGGATTAAAGGCATGCGCCACCACCGCCTGGCTATAACTATCTTTCTTTGTTGAGTCTTTATGTGATTTGGGTATTAGGATAATTGTAGTCTCATAAAATGAATTTGGTAGTGTTCCTGCTGCTTCTATTTTATAGAATAATTTAAGGAGTGTTGGCATTAATTATTCATTGAAGGTCTGATAGAATCCTTGCTAAAACTATCTGGTCCTGGACTTCTTTTGGTTGTGAGATTGTAATGACTGCTTCTGTTTCACTAGGGGTTATAGGTATATTTAAATTGCTTATCTGATCTTGATTTAACTTTGGTAAGTGGTATCTATCAAGATAATTATCCATTTTTAAAATATTTTTCCAATTTGGTGGAGTACAAGATTTTAAAGTATGTCCTTATGATCCTCTGGATTTCCTAGGTGTCTGTTGTGATATCCCCCATTTCATTTCTGTTTTTGTTAATTTGGATATGCTCTCTCTGCCTTTCAGTCAGTTTGCATAAGGGTGTGTTTATATTGTTGATTTTCTCAAAAAAACAAGGCTATTTCATTGATTCTTTTTATTGTCTTTGTTTCTATTTTATTGATTTCATTCCTCAGTTTGACTATTTCTTGCAGTATACTCCTCATGGGTGTGATTACTTCTTTTTCTTCTAAGCTTTCTGGTGTGCTATTAAAATTGCTAGTGTAAGATCTCTCTCTTTTTTTTTTTTATGTAGGCACTTCGTACCTACATAAACTTTTCTCTCAGCACTTTTATTGTGTGCCATACATTTGAGTCTGCTGTGTATTTCACTGATTTCTAGAAAGTCTTTCATTTCTTTTTTTATTTCTGCCTTGACTCGTTTGTCATTCAGTAGAGAGCTGTTCGGTTCCGTGAGTTTGGAAGCTTTCTGTTGTCTCGTTTGTTGTCTGATATCTAGCTTTCATCTGTGGTAGTCTGATAGGACGCAGGGAGTTATTTCAATTTTCTTGCATCTTTTAAGACTTGTTTTGTGTTCTAGTATGTGTTCAATTTTAGAAAAAATTCCATAAGGCATAAGTGAAATGTTCTATAAATATCTGTTAGGTTCATTTGGTTTATAAAGTCTTTTAGCTCTAGTATTTCTGTTTTGAATTGTCTGGATGACCCGTCCATTGGTGAAGATGGGGTTTTGAAAGTTTTGTTGGGTATGGTAATCTGGGCTGACATCTGTGGTCTCTTAGAGTCTTCAGCATATCTGTCAAGGCCTTTCTGGCTTTTAGAGTCTCCACTGAGAAGTCAGGTATAGTTGTAATAGTTTGCCTTTATATGTTACTTGGTCTTTTTATTATTCTTGTTTGTTTTGTGTGTTTAGTGTTTTGTTTATTATATTGATAAGGAGACTTTCTTTTTTGTTCCAATCTGTTTGGTGTTCTGTAAGTTTCTTGTATATTTATAGGCATCTCCTTCTTTAGGTTAGGAAAATTTTCTTCTATGATTTTGTTGATAATATTTTCTGAGCCTTTGAGCTCGGAAAATATTCTTCTTTATTTTTTTTTACCTATTACTCTTAGGTATGGTCTTTTCACAGAGTCCCAGGTTTCCCAGATGTTTTGTGTCAGGGGTTTTTAGATTTAACATTTTCTTTGACTCATGTATCTACCCATTTTTAGAAATCATATCTTCAATGCCTGAGATTCTCTCTCCCATCTCTGGTATTCTGTTGGTGAAGCTTGCCTTGCAGTTCCTGTGTGAACTCCTACGCTTTTCATTTCCACAATGCTCTCAGTTGCTTCCTTTATTGCTTCTGGTCCATTTTCAGGTATGGACAGTTGTATTGGTTTCCTTTAACTGTTCATTTTCTCTTGGCTTTTTTTTTTTTCTCGAGACAGGGTTTCTTTTTATAGCCTGGGCTGTCCTGGAACTCATTCTGTAGACCAGGCTGGCCTTGAACTCAGAAATCCGCCTGCCTCTGCCTCTGCCTCTGCCTCCCAAGTGCTGGGATTAAAGGCGTGCGTCACCACCACCCGGCCTTCTCTTGGCTTTTTTAATGGGGATTTATTTATTTCCTTCTACTGTTTGTGTTTTCTTGGATTTCTTTAAGGGATTTATTAATTTCCTCTTTAAGGGCCTCTAGCTTCGTATAGTTGTTGTTTTCTTGTGCTTCAGCTAGATTGTAGTAGGATTGCTGGGTTCTAGTGGTGACATATTACCCTGGCTGTTGCTTGTGCTTTTAAACTGGTGTCTTGGCATCTGGGTTTGGGATGGTTGTGGTCTAGGTGCTCATTTCCGGTTTTGACTTTGCTAGGTGGGTGTCTTGTTGCTTGGTTTCTTTTTCTCTCTGGATTTTCTGAGAGTTTGATGGCCGTGTGTTGCCCGATAAACTGCTGTGTTCTCAAGGAATGCCTGCTGATGCTGGAGGTTGGGTAACTGGGATGAGTTGGGGGAAGGAAGGTTGTGATTCACTGGGGATGGGGGGGATGGGGTCACAGAGGACAGGGAGGCCGCAGCAGGTTTCCAGCTACGGAAGTGGGAATAAAACTGGGGGACTGGATCTCGGGAGCAGAGAGAGGGGTGTGAGCTGGCCTTCAGGCCACTTGTTACCTTTGGAGGAGCAGCCATTTTGGTTAGCAGGGGCGCCTGTTAGTGTTGGGTTCTGGGACAAAGTAACAAGTAGAGGAGAGAGATTGGGGAGAGATGGTTTGTGGGATCCACAGGAGACGTGGGCAAGGGTGAGGGAAGGTACGGCTGGTGTTCTGTTGTAGTACTTGGGAAGAGACTGGGGGATTGGGTCTGGGGGAACAGAGAGTAGAAGGTCTTCAGGCAGCCTACCTGGTTTTCAGTCAGATGTGGCCTATGTTGAAATATAAGGAAGCAAACATACAAGCCTAACATGGACTTTGACATTCGGGATTTTGGTATTTCCCACCATTAAGCAAGATAGGAGACGAACCCATTTATTTGTTCCCGATCCAGACAGGGAAGAAGCTTAGTTGTCTCACTTCTATTTTTTTTTTTCCTTTTCTTCTTTTTTCCTTTGCTGGAGAAGATTGGATTCAGGTACTCATGTTTGCCAAGCACCCACCCTAGCCACATGCCCAGCCCTAGCCCACTGCTTAGATGCTGTGACTACTGTTGTTTCGGGGAATAAATTGCAGGATGGAAGGAATGAAAATAGTGGATGATATTTAGATACTCGGACATAAATGCTACATTGATTCTTAACAAAGAGACAATGAAAAAATTCTCATCATTTAAAATCATTCTCTGAGAAAATTAGCCTTGGGGAAGGAAAGGAAAATACACGCCATGTCCAATAACCTAAGGATGATTCAGGAAGTGGAGCCATGTGTTAATGTTATATGTTATGTATAAGTTATATGTCAAAATATACAGTCAGGTAACAGCAGGTTTAGACTGTCAGGTCTGCAGTGAGAGAAAGTTCCAGGTTTTAACCAGACCTTTGCTACAGTTAGAGAAACAGGAAACTGAACGGCTGTCTTTAATAGGCCCTCAAGAATCAACACAGTCTATTTTCTTGATCACACAGTGACCATTTGAACCATATAGAGGCTGGGGGATGGCCCGGAATTGTTCTGCAGGAGCCTGGACCTCAACTCCTGATTAATCCTGACTTCAGACAGTTAACCTTTCTTTTCCTCAGTTTCTTAAATCAGAACATTTCAGAGGGCAGTGGTGAGAAGTTCAGTAAAGTCCTGGCTGTCCGAGTCCCTGAAAAGCACGGACTTCTGAACAGAGACATGCATGCATCCTCGTTAACCTCCAGTTAAATTGTTCTTGTTGCTGCTGTTGTTGTCGTATGAGATACATGTGCACGAGTGCACATGTTCATGCCTGCATAGAATCCAAGGAAAGATGCCAGGTGTCTCCTTTCTGTCACTCCTCATCTTATTCCCAGTGACCCCCCCCCATCTCCATCCTCTACAGTCCTGGGGTCACAGGTGCGTGCTGCAATGCCTGGCTTTTACAGGGGTGCTGGGAATCCAAACTGGAGTCCTCATCCTTGGGTAGCATGAGTTCTTACCCAATGAGCCATCTTCCCAGCCCTCTGCTGATTCACAGCATCCTGGTGCTGAAGCTGAGCACCACGGTCTGAGAGCTCGGTCAGGGCCGTGGTAGGCTGGGTGCCTCCATGAGGCAAGCGCACACAGTGATGACACATAACAACCGGAGACGAGCGGTTCACCAGAGTTCAGCATCAGTACCACGGAGCAGGTTTGTTTTCAAAGGGAACGGGAAATTCTCTCTGCACTCCAGGATCCTCTCTTTGTATGCTGCTGTCCCAGCATGTGGTCACGTCTCTGTGGTCATTTATCTCATTGTTTGTAATTTTCTGCTGCTACACTAGTCTTAGTTACCAGCCCAGAGACAAGCAAAGTGCCTGCTATTCATCTTTATAGCCCAGGCATGAGACCTGCACTTGGTGGCATTTAGTAAAGGGTGGCTGGAGAATGAATGCTCAGACCACATTTCTGCCATTTATAACATTGACTGCTGCCAACAGCTCCCTTTCAGATACTGCATTGAAGGTACTATTTTTCTAAGCTTTCTAAATCTCGGGCATTTTTGACTCCTCTCCTTTGCCTCCTTAACAAACAGTTTCCAAATTTTGTGGATTCTTATTTTTTCCTTCCATTTCCTTTATCAGCAACTCAGTTGAGGGGTATGGGGATTACCACTTCATCTCTGAATGCTTGCAGCAAATGGCTGACCCCACCATTACAACCTCTTTCCAGCTCGCTTCTGCTGGTCTGTTCATCCTGCCTATCTATCCAGGCTCCAAGATTAGAAGCAACTTCTCTTGCCTCTAGTCGAGTTGTCCTAGCCGTCTCAGACACTGGCAGCCTGAGTTTTAATCTTTCTTCTGACAACAGCTTCTAATCACTGCTTAAGTGTCCAGTCCTTACTACATTGTCATGGGAACTAATTCTTGCCTATTTCACAGATGGGGAAATGGAGCTCTTTAGTATGAACTTGCCCAAGGTCACACAGCTGGCATTTGTGGCCTAACTTCAGAGCTGTGTGTGTGTGTGTGTGTGTGTGTGTGTGTGTGTGTGTAAGAGAGAGAGAGAGAGAGAGAGAGAGAGAGAGAGAGAGAGAGAGAGAGAGAGAGAGAGAGGATTTCACTATGTAGCCCACATTGAACCTGGATTCACTCTGGTTTGGCTTCAATCTGTCCAGTATCCTCCTGTCTCAGCCTCCTGAGAGTGCTCAGATAGTGTGTCTGCCATCATACCTGGCCAGAGTTCTTGACCGTGCCTGAAGCAAAATGGCCTGTTCTAGAGAAAGCCTCTGGATAGTTTTGTGTCCAGCTCTGTATGTACATGTTGCTTTGCAGTTAGTAGCCATTGCAATGTGAATGTGGGCTGGGGATATTGCTTACTGGTAGAGGGCTTGGCTAGGTCTCACCAGGCCTGGGGTAGGTCTTCAGCATACCAACAAAAAAAGAAGAGAGGGTAGGAGGGAGGGAAGGAAGGAAGAAGAGAAGGGGGAGGAAAAAAGAAAGAGAAGATCCCCCATGTTAGTAAAAACGCTGTTTGTCTGCATCATTTAATGGGGAGAGTGGAGGAGAGGATAAGAGAACAGACTAGCCCTAAAAGACTCTTTTTATTAGTACAAACTATTAGAATTTTGTCTAGGAAAAAAAAGGCAAAATTAGAGCTGAGCTTAGAGAAAACCATAGAATTTCTCTCTTGGAGACAATCTGAGCACATCAGAGTCTGCAGAAATTCCTATTTACTTTCATTTTCATTTATCAAGACATTAAAATGTTTGTTATGATAAAGGTGCTTGAGTCAGCAATGTCCATATAAAAATACTGGTTAGCTTTGATAGAAGTTCACCGTGGCGGAATGAAGAAGTGTTCAGATGAGCAATGGCAGGTGTGCTTCCTGGAACCGTGAAGAACAGGTCCTGAAGCTGGCCTACAACTGTGAGCTCCAGGGCATCGTGCTGCTTGGAGATGCTCCCCATCCAGCAGGGCTCAGGAAGGTGGTGGTGGTGATTATGGACCAGACCTGAATCCCTGTAAACATGTCATAAGAGCAGCTCAGTTTTCTATTTTTTGTCTCTAGACAAAGCATTAAGCACATGTATAGTTCTCGCACTGGAAGAAATCTAAGAGATTATTCAATTCAGACATTTTATTTTATACCCGGGGCAACCCAGAGAAGTTAAGTGATTTGCCAAAGAATACAAACCGGCTGATTTATAGCCACAGAACTCACCACAAGACTTTCCTGTGTGTGACATTAATATAACTGTTCTGGTCAGGACCGAGGATGACAGTGTAATGGATTTCATCCTGCTAATATATCAAGTGCAGCCAAACTGCTAGTATGAAATGCCCTTCAACAGATTCGTGAAAGAAAGACATGCTTTTTTACTTTGTAGGACTCACAGTTGGGTGTCCACGGGGAGCAGGGACTCAGTCCTGCTCACTGCCCTTTTGCTCCTGATTCTTTGCCTGCTCTCTCTCACTGTCACACCCTATCAGCTCCTGGGGACTTCGAGGGACCTCTGTGAGCACATATGAGCCCTTCCTGTGTGTCCTTCCCTATACCACATGCTAACTTTGTATTTTTTACACCTCAGTGACATCTTGGTATATTTCCATTCTGTAGATGAGGATGCAATGGTACTCAGAAGCAGAGCTGCCCTGAGGAAACCCATTGTCATAGCTTGAAAGCTCTGTGAACTAAAGCAGGATGAGGGAGAACTGGGAATCAGGCTTCACCTGTAAAATGGGACAACACTGCAGCTCTCAACTCTTGCTTCATCGAGGTAACTTTGTGTTGTTTTTCGTGACAGGGTCTCTCTGTGTAACCCTGGCTGTCCTGGATCTTACTCTGCAGACCAGACTGGCCTTGAACACACAGAGATCTGTCTGCCTCTGCCTCCTGAGTGCTGGGATTAAAGGAGTGTGCTGCCACCACCCACTTCAATAAAGTGATTTATTAGCTACTTTGCTGAAGTACCGCTCCCGTGTAAGCAGTGCACACACACACTGCTATGTGTGGTGTTTAGTCTTCAGGACACATTACCTCATCTTACTCATCTTATGTATGGAACCTTGCTGTTGTCAGACCTGACCAGACAGCATCGCCTCTGTTCACCCACTTTCCTTGGCACACACTGGTACTTGCCTACCTAGTGTGGTTACTGAACACATGACATTCTGCTAGTCTGAACTGGGATGTGTTACAAGTAAAAGATCTAGACTGAGGAGCTGGAGAGATGGCTCAGTGGTTAAGAGCATTTTCCATTCTTGCAGAGGGCTGGAGTTCAGTTCCCAGGACCCTCGAGGCAGCTCACAGCAATCTCTAACTCCAGTTCTAGGAATTCTGACACCCTCTCCTGGCTCCGTGGGGCCTTCATGAATGTACAGCACACTATACGTGAAGGCAAAACACTCATACACACAAAAATCTTTATAAAAAGATTTAGAGACCAAATACCAAAGGCTACTATGTAAAAAGGGCAAAGTTTCTTGCTAATAATTTTTTTGCACCAGTTACATATGAAATATTATTTCTAACATATTCAGTATGTCGATACCCTCAAATATATGGCATTGGTTTTAGTTTTTACAAGACATGCAGGGATATTTCTGTACATGTGGCTCCATTCTGGTTCTTCTCAGCATTGTTGTGGAGTGGCTTTCTATGCTCCATTGTTGTTTATTTGTTGGTCCTCTCTGGTCACAAGTGTGGAAATGACAGGCATCATGTCAGGCATCATAGGCTGTGTCTAGAAGCAATCTTCTCGTCTCCAAAAGAATTGTCTCCTGAGTGACCAGTGAGATGAAGTGTCACTGGAGTGAGCCATGGGCTACCAACTTCAGACACCATCTCATACAAAAAGGCCTTTGTTTCTGATGACCACTGACCTTAGAAAGCATGGTGAACAACAGTTCCCCAAATATTATAGACTCTTAAATTTCCTCATGTTTTAGGAAGGATTGAGATTTCTTCTGTCCTAGCAGGACAGAAACTCAGAGGCCCTGGATTTAATACATTTAGTTTCATTTGGGATGGTTGGGGGGCGTGGGGGGAAGGTGCTGCAATTCTAAGGGAGGTCAAATTCCCTGAGTGTTTACAGTCTCCTTTACTCTGGCAATGGGAGTCCACCCAGTGTGGTCTGTCATCCAGTGCTTTGCTTTAGTAAGACACTTTCCGAAGTTTTCTGAAGTGGAGACTGTGTGCCTAGTGGTAAGACAACCACTCCCTCTGGAGAAGTCTTCACCCATCCCACTTTCACCATCTGGGATCCCCTCAGTGACAACCCTGCAGTCATCAAGACACCAAAGCTGACCAAGGCCATGCCACCCACCAGCACCCTGCATCTACTCCCTTCATCACCCATCACTGCAAGGAGGCTGCTTGTGTGTGCGCTGATCCGAGGGTCTCCATTTTGAGAACTACTAAGCCACGGGCTCTCTGCTGTTACCTAAGGTGATTCTGGGTTTTGTGTGTGTGTGTGTGTGTGTGTGTGTGTGTGTGTGTGTGTGTGTGTGT
>NW_021620769.1:1087508-1115415 GCF_004785775.1 Grammomys surdaster | reverse complement strand
TGTGTGTGTGTGTGTGTGTGTGTGTGTGTGTGTGTGTGTGTGTGTGTTTTGCTTGTCATTGTTTGAGACAGTCTCTCTACATACCCTTGACTGTCCTGGAACTCACTCTGTAGAACAGGCTAGCCTCAAAATCAGAGATAGCCTCTGCCTTCTGAGTGCTGGGATTAAAAGCCTGTTTTAAACACTCATCTTGTTTTGTGTTATTTTGGGGATAGTTTTGCCAGGTAGCTCAGGCTAGCCTCTAACTAGACATCTTTCTTACTACAGCCTCCTGAATGCTGGGACTACAGACATGAGCCACTACACCCAGCTCAGGTGATTACTAAAGTTTGTGAATTTCATTTTAGTATATACATGTGGAAAGAATACTCTGTGTGAAATTGTTTTAGCACTAAGCTTTACTGTCAGCTGACAGTCCCAGGGGTAACTCATTCACCCCGTATTCCTCTGGAAGCACAGAATGTTGGGATGTGTTGGCTTCAAACATCCTCCCTTTGGTGTACAAACCAGGATAGAGACATCTGCCCTCTGCCAACTCAGGTGACAACACCAGCACATGTAAGACCAGTCCTAGCTCTTCCTAGTTCTTCTCCCAACCTTGAGCACAGCCACAGTTAGAGGCTCAAGGTCTGAATGTGCTTTTAGAGAAAAGTCATGGGATCTGGGTTGGATTTAGACATGGAAGAACGGTTCCTATTGACACTAAGGATTAATGGTAACAGCCGCCATACTTCCTGTTAGGGGAAAGACAGGGAAGAAAAGACAGACTTTCTAGGGTGTATCTATGCAACTCTGCTGGAGAGCTTCCCCACCCTGACCGAAAACAGTGTGTGTCTAGGGGAGTGTATGGTTTTTCACGGTTCATGGAAGCAGACGGTAAGACATGCCCTCTAGGTCTAGCGTGGGGAGGGGTGCTAGGCCAGGGGTACCATCTCCCTCCTCTTTAGGCAGCTCTTTGGTCTCTTTTTTGAAAGAATACCACTTGGCTACCAACATCCTCCAGTTGCTCTTGTGAAAAGAACACGGCCAATGCTTTGGTGCCTCCCCTGAGGCTTCTCCTTCATCTCCCTAGGTATTACGTACCTAGTGATTCCTAGGGAGCTACAGCCACAAGCCTTGGGGAATAGAGGTTTGGACTGATAGAACCTTGTGGAGAATAAGGCAATCAGGATAAGACATTGTCTGAAAGACTCTTCAGAAGAGTCTGGAAGATCATGTTCCTCTATTCTGCATTCTTCATAGCCCTAACCCTGGAGGAGAGTGTCAGCACAGTACAGGACACACTGTGCGGGTCATCTGGATTGCTACGTTAGGCTGGAGCCCCTGCTTATCCCCTGCACAAGCTGGGAAACCCCATCTGCCCTCCTCCCACCAACCTCATCTGCACAGAGAAACTCCAGGCTAACAGGACATTTCCCCCCCCCCCTCTAAATTTCCTGCAACTCACCCATGAGTGCCCACCCTAGCACTCAGCTTTTTTTTTTACCTTATATGGGCACAATCCCAACTGTTAGCTCACGTATCATCACCCTGTGTCCAAGACCCGTAAAGCCCCTTGCTTTAGCCTGGATGTGTGACTTCACCGACCTTCACCTGAGATTGGTGAATCCACCCGAGAGCTGCATCCTAATAAACCTGCCTTTATCTACTTTTAATCTGGTCTATATCTGTGTCGCCAAGGGGGAGAACAAGCCCACTTTCTTCATCTACTGCTGTGACAGCTAGCATCACTAAAGTTTTTTAGAATTTTTTTAAAGAAGAGGGTATTGCCTTCAATTACAAATAATAGCCAAACTTTAATACTTCCTGAGCATGGGACTATCAAAAGGTAAAAAATGTATTTTTAAACGCCTAAGGTTGTGCTCTTGTATTCTAGAACCCCTATAAATGTAGAGCTAGTCGTGGTAGGACAGTTGTGTGACAAAACGTCCACTGTGGAGACTCAACACACACCTCTGATCACCTCAGATAGGGATCCCAGGACAGACAGGAGATAAGACTCACAGACAGCTGCATCACCAAGGCCACCCCAGCATGGGTGACAGCTCACAGCCTTGGGAGCCATAGCACACTCCACAGCTACAGGCAGCTCAACAGGAGAGAGAGAAAGAGAGAAAGAGAGAGAGAGAGAGAGAGAGAGAGAGAGAGAGAGAGAGTTATTGAGACCTGTCCAGGTGCCTGGGTTGGTCTAAACCTCTCCCAGCAAGCAGCTGGTCTGGTCTCAAGTCTTCTTTCTGTCTTTTTCTCCTTTCAACTTTTCTTCTTTCAACTTTCTCCTTTCAACTTTTCAACTTTTCAACTTGGCTTCCTCCTCCTCTGAGAGGGACTCTAAACTTTTATTGCTTACTCTGGCAGTGAATCTGGCAGTGAATCTGCTCAGTTTCAGGGACTTCCTAAACTATTTTGAGTTGTTTACCTTCCTGTTTAAGGAGCTTCCTGCAGGATGGAGTGTTTCAACCTCAGAGGAAACTGTAACAGAACCAGGAAGCACAGCCCAATAGCTAAGGTTTGCTGGCCATTCTAGACAGTCTGGGAGCTTTGGGAAAGAATCAGACACAGGTCTTAAAACGAAAGGTGGTGCCAGGCAGTGGTGGCACACGCCTTTAATCTCAGCACTTGGGAGGCAGAGGGAGGCAGATTTCTGAGTTCAAGGGAGCCTGGTCTACAGAATGAGTTCCAGGACAGCCAGGGCTACACAGAGAAACTCTGTCTCGAAAAAAGAAAAGAAAAAAAAAAAAAAGGTGGGGAGGAAAGGCCCTCATGTTGGCCTTTGGTTGCCGTCCATGTACCTGTATGCATGTGCACAGACATACACATTAACAAGTCCAAGTGCACCACATAAACATTAACAAGAACAAGGACAAATTTGTAGTGTTTAGAAATGAAACACGTCCCATAGCCAGGCTTGTACTTTTGACCCTGATCTTGGGAACAGCACTAAAATTACTGCAGAGGCAAAGGGAGCCGAGGATTCAGGCCAGCATGTCTGAAGACCTCGCTTCATCATCTGAAGGACAGGAACTGAGGCCCATGGTTGTCACATCTCAGAAAACCCCAGGATGAGAATCCTAGTTGTCCTTGCAAGCTGGACTTGTGGCACCCTGACTCTAGCTTCCTGCTCAGCTGCCTTTTCCCACGGTGTGAGCATCCAGGCCTGTGAAGACATGTGGCCCAGGCACACACAAACCCAGCCCAAGCCCTGGTACCCACCACATCCCCATCCATACCAGCAGGTCTTCCTACTAGCCCGGAGCCAAGATTCCAGGTGTGAGTGTTGCTCTCACAGGAGCTTGAGTCCTGGTGGAAAATGCCCAGGGTTTTTGCCCCAGGAAGGAACTCCCTGACTTACAGTGTGGTTAGGTCCCAAGAAACAATGATTTGACTAAAAAGAAGCATGCAGTTTTTGTATCATGAAACCACACAATGCCTAATGTCTGTACCGACAGTAGCCATTATTAGGCTACATTATTAGAGACTACAGCTGGAATTATTACAAAAGATTATTGGCCAATACTGTAAGATACAGATATATCTTATCACAGATAACTAGTGTGTTTACCCTGAATAATCTTCATGTATCATGTGTGTGTAAAATATGTGCTTGGTCATTTATCACTAAAATAAGTCATTCATCTTCAGTAAGAGATGAAAGTCTTTTTTTTTTTTTTTTGGTTTTCCGAGACAGGGTTTCTCTTGTAGCCCTGGCAGTCCTGGAACTCACTCTGTAGAGCAGGCTAGCCTCGAACTCTCGAACTCAGAAATCTGCCTGCCTCTGCCTCCCAAGTGCTGGGATTAAAGGCATGCGACACCACCGCCCGGGGAAAGTCTTATTTAAATATAGTATCTATTTCTCTATGTGTTCCAACATATCAGGACTTAACTGTAGATGGATGCAGTACAAACAGTTAAAAATAAAATATGCCTAGCATTCAGGAGGCCTTGAATTCAATTTCCAGCATAAACTAACTAACTAACTAACTAACTAACCTAACCTAACCAAACAACCAACCAACTAGAAAGCAAAACAGCTCCTCAGGCCTTTTTATTGCCTCTTTCAATTTGGTTAGGCCAGGGAGCTGTCACATATGAACTCACATAATATGTTGTTTTTGCTTCTGGCTTATTTCAGTTCTATGTTTTCAGGGGTTTCTGTTGATGTTATAGGATGCATCAGAGAGAATTTCATTTTAGTACGGCAGGCATTGTTGCTTCCATAGAGTTAAAGGTTTACTGATCTAGCACTTGTGAACAAGTCCTGTAGTTTTTTCATAGTTCTATCAATCTTAGTTTAAAAAAAACACACGTTTTATTATTTGCTAATAGATAAGATAGCACCTTGTATGTAAATGTGTGTGTGCCCACATGCTGGTGCAAGCGTGTGCATACATACAACCTTGAGTATGTAGATCAGAGGACAACTTGCAGGAGTGAATTTTTTCCTTCCACCATTTAGGTTCTAGGGGGCAAACATGGGTCATCAGGTTTAGCAGCAAGTCCTCTTATTTGCTAAGCCGTCCTGTTGGCCATGAACACTTTAACAATGACTGAGCCTATTATAGTTTGTTTGTGTCATTTCATCATTTTAAGGAGGTCAACGTTGTATATTTATACGTACATTAAATATAATAACTATAATCACTCTGTCTCTATACATCACATGCCAGAAAAGACTCTACCTCTGAGACATAACCTTAGCTACTGTATCCATCACAGACATAGCCTCAGCTACTCTGTAGCCATCACAGACATAGCCTCAGCTACTCTGTAACCATCACAGACATAGCCTCAGCTACTCTGTAGCCATCACAGACATAGCCTCAGCTACTCTGTAGCCATCACCTGCCTTATAGGTTCCAAATACTTTTCAGAGCCCACCACTTTGTCCTTAGATTTCATCTACACTCGGCTGTTTTTAATATAACAAACTGTATTCCCCTTGCTTTTTAGTTGAACTCTGGCATAGTTTTTTTCTTTCTTTTTTTGTGTATGGTGGATAAGTCTATAAAATGTAATTGATAAAAATTAAAACCCCAAGCTAATCTCCCAGGCTTTAGAATGGCAGATCTCGCCGTATAGAAGTTCTCTGAGACGCGTAGAATTTGGTAGTAGGAGCGTATTTGAGTGCTTTCTTAAAGAGCTGTGTGATGTCTTCATTTGTTGGTTCATTACGATAAAGTAATAAAAAATAAATAAATGAAAACCAAATAGTTCTGGGAGGGAAACCCTGCTCTATTCCCCCTTCTGTTATGGTAAATTAGTTTTGCTTAAAAGGACATTCTTGATTTCAATATTTTTTATTTTTTTATTTTTTTAAACTATTATTTTTTAAAGATTTATTTATTTATTTTATGTATGAGTACACTGTAGCTGTCTTCATGCACACCAGAAGAGGGCATCAGATCCCATTACAGATGGTTGTGAGCCACCATGTGGTTGCTGGGATTTGAACTCAGGACCTCTGGAAGAGCAGCCAACGTTCTTTTTTTTTGTTTGTTTGTTTTTTGTTTTTGTTTTTTCGAGACAGGGTTTCTCTGTGTAGTCCTGGCTGTCCTGGAACTCACTCTGTAGACCAGGCTGGCCTCGAACTCAGAAATCCGCCTGCCTCTGCCTCCCAAGTGCTGGGATTAAAGGCGTGCGCCACCACCGCCCGGCGCAGCCAACGTTCTTAACCACTGAGGCATCTCACCAGCCCCCATTTCAATATTTTTTTAAAAGAAAAAACCCAGTGTTAATATATTTTTATTGAATTTTAACATATCTTTTAAAAATCTATGTGTGTGTGTCTGTGCCTGTGTAACTATACACTATCACTGCACAGGTGTGTGTGTGTATCTGTCTGTCTGTAGCTATATGCCATGTGTGTGCAGGGGTGTGTGTGTGTGTGTGTGGTGTGTGGGTGTGGGTGTGTGTGACAATATCCCATGTGTGTGCAGGTGTGTGTATGTGGGTCTATAACTATATGCTATGTGTGTATAGGTGTGTGTGGGGGGGGGTCTGTGACTACATACCATGTGTGTGCAGGGGTGTGCATGTCTGTCTGTAACTATACACCATGTGTTATACAGGTATGTGTGTGTGTATGTATGTGTGTGTCTGTGACTATACACCAGGTGTGTGCAGTTGTGTGTATATCTCTGTAACTATACACCATGTGTATGCAGGCCTGTGTGTGTGTGACTATATGCCCTGTGTGTGCAAGTGTGTATGCAAGTATGTGTGTGTGTCTGTATCTGTGACGATACACACTGTGTATGCAGGTGCTCATGGAATCCAGAGAGGTCAATAGGTCCCTGGAGCTAGACTTGCAGGCTGTTGTGTGCCACCTGGCATGAGTGTTGGCAATGGAACTCCTGCCCAACAGTGGCAATTGTCCTTGACCACCAAGTCACCTCTCCATCCCTTTAAGCACCATTTTATCCAAATGGAGTTTATTTTGGCATGAAATAGGAGTTTGGTTTTCCCCACTAATGGACTACTCACGCCTAAAGGAAGGGGTGAGCTTACACTTTTAGTTTTGAAAACAGCAGTGGGACTGAGTGGGCCAAGACACTTGATGGTTGATTTCTATTGCAGTGTCTGTCCAATGCAGTCATGGCACTACAGGCTTTCTGCTGCAAGCACGCACAGTTGCTGTTCACCAGATAGCAGGCATCTTTGTCTTCACTCCATTCTGAACTGATGACTTGTTTTGAAGAGGCAGATACTGCCATTCACTCTGACAACACCCTGAAGAGAATACTTGTTCATATGGAAATCCCCTGCCCAGTCTGTGGGGACACTAGATTCCTGTAAGAGAGCACAATGTGCCCCTCAGTAACTGGGCACACTTAATTTAGAGTGTAGGGTCCCTTTCTCCTCTTACAGATGTCTCTTCTCCCCATGGCTACTGTTAGTATTCTGTCTAAACTCCACCTCCACAGTTATCTGGCAACACCCAGGTATGCTCCTCCCCACAGTTACCTGGCAACAGCCAGGTAGGCGTGCCCACTATAAAAGGGGCTGCTTGCCTCCTCCTCCTCCTCTCTCTCTTACTCTCTTGCCTCTAGCTTCTCCTCACCCTTCCTCCCTTCCCTTCCCCTTCTCTCCACGTGGTCATGGCCAGCCTCCTCTTCTCTCCTCTCTCTCTCCTCTTTCTCCACCATCTTCTCCAGTTTCTCTCCCTACCTTTGCCCTCTGCCCCGAATAAACCCCCTCCCCTATGGAACCGTTTGGTCTGGTGTTGTCTGTTCCAAGCTGCACGCTGAAGTCTAACAGCTACTTTAGAACAGGTGCTGGGTCCCTGTGGCTTCTGTACTGGAGAGCCCAGGCAGAATGGAGCTAGAACAGGACTGTGTTTGCAGCCTCCCTGTGCATGACCACAGTCCTGTAATATGGTCCTCCTGTAAGACTTTTGTGTCTAAATGTAGGATTTTCAGGTCCCAGTTTGAACTGAGATTAAAAGAACTCCACTGTCCCAGGACACATCCTAGGAGGGGCACATTCCTTAGTCAGAAGACACTTGCTGGATTAACATTCAGAGGAGGAAGGGAGAGTCTGATTAACATTCCTCAGACCACAGGGGAGGGAACTTACCTTCGGGTAAGGAGGGCCCAGAGCGTAGATACATTCCAGGAATCAGGAAGCTAAGCACTTAACATAATAAACCTGGGCAAATGTAAGACACTCTTTGTCATAATCTGAGTCACCTAGGGACCAGACACAGAAAAGTCAGACTGTGGTTTGCCCTTGTGGAATAAGTACTGTACCCAGCTCTTGTTCGGGGCTCTTTTGCCTGCATGCAAGAGAGTGCTAGTGAACTAGTTTCATTAAACCAAACCTCATGTAATTGCAGCAAGTCCTGTCCATGTGTGTTTCTGTGGGAGCGTGTCCCCTGGTTTTGGATCTTACAGTCCAACACTCCCTTCCTTCTGGTGCTGACGAATTGAACCTGAGCCCTGAAAAACTGTAAAAGAGAGAATGGAAACCAGAGTGAAGGAGACAGACACACACACAGACAGACAGACAGACAGACACTTCCCTGCCGCAGTCTCAGGGCCATGCTTTCTAAAAGTGGGAAGTATGAGGTGGGTATGGTAGAATTCACCTAGAGTTCCACCTCCTGAGAGGCTAAGGCAGAAGAATCGCTGAGCCCAGGTGTTTGGGGTAGCTGAAAGGTATAGAAAGTTTTTATGACCCCTAGCAGACTGAGCAGAACCAAGAATACAGGTCAGCCAGTTCAAGAGCTCTGGGTTCCAGGAACTTGGCTAACCACAAAGAAGCTGAACTAAGAATGCAGGTCAGCTGGTTCACGAGCTCTGGGTTCCAGGAACATGGCTAACCACAAGGTAGATGATTAAGCAAGATTAAATCCTTGAGAAAAACATGTACAGGATGTTCCCCACATGACTGACTGAATAATGGGCTGGTACTTTCCACTGGTATTCTCCCTCTCCCCCCCAACCCCGGTTTGTGGTTTTCTCCTTTAAAAACTCTGCATTCCCTGAGCTGGGGGTCAAACTCCTCTGCCCCTGCATGGGTTATGTGCCTCAGCCTCAGCACACTGATTCCCGAAATAAACCTCATGCTGGTTGCATCAAGATCAGTCTCTTGTGAGTTTCTGGGTGGCCGTGATCTCCTGTGACTTGAGTGAAGATCACCCCTCTCGGGGGTCTTTCATAGCCAGTGCAACAGCTATGCACTATCTCAAAAGAGGGCTGGGGAGATAGCTCAGCCTACAAAGTACCTACTGTGTTAGAAAGAAGAGCTGAGTTTAGTTCCCAGGGCCCACATTTAAAAACGAGCATGGTAGCCCCCATGTAATCCCAGCACTGAATGGGCGGCTCTATGTAAACAGCAAGGTGGACAGTGCTTCATGAATGACATCCACTCACCTACACACATGTACACACAAGCACACATAGTCACAAATGTGCATCTGTCTACATATGAATGCATACACACAGGTATACACACATTTAAAAAAAACAAATTGGGCATAATAACATCAGCACGTACCTCATGGGGCTTTATCATTCTGAATGTGCCGCATATGTGTAGGGTGACTTAACTCCTCATGATAGCAACCTGCTACTTAGACTATATATAAGTACTGTATAGAGTACACAGTTCTGCATAAGTATTGCTGTTACTCAAAATGAGATATGATTTTATTACGATGTGCATGTGGGGTGTGTGTGTGTGTGTGTGTGTGTGTGTGTGTGAAGGTGAGGACGCATGCCATAGCACCTGTGTGGAGACTGGGTCTTGTTGGAGTCATGAAGTGGAAGGGGTCTTCTCTTTCCACTCTGTGAGTCCTGGGCGTTGGTTCTTTTGAGCTCTGGAATCACAAGTGTAACCGAGCACACCTTGCTTGTGAATGCTTTAATAATGTAGCTGACAGTGTGCAGCAAGGGACTGGTAATAAGTTGAAGAACTGAAGATGAAAACCTTTCAATTGAATCTAAATAATCTAAGAAGAGGCTCTTTTGACAAAATGAAGAATTCTTTGGTGCGGATTTGTTTTTTGTTTGAGAGTAATCCTGTGTAGGTGATCTTCCCTAGATACCTGTGTTTACTGAGGAGGAGTAACGTGGCTAGCTGTACACACTCTCCTGGTAGCTATCAAACGTTCCTATATTAAAGGAGTGAAGTCATCCAAAAGGAAATAAAGTAATCCCTCCAATTCTGTGTACTTAGACTCCTGTCATTCAACATCTAATATGTCCTCTCCGGTATTGGGGTAATCCAGGGTATTCCTTACTAGAAACTCAGTCTATGGGTCCCTGGTTTTGTTTCTGTGGTCTACCAATCACCAAGTCATATTTTGTGTACTGGACCAGAATTGAATTGTCTGTAGTGTCTCAACAGACACACAGTGGAGGCCCCTCTGTCATCCTCTACCACATGCAGCCTAGGTCATGGTGCCTGGGTCACCAGTGCTAATACCTTGCCAGAGGCCAGATGCTGCTGAAGGAACTAGCTCAGGTACTGCTTGCTGGTTGCTCACATGATGCTGGCTGCCAGTACCATTTTAAAGTGCTCTATTTCCACTTGTAGCTTGCTAATGCAGGTTCCTTTCTCCAGGAAACAAGCAAAATGAACCTGCCCTGAGCAACTGCAGCTGCCTCCAGGGACGTGATGGGGGTTGTGGGGGGACCACTTGTGCTTTCAACATTTGTTGTAGCAAACAGGTTTTATTAACTCAATGTACTCAGTGGAGCTGGGCCCCCAGGGTGAGGGCAGTTAGAACTTTGTTTCAGCCTGGGAGACAGCACACACCTTCTTGGGAGAACTCTGTGCTTGCAGGTAGCACAATGTTTCAGTGTTCCCATGGATCTGTGAGTCTAGGGGTACTGCAAATATCGAGCTTCCCCTCCTCCTCCACTTCCTCCTCGTCTTCCTCCCTTTCTTCTCATCCTTTTTCTCCGGCTTCTCCTGTAGAAGTTATGCCTGATGCCCCATGCTGCAAGAAATGACTCAGACTCACAGCATATTTACAAATACCTCGGCGATGTAGCTCGGCTCTTTTTGACTAGAATCATAACTTAAGACATTTATTTTGCCCTACATTCTGCCACTGTCTGGTTACCTGTGTGCAGCTACCATGCCTCTGTCTCTTATATCTTTCCTTTCTGTGCATGGCTCTATCCCAGAATCCTTTCTCCTCCTGCATGTCCCATTTTCTATTTCCTGCCTAAGCCTGTAGTAGAACCAATTTAGGTTTAACCTCAAATAGCTTACAAATAAATGAGACTCAGACTATTTTATTTGGCTTTGACAATTACTGGGGGTAACCCCTAATCTACTCTTCCAACTGCTGGCCTGGCTACCTCTCCCTGTTGTTTCTCCTGGTTACATGCTCATGTTCCATCTGCTTTCATGGTGGCTTCTTCCTCTCCTCTCGTACTTCCTCCTCCTCTTCCTGGTCTCTTCTCTCTTCTCCTCCTTTTCCACTCCCAACCAGGTAACTCAAAACCCACCTACTTCTAAATTCTCCAGGAATTGACTGTAGCTGTTTTTATTTATCCAATAGTTTTAAATCAAGGAACAAGGTTTGCACAACGAAAGCTTGTAACAGTGAGAATTCACTCATAGGCTTAGACTTTCAGACACAAAATGTAGCATTATAATACATAGCAACAAAGCAAACCTCAGCATAAACCATAGGCCATAGACTTTTTAACTGACAGGTGATACATCCATACACTAAATAAAATATTCTCTCTGCATTCTCCTTCTCCTCCTTCCCTCTTCAGCCCCTTTTTCTCCTGTTCTAAAACCCCATGCAGTACATATTTTAGATAGGCCAGCTTCAACATCACTACGTAACTAAAGATGACCTTGGGCTCCTGACGCTCTTGGCTGCATGGCAGATTATCCAATGCTGGAGACTGAACTCAGGGCTTCATGCAGAAGGCTCTTCGCAGCCTAGGCTGGAGAGGAGAATGAGGACTAGGAGAATGTCCCACTGGGAATCCACCTTTGTTTTGCTGACTGGTACAGAATTTTAAGTTTCATTGCCAGTGATCTTACAAAGAAACAAAGAAGCCTAAAACAAACAATCCCAGCCTCCTAACTAAAGTTCTCGCGATGCGGAGCCTTCCCATTATTTATCTTTATGAAACAGCTCTGAGCAAATACGCTCATAACCACCTCAGTGGAGGTCTGAGTGAACAGTGTTCTCCACAGGCTCAAGTGGTTTGGACATGTGGTCCCCAGTTGGTGGCGTTGTTTGAGGTTGTGGAATCTTTAGGAGGTGTGGCCTTACTGAGGAAGTATGCCACTGGGGACTGGCTCTGAGGTTTTATAACCTGGCCTGACTTCCTATTCTGTTTCCTAACTGCCAGCCTGGCCTTAATCTCTTGCAGTCATGCCTTCCCTGTGTCCCCTTGGGAGTTATAAGCCAAAGCAATCTGTTAGGGGTTTTGGTTTGTTTGTTTTGTTTTTTAAGACAGGGTCTTATTGTGTAGCCATGGCTGGCCTAGAACTAATTATGTAAACTAGCATGGCCCTGGACTCACAGAGGTCCTCCTGCCTCTATCTCCAGGGTGCTAGGATTAAAGGTGTGTACTACCACACAGCCCTCTAAGTTGCTATTTGTTGGGGTTTGCTCAGGCTAACAGACCCAGCCACAGATGTAGTCAACAGAGTGGCCAACACTCCTATGCTGTTCTTACCCTGAAACCCTTTTTCTTCTGCTGCTCATCAGCACAGCTCCTAAGCTTTCCCACCAAGACACTCCTAAAAGCAGAGCACAGATTACAGGCTCAGAAAGCTGGCCTAGAGCAAACCCCGCACACCTGGCCCGTCTTTAAAGTGGCATAGCTTATCTGACAAGTTAGGCAAATGGTACATTCCACCTCCCAGCACAGCTAGGTCTGCTTTATTATAGACATCTTGAGAATGAGACTTTAAAAGAAACACCATACTTATGTGTGGGACTCTCACCCCCTTGGACGCCTGCCTGACATAGTGGGAGATGGGTGTTGCCTTGAAGTGTCAGATACCTGCCTGGGTGGCCCACAAGGTGACATGGTGCTGCCCATTGCTCTCTTCTAGTTATTCCCAAGGGTAAGGCTGTGACTTCATGTGTGCATGCGTGTGCTAATGGGTGTGCAAATGAAACAACCCCTTTAATAAGATGTTAGTTGTTAAAATTTATAACTTGTTTAAACTTAGAAAGAGTAGATGAGTTTCTGAAACATACCTGCCAACAGAACCCCCCCAGGACACTTGGGGGGCCTGTCCCTCCTCCTTAGTGATCAACGTTATGTGTCATGCCTTCTCTGACAACCCTCTAACTAGTCTGTTCCTTGAAGGACCTACATGACTTCCAAGGTGCATTTCCAATAGCTCTGGGCAAAACCTTCCTGTGCTTCTCAGCAGACAAGTGCTACCATCCATTCCGGCTTTTGCAGCACAGTGTCTTGTTGTAATTTATAAACAATACACCTGTGTTTCACAGACTTCTGGAGGGTGGGAAGTCCAAGATCAAGTTCAGATCACTTCCTTGTCTGCTGAGGGTCCGATGGTCCCTTCCCCACTTCCTCTCGTGGAAGAAAGAATATGCTCACCTCCTCAGATTTCTCTTTTAAGGGTGCAAATTCCTGGTGGCCCACTTACCCCTTCCTGGCTCCGCCTCTTACTGCATTGCACTGGAGTTAGGTGTCAACAGAAGAGTGGAGGGGTGGGTGTGTTCGCACTACTGCAGCAGCTAGGGTAATTGTTCCTGAGTGTTGTTAATCTTCTCTAACTTTTAAAGTTGGCCGTCCAAGAATTTCTCTTCCTAGACGGTGTTTAGAGACAATTCTAAGTCTGCTCATTTCTGCATCTCTAGACACCACAATAATCCTAGCATGCAGTGGGCCTGTGGGAAGCATCTAAGCAGGCAAGAGGTCAGGCAGGAATTCCAGACTGTCCATTTACTATGTGTCTGGGCTAGGCTGCTGCTTTTCTCAAGTCTCTGAGAGAAGGAAACACTGAGAGAAAAGAGTGTCATGCAATGACCCAAGAAATGTCTACCAACACCGCCTGTGTGAGCGCTGCCTGTCAGCCATTGCCCTTGACCAGCAGAGCCTGCTGCCTCCGTGCCAAGGGCCATGCTTCCCTCCTGCTTCAACATCCCTCATCTGACTCTGCTCCTCAGAATCTACTGTTACTGTTCCCAGCTTGCCTACTTCCACACTTGGTCCCGTAAATTCCATTTTTCCTCTCTCCAACCCGGCCCACTCAGAAAGCCCAGTTCCACATTCCTGACACTGTCCCAACCCCCCTCACCTGAAGTCACCAGCAATCCAAGCCCCACCTCCTCCACACCTCACCCCAGCTCTTCCACCTCTCTGCACATGCCCAGTATGGTGCACACACATTATTTTCCTTCACCTACAGTCTATAAAAAGCTTCCATGCTAGCCTCTGCCTGCGATTTTATCTGGTCTCATCCCTTGAGGCTGAGGAACTCACCTGGGAGCCCATTTCCAAGTAAACCTGCCTTTTTTACTTTTAACTCAGCTGAACTGGCTTATTTCTTCAGTGGAGAAAACTTATCAATGATCAGGGCTGGGGAGATGGCTGAGCAGTTGAATATGGATGCTCTTGCAGAGGACTAGAGTTTGTCAGCACCCACAACCACTTGTAACTTGTTTCCACGGGACTCAATGCCTCGGGCCTCAGCAGGCACCTGAACTCATGTATGTATTACACAGTCATGTATGAAGCACTCTTACACACATACATGTACTTAAGTAAAAGATGTCTTTTAAAAATAAAGCGAAGAAGGCCGGGCGGTGGTGGCGCACGCCTTTAATCCCAGCACTTGGGAGGCAGAGGCAGGTGGATTTCTGAGTTCGAGGCCAGCCTGGTCTACAGAGTGAGTTCCAGGACAGCCAGGGCTACACAGAGAAACCCTGTCTCGAAAAACCAAAAAAAAAAAAAAAAAAAAAAAATAAAGTGAAGAAGCCGGGCAGTGGTGGCACACGCCTTTAATCCCAGCACTTGGGAGGCAGAAGCAGCCAAGATTTCTGAGTTCAAGGCCAGCCTGGTCTACAGAGTGAGTTCCAGGACAGCCATGGCTACACAGAGAAACCCTGTCTTGGAAAACCAAAAATAAATAAATTAATTAAATAAATCGAAGAAAAGAAGCTATTTGGTAAGGACACTTGCTCAGAGTCAGGAATGGCTGAGTGGAACTTGAGTCCAGACAGTAATCTCTCTGCAGTGTGTCCTTGCTCACCCACTCGCTACTCCTGTGCTGTGGGTCCTCACATTTGAGAGGGTGCCCAGTAACTTTCCATTTGCCCAACAACGTTAACTAGATGCCAGTGGGAAATCAGATGGTAGAAGGACAATGATTTTGTCTCTACTCAAGGGAGATGCTGAAGTCATTGTTCTCACGGGGAAAACTTAGTGTTAATATCACAGCAGAAAGTTCTAGGGCTTTTTAAAAATTCTGATTTTCAGGGTTCTACTTCTAATTTTAGAAGCAGGTTTTGGCAGAGATGAAAAAATATATATGTTGTGGATAGCCCTGGTGCTGTTCGCATTTTGATGCTAGTTCAGCTTCCCCAAGAGGGGCTGCCTGGGATGAGGAGTGAATCATACTCAGGACTTCATGAGACCCTTGTAGTGAATGAAGAAAGTAATCACTGGGCAAGTAGGCAGGCCTTCTGGGTCAGATAGAAGGATGGCAGAAGAGGAGAGTGGGCTAGAGGATGGGAGGATGGAGGTGAAAATGTAGGTACCAGAGAACTTGTTTCAGGTGGTGGATTTGTTTGGATCCACTACCGGAGAATTTAACTAAGAATGCCTTATAAATTAGAATGTTAGTTGTTGCACCCAGCAATTGAGTTACCTGTTGATTCTGAACTAAGATTGTGTGGTGTTTTCATTCATGCGGCAACTCAACTGGGTTCCAGAAAGAAAGATACAGCGGCGGCAAAGCATGGGTTTGCAAGAAGTGCACCCTGAAAGGCTATGGGAATTTGGAAGTGTGAGCCTGGCTTGGCAGTGACCAGCCATGGGAACTTAGCACCCAGATGGAGAGAATTCAGAACTTCGGGTCAGAGAACCTCAAGATGGGTGGTCTCTGCATGGGCTAGCCATGGAGGCAGCGAGACCACCAGGGCCAGAGAGTAGCTAGAAATAGACTGGGATGGGGCTGTTTTTTAGTATTTCCCACTACATATATAGGGAATTGTGAGGATCTGAGGAAGTCATAAGTCAATATGTATTGTTAGACATGGACACAGCCAGCCATGTCAAGGACCCATAGTGCCTCAGATCCATGGGAATGTATACTGTTAGACATGGGCATGTTACGCCCAAGTCATAGGGACCCCAAGACCACTGAGGAACCAACTCCAAGGCAAACACACAAGGGTGTGTTTATTACAAGCTTGAAAGCAAGGACTCTCACCATCGCAGTGGGTCAGAAGTGAGAGCCTCGAGTTTAGAGGTGCGGGGTATCTATTGTGTATTGTGGTTACAGCAAACTTGGAAGTTCTATACAGGTCAGCAAATTAATATTTTTAAAACTGCATTTCTGGTGTAATCTGCAGGAACGAAACATGGGGGCAAAACCACCTGACAAGCAGGATGGATAGGTTGTACATTCTCTGCAGGATGTCTTAGGTTATCTTCATGTACCTTGACCCTGCTGCTGTAGCCTGACTGGCTGTTGCTAAGAGGGAGTTGCCATAGGACACTTGCTCAAGTGGAATTTGTGGTTTTCTTCCTGGAATCAAAAATGGAGTTGGTTGGGTTTTATAGGGACAGCCATGTTGAGGACCCATAGTGCCTCAGATCCATGGGAATGGCAAAGCCTTCCCCAGCTGAGGCTCTGAGGGATGAAACCCCTTCCTCTGTTGGAATGTGACTCTTGATAGTGTTGTGCAAGTACGGATGCTCATGGAGTACTGAGCAATGTGTGCAAACCCAGCATCACAGCATCCTTCTCCCTGGTGCCTACAGAAGTTCTCACCTGTGCTGTGCAGAATACAAGTTCCGAGGTTGGTGCCATCAGAGGGGGCACAGCCCACCTGACCTCAGCTTTTCTGTCCATGCGTTGATGCGTCTGTTCTTTATCACCTTACTGCTCAGTCAGATTGCCAAATCTGACAGTGAGGATCATGGTAAGCAATGGCACAGTGGTCCTTAATATTCCCTGCACAGCGGTTATTAAAAATGCACAAGTTTAAAAAGGCAAGAGATTCCTCTTTAAAAAGATTGAAGAAATAGGTACTTTGGAGTCTTGTCAGGGACTTAATTTACTGTGCTAATTGTTTGAATGTTGACACTTCTTAGAGACTCTCATTTGTGATCATCCTGAAAGCATATTAGCCTCTTACTGTTATCATAGTTGAGTGTATCAACCAATACAGGATGAAATACCCTCTCTGTCTTTTCGAGGTGTCTTCAGGTCTCTGATTCTCAGTGCCTGTTTATCTTTAATACAGAACTTATAAGAAGTCTTTGCTTTTTTCCTTACATGAGATATAGATGAGGGTTGAGGTTTTGTCTTTTACTGTCTATTATAATACTAAGTGTGGGCTCCCAAGACCTGGAGTCTTCACGCAGTCCCTGTGACCCTGCTCCAGGGTATTTCTGATTGGTAAATAAAGATGCCAACAGCTCATTCCTGGGCAGCAGAGACATAAGTAAGCTTTAGGTTTTACAGGCTTGAAATTAGAGGAGAATCACGAAGGAAGAAGAAGAAGGCAGGAGGAGGAAGGAGAAGCTGCCATGGGTTGAGTAAATCATAAAAACACAGCTCTGAGGGCTGGCCTATTGGAGTTAAGAGCAGCCCAGATGGAACACAGTAAATAGTAAATAATAATACAGGGTTATCGATAGGAAAGTACATTCTAACAGCATGGAGAGAGGCAGCTGCCCAGCTGTTGTGCTATTTAGGGCTTATTGTAAATATAAAGGTTGTGTGTATTTTTATCTGGGAATTCAATAACCAAAGGTGGGGTAGAAACCCTGGGCAGGGATTAAAGTAATTTCTACAACAGATGTGAACATCCTAGACACTGCTTGTTTCAATATTAGAGTGACAAAGTTATTGTAGGATACAGAGCCTTTCTTAGTCACCTTCACACACAGCAATGGCCAGCAACTCAGTGGAGAGATCGACCCAAGCCTACAACCATCCCTGGATGTCTATAAGTTGGAGATACTCGTGACTCTCAGAAAAGGTGCCCTAGACAGTGTTGTTTCCATCCCGAGCACCCACCATGGGTAATAGCTCATGGGGTAGTCCACTGAGTTGGGCTAACCACTTAGCTGTTTGAGAGTCTAACAGAAAAAAGAAGATGATGGCCAAATTTATCGTCAGGTGTGTGATGTATCTTCATAGAAACAGAACTGCTGGCTAGAAGAGCTAGGTATGATAATAACCCAGAGAAGCTGAACCCTGAGATGTGTGTAATAGGTATACTATACTTTTAGTATCTGAAATATGCTTTTAATGTAAAGTGCCAATGTATAGCTTTGTATTAAGTACTAAACAAATGGTAGTACTCATGAGTTCTTTGTTTTCTCACACCTTTCCCCCAATTCTCCTTTTTGGCATGTGTGTCCAAACTCAGGATTCCAGAGAAATCTGGTTTCATCAAGACACACAGAAGCAATAGAAAAGATAGCTTTTTGTTTCAGATTCTTTATGACCTGTTACAACTTTTTTTTTTTTTTTGGTTTTTCGAGACAGGGTTTCTCTGTATAGCCCTGGCTGTCCTGGAACTCACTCTGTAGACCAGGCTGGCCTCGAACTCAGAAATCCGCCTGCCTCTGCCTCCCAAGTGCTGGGATTAAAGGCGTGCGCCACCACCGCCCGGCGTCTGTTACAACTTTTTAATTCCCTTCCCTGCCTCTGGGACTCAGAACAGTCTGAGTTTTGGTTCTTTGGAAACCTGCCTGTCCTCAAATAAGGGTTAGCAGTTAAGAGTGTGGATGGGGGGAGGTGAGACTTGGTATTTTAGCCCCAGAGTGGGAAGTGTCCAGCTGGGAAGGAGTTAGTGGATAAGCAGCCAAAGCCAGAGAGAAAGTAGTGTATGATGCACAGTGTCCTTGTCCTAATCAATACCAGCCTTTCCAGTCTATGCAGTGTCTCTAGAGTTATTGGAAATTGTAGGAGATTGATGGTTTTAGTGATTTGTTTTCCCATTTAGCTTTGCTTAATAATTTCTCTTTCCTCTTTAGTCCATCTTTATAAAACTAGCCTCAAAACACTGTTGTACCAGTCTCATCAAATCAATGGGCAATATAAAACACATCCCGAAGATTTGCTTTCCCCTTGACATCACAGAAGATACACCAAATAAAACATGGTATAGTATTCTCACTTAAAGTTATTGGAATCTACAGTAAGAATAAATGTTCCCCACTGCTGTGGTCTACCATTAACATGCATCTTCAATGTTCTCACCAGGAATGAAATAATCCTTTGTCTGGATTTGGGAGCTCCTTAAATGACCCCAAACTTGTTCATGGTAGAAGCCTTATGTTCTAGTGGGGTTTCCGTTAGCTACCCATCCCTGTCAGTGACAGACATGTACTTATCTATTTAGGTCTTCTGTCTTATCTGGTTCTTCTAAAGGAAGCAGGAGGCAAGCTTTTCAACTGTTGCTTGGAATTCTCCGTGGAATACAAGTGAGCTGCAAACCTAGTTGCAAACTGGGTGAAGATCCACTCCTTTGACATCATTTTTCTTTCACGGGACAAGATGACAGCCTCTAATAGTTCTGTGATGGGCCCTGCTCCGTACACTGCTCATATTCCCAAGCCTCAGCAGGTCTGGTCTCACTGAGAATAGTGCTGAATCAGCCACTCCAAGCCCTGGCTTCTGTACCTCGGGCACATCTAGGAGCCAGTCAGACCCCTCAAGGGCCTCTGGTTGCTCTTTATTTGAGACACAGCACAGGGAGTAGAGTGTGAAGGAGGTAGTATGGGATACCTTAACAAGACCGACCTAAGGCCTGAAGTGAAGCTAGAGGAATCAGTGCCCCTTTGGTGATGCAGCTCAGGGCTCCACAGCCGGGAATCCTGATTTGCCTGTCAGCCACCCTGGGTATGGCCCTGGCTTCTGGACTTTGCTATCTGTATCCTCAGTATGGCCACAGTGGACAGAAAGGGTCCTTCAGTGAACCTGCTGCAGGCGCTCTTGCCAGGAGTGACAATGGGAAGGCAGTTTATGTCAGGAAGACAAGAATCCCTCTGTAGGGGACAAGAACCTTGTTCTCTGAAGGGACCCTTGGACTGGGACCCTTGGTGGCTCCACAGAGTGTCTTAGTCAAAAAACGAGCTAATGAGAATTCCTGATGAGGCCGAGGCCCCACTGTGCCTGCTGTCAGTGTGTAGAGAGCTCAGGAAGCAGCAAAAGGGCAGATTTATCAACAGAGGGAATTCTTCTCCAGCTTTGTTGTCTTAATGTCTGTAATTTTGCTTCTTTTTTTCCTTCTTGCAATTAGACGTTCTGTTTGAAGAGTTAAACTTGACACAATGAATATTGTATAACCTGCTCATTAGCTAGACTCCTGTGGCCGTAACGCTTCCTCTGTTGCCTTAAGGATCCTGCGGAAAGAGGCATTCTGTCCTCCATAGTGTCTGAGCCTTGTCTTCGCTAACCCTTTGAAAAAAGTCGGGTTGTGGTTTAGCTCTTGCAAGAAAGAAAGATCCGCACTTCTCCCTGAGTCTCTTGTAAACCACCCAAAACGGAGTTTTCTTTTCAAAGCTGGAGTTCCAGAACTAGTCGGAGGGGTGACTTGGTGAGGCAGGTGTAGGTGAGGGCAGTCTGTCTGTCTGCAAGCACAGGATCCTGGGTCAATCACTGTGGGGCACATCCAGAGCAAGCAGTTTTAGGGAGCTTGCTGGAACACAGCCTGGGAGATGTACCTGTGCAGTACAAGCCCACAAGCCCAGAGTGGAACAAGCAAGCCTTTCCATCGGATGCACCGGATGTGGGACTTCCCAGCCTTTACACTGATGAAGGACTTGAGTTTTCCAGCAGCTGCCACATTTCTACTGCCATGGCTTCTGCTCTGCCCTCCCTGCTATGTGGCCTGAAATTCCTCCACATTGTGAACCAAAATAAATCTTACTGCCCATGAGTTCTGTTTGCTAGGTGTTCAGTCCCAGCAACAGGAAGAGTCGTTCACAGATAAGCTTAGGCAGTCCGCCCAGAACACTAGGTCACTAAAGTATCCTTCCAGTATTAGCAGAATGTGTGCAGCACTTAGCTATTTACCTGTAAACGGCTCACTAACCCGGTATGCCTTGGTTCTCAGTGGCAGCCTACAGCAGACACTGTCTCTACAGGTACTCCATTCTTTGGTCACATGTGCAATACGTCATTTCTTTTCCACTACTGCTCCTTAACTGCTCCATCATTATTATGGGATTAATGAGAGATCTTGCTGGGAAAGTGCTCATCTCCACGAGCAGAGGAACCTGAGTGTGATCCCCAGGACCCATGAAGACGCAGCTGATATGTGTGCTGTGCTCTCTTGTAATCCCTGTACCAGGGAGGTGGACCACTGGGGGTTTCTGGCCAACACACCAGGTCCAGTTGATATGCTCCAAGCCATTTGAGAGACAAGGTCTCTCAGTGACATTCCTGAGGATGACACCTGAGAATTTCCTCCGGCCGCCACAGGTCCCTGTTATACATACGTGTGTGTTGTGTGTGCGTGCTCATACACAGAGGAACATGCACATTAACAAGATTCGTTCATGTAAAGCGGTGTTTTCCACAGACCCACACTCACCACTTGCCACTTGAGGCCATCCTGCCGCTCTAATCTTCGTGGTAGTCAGTGGCTGCAACTCTTGCCACGGAGCAGACGTTCTTGCTGATGCATTTCAACGAGGCTCTCTTTTGAGAAGGGCAGCTGGCATCCATAGCCTGTAGAACATCAGGGAGCCCTTTGGTCCTGTGATTTTGAAGGTCCTCTAATTTTGGCTCAGAGAAACCCTTGAGGGGAGGGAGTAGGAAGCGCGAACTTAGTCTGAAGGCCGTTACCAAAGCACAAAGCCATTAAAAGACTCAAAATGCAACATCTTAAAATAGCCTTTTTTTCCCCTTGTAAGAACAGCTACAGAATTGTTCAGCCAACATTTTCTTGGAAGAAAGAAGGTTTGGGGCTAAACTCACATTTAAGGAAGAATATTGGAATGCCAGTTGCTGAAAACTATTTTAAGCAAATGCTTTTATATCTATTGTGCTGATTTAATGTCCACAGCTCAGGGGGGAGAGTGGGCCTGACTTTTTTTTTTTTAATCAATCAGAAGCTATTTCCGACATTTCTAATTACTTGTGCTTTGTGGAGACAGTTTTGGTAAATTGTTGCATGTACTCTGTAGCTTTCGTGATCTGTGCTTCTGTTGAGGCTGGCTCCATTATTTGCTGTTTTAAAGTTTGTTTCTATTTTAAAAATTAATTAATTGAACAAACAGGTCATCAAGCTATAACTACTTAAACAAGTGCCACAGTTATTTCAAAGTTGTCTGGGGTGGGCTGGCGATTTATGGCTGCCTGGACTGCTTGGTATTAACCATATTTTCTGGAATGTACAATGTTTTGATGTTACATCCCAGCTTTTCCCTGTCCTGCAAGTGGTGCATCCTGGGAATCTTTTATCCAAGTGGAGAGCATGAAACCCTAGAACTCTGCTCTTCTTAAGATGATCCTGCTCTGCCTGGTGACCGGGGCTGCAGTGTCTGCAATAGCCCCTCCCTGTGTCAGGGCTATCTTCATGATACACAGAGTTTAGTGTTTGAGTACTTTGGTTATTCCGTGCTTGTATGCATGTGTATGTGCTTGTGTGTGTGTACATGATGTGTGTATGTATGCATATGTGTTGTGTGTGCATGTGTGTATGGGATGTGTACATGTATATGCAAATGTGTTTGTGTGGTATGTGGGTGTGCATATGTATAGTGTGTGTGCAAACACATGTATGTGGAGGCCAGAGAACAACTTCCAGTGTCATCACTTTTTTTTGAGAATGTCTCTCAGTGGCCTGGAGCTTGCTGACTAGGCTAGTCTGGTGGCCACTCGGCACCAGGGCTCCTCCTACCCGTGCCTCCCCAGTGGTAGGATTAAACATGTGCGCCACGACACTTAGCTTTGTGTATAGGTGCTGGGGACTGAACTCTGGCCCTTGTGTTTGCATCTCCTCAGACTCTGGTTGTCTGGTTTTCTAAATGCAAAAGAGAATGTTAAACATTAAAACAACAACAACAACAACACCCCCTCCCTTCTATGAACAGTGATGCAGATTCCAGGAAAACTCACATTAAATGTCATGAATGTCACTGTCTTTGACATCGATAGTGGATTTCCATCTCTCTCAGGATAGTATGTGAACATCTTATGGGGTTAAACAGGTTCTTGTCTGTTGTTGATTTACACACATTCCCAGAGCAGCCGTGATACCCTGAGGGCCTCATACCTCCGTTCCTCTCTCTTACTTTTGAATCCTTGTCTGGAATTTTATTTTCCAAACCCCAAACCCTCAGAACCTTGTTGTTACGCTGCCTTGTTAGTGACTCCCTTTGTCCACAGCTCCTTCTCTTGTGTATTTGGCTGTGAGCCTAGCCTTTAACAGCTGAGCCATCTCCCCAGCCCCACGGCGATTTCTCAACTCCTCAGCCTCTGTCCCACTGTAGGACAGTCCCAGCCCTGATTTCTACCCAAGTGTGTTCGTAGCACACCACAGGCCAGAGCTTCCCGGAGGTGAGGCCTTTTTGGTTCACTGTTCCATCCCAGTACACAGCTCCTACTGCATTCCCTAATACACAGTTTAATGAGTGGATATGCTCACCATCTGTACTGTTAGAAAGAACTCTTGGTATGCACGGACTTTGAATATCATGTACCTTGGGCAGCTCTGGGATGCTTGGCAACAGGACTGGAAGTTTTCCTTCACCAACATGAGTTAAAGATCTGTGGGCAGCTGTCTCCAGGGCAGGAGATAAGCTTGTGTCTCAGACCAAGGCTCTAGGGAGTACTTGTCGGTTTGTGAACTTAGACCTCACCTCCAGTCTGAGCTGGGGCAGGAAGAAAGCTGAAGGGCATCTCCCAGGAACACAAACTCACCTGGAAATGTGGTTTTTGTTTGTTTTCTTTTCAGTCTATAGTCTGCCATGGGGTTTTTCAACCTTTATGCTATTAACAGTTGAGGACTGGAAGCTAATTGAAATGGGGGAGGGGGATGTCCCGATGTTGTAGGATGTTCAGCAACTTGCCTGGTCTAGAAACCTGGTCTCAGCCTCACAGTTGCCAGTAGCTTCTTCTTTCCACTTTGAAACAACTAAAAACGTCCTGTGTTTTGCCAGATATGCACTGGATAGTAAGGGGACTGTTATTCTCTCTCATTCCCTCCCCCTCCCCTGCCCCCATGTGTAATATAATTGTAGGATCTAAAATGAAGCTGCATTTTCTAATCATCCTCACCCTCATGGAAATGGTGGAAAGGTTTGGACAGAGAATTTTAAGATTCAAAACTTTATAATCAGGCCAGGCATGGTGGTGTGTGTCTGTAATCCTTGCACTTGGGAATTAGAGGTCAGAGGTAGGCAAGTCTGTGTGAGAGAGCAACCTGGGCTACAGAGGGAGTTGTATATAGGCCAGTAATACATTTATAAAGAAGGGATTATTTTTCTTGGTAGATTTTTCAAAATCTTCTTCTCCAGTTCTCAAACTCAAACTTGTTCTGTGGCTAAGGATGGCTTTGAACCTAATCCTCATCCCCCTGCCTCTACCTGTAGAGTACTGAGGTTACAGGCAGGTGCCACCGTGCCTAGTTTGTGCCATGCTAGGGATCAAACCTAGGGTTTTGTGTGCGCTGGATCACATCCCCAGTTCTGATACTTTACTTTTTAAAAACAACCCAGTAAGATGATAAAAGCTGCTAACTTCTACTTCTTCTCCTTCCCTGATCTTTCCTTCTCTTTGCCTCGAGGCCCCGAAGAGTAAGGCTCCAGCAAGCACAAGAAGAATGAGTACCTCTTTATAGATGGGAACAAGGCCACAGAGCCTGGGAGCGGAGTTCTCTTCCTCCATCTTCCCTGATCCCCAGACCCACACACTTGGTGGCTCATTTGTTTTAGCGAGTCTCTTGGATGCTGCAAATATTCCTGAGACTCTGGAGAGAGTCTGGAATGGAGTAGAAGTGTGTGCTGGTGTGACTTGCCTACAGCCACTGCTGTTGGACCCAAACGGATGTGGGGGCAGGGTGGGGGTGAGAACAAAGGATGTGTGTCAGTGGGGCCACATGGCAAGGAGATGACCACTGCCATCCCTCTACCCAGCTAAGGGACATTACCACAAGCCCTGTCTCAGAGACTCAGCCATCCCCACAATCGTCCTCTGTTTGAACTTTCTTCACATGGTACCTTGGGAATGTCTTCCTCTCTCTGCTGATAACAGGGTTTCTTTTTTCCTCCTCCCAAAGTGTTTTGTTACTTTATAGAGGAAAGAGGCTGCCCAGAAATATATTCTATGGGATATTAAGGAATGCATTTATTTGATTTATAGACAGACGAGGCAAGGTTGGTTGAGAGGCAGGGAACCAATGGGGATATCCTTACTGAGTAATGATTAATTCTTATATCTAGAGTGATGTTTTCCCATCAACTGATAGGCTGGAGAAATAGAGTGGAACTAGCTTAGCGCCATGGGTCACAGACACTGCCTCTGTGCATTCAGATTGCACTATCGGTTACAGCCAGCACCTTCTCATTTAGAAACATAATTTGTTGTTCTCCCACACCAAAAGAAAAAAAAGCTTGACATTTCACATGCAAGGCAAAGATTAGAATCACTGCACAGGACTGCATACAGTAGGTTGTGATGTCCCTGAATCAAGGACACCAGGCTACTGGTGCTGAGAGAGACATAGAAGGCAGTGACTTCTGATCTTTATTATGCAAATGTGCAGGCTCCTGAGCTAGGCTGCTTAACCTCATCAGGGGAAATGTCACTGCTCATTTCAAGGTCCAAATGTAGCACTAGTGTTAGTATTATTATGTTATTATTATTATTTGTAGGGCATGTGTAAGCACAAGCCCTTTGATTAGGCTGAGTCTCTACTTGCCCAGACAGTCTGGGAATGAACGTCAACTCCTCATAGTATATTGAACAAAGAAGCCAACAGTTGTGCCTCTCCTTAACGCTTGCTGGTGAGGGCATTTCGAAGACCTCCCTGTCTGCCTCATCTGGATAAAGATGGCAAGAGTTTGTGAAGTTTAATTTCTGTCTCCAGAAACCTGGTCCCTTTGCTGTGGCAGAATTAACTGGCAGACGCTTATAGAACGGAGTTAGAGATGGGAGAAGATCATTCTGGAGGTGCAGAATGGTGAAGTGAGGGCAGAAGGGAAGGGAAGCCGTGTGTTATCACGGAAGACGGGGGCTGAGGAAGGGAGATGCCTTCTATCCCAGTCATGGCTCTTTGCTAACCTGAACCATAGAGAAAAATAAGGCTCCTGAGCAGGCAATGGAGACTGCAGTGGTGGGAAGGGGAAAGCCAGACAGCCGATTAGCAGCTCAGGGAGGTTGAGGGCAAAGACTGGGAATCTTTGAATCCCAGATTGCTTGACCTCAATTGGCAAGGACTGTCTTTCAAAAGAGAAGCTCCTTCTGTGGGAAATGGAGTAGATAAAAGTAAACCGTTACACTGCGGTGGAATTCTTGAGGCAACGAAAGCTGGTCATAAACTTTCCCTCAGCCCAGTACTAGAGGCGTCTAGTGTAGATCTTGAACACCCCCACCCTAAAAGGCCTGTGGGTTAACAGTCTAGTACTCAACTTTATGAAGTGGGGCCTAGTGGAGGACCTTAGATTATGATGCATGTACCCTTAGAGGGGATGGTGAAATCCAGCCCCTTCCTCTTCCTCTTTGCTTCTGAGCTGCTTGAGGTAAGCAGCTTGTTCCACCACTGGCAGCCATTACCCCGTAAAGCCATGGGGCCAGCCAAACATAGACTGTGAACCTTTTTAAGTTGATTTATCTCAGGTATTTGGTCTAGTCACAGAAAGCTGGCTAAAACAGAAGACATGAATCCAATATTAATAAGTGATGAGAAGGAGTATCTGTAGAGCTCAGAACTCTCCTTGTAGCACTCCAAGTCACCCCAATATGGCACTGATATCAAATTCCCAGCACAATTAAATCTGATGTTTCAGGAATGGAGCCCGTACCCATGTATCTTAAAAATAATTTTCCAGAGGTTCTACTATGCAGGCAGACCTGAGCAGCACTACCTCAGCTTACAGTGAACTCAAACTTCATGAAAGCAAGACTCCTGTTATATTGGCTTGCTCTAGAATGCAGGAAAGAGTGTGTCACAAGCAGGAAATTGAATTAACTTCTACTAAGTACAGTGAGTGAAATAGTTCCATGATAGGAACAAGTCAATTGCTTTTCTGCCTTTTGGCTAAGATCGTGGTAGAAACAAGTCATAGAATTAGGCCATTTGAGACATCTATGGCGAGTGGTCCACTAGGGCTTCAAGAACCATGTTGTTAGACACATGTTCCTTTCACATTTCTTAGCAAGAGAAGACACACGTATGTGCCTAGTTCTTCCTGAGTGGAAAGCAGAAGTCAAGTGTGTGGAAACAGCAGTTGTCTTATGTTCCTAAGTGGGCACACCATCAAACTGCCTTCTAATGACTCCTACGACTCTGAATGCCCGTAGATTAGTGCAGCCCTCAGACCTCATTAGAGATGTTTCTTGTGCAGAACATGGTGGTTAGCACAGAAACAAACTGGTCAAAGTGTAGAGTGTCAGTGGAGTGCTTGGCCACAAATAGGACATCTCCATCATGTCTCTCCACAAAGGCTCAGAGACCATTACAGGAGTGGAGAACACAGAATGATTGTTAGAGCTGGAGGCCAGAAAAGATAGAGCAAACCAGTGACTTCTGGATATGGCAAGACCTCCACACTCATGGACTCAGAACAGTGCCCACACCACCAGGGCCAGCTCTCCAGCACTGCCCCATCGAAGGGTAGGGCCAGCTCTCCCACGTGTCACAAGCAGCAAGGGGTAGGGGCATATTTTCTGTGCCCACACCACTAGTGCCCACTCCTAAGTTCCACAGCTGGTGAGGGTCTAGACCAGTGCTGCACAGCCGCAGGACATCAGCATGGCTCCAGGGGGCATCACAGATCAGAGATGTTGGCATGGCCTTTGGTAGTGATATGGGCAATGAACATCAACACAGACCCCTGCTGTGGTAGGGCCAGGTACTCAACATTGTCCTGGATGGCAACACCTGCCAGGACTTCACCATGGCCTCAGGCTCCTCACATCAGGCTGTTCCTCAGCACCTTCATGTCTCCGTTTCTGTCTCTCTTCATAATGCACAACTTTTCTCTTTCTCTCCCATTCTCTCCCATCTCCCCATTCTCTCCCATCTCCCCATTCTCTC
>NW_021620769.1:1064465-1087498 GCF_004785775.1 Grammomys surdaster | reverse complement strand
CCATCTCCCCATTCTCTCCCATCTCCCCATTCTCTCCCATCTCCCCACCACTTACTCGAACATCTTAATGGTGCCTAGCCCTCTGGGTGTCTTTCTCCCAGCCTGCACCACGTGGTTGTGGGCCTACTTTGATATGTCAATAGGCACCTGAGTTAGCCGTTTGTTGAGTTTCTATGGTACCTACCACTCTGAAACCTTTGGGCTACTTAAGGAACAGTGCACGTCTGCAATGTGACACGATTTATACTGCGACTGAGAGCAGTAAGGCCCAGATCCTCCCTCAAAGGGAGGTGAGACGGTCCCTCAAAGGGAAACCCAGCATTTGAGGCAGGTCCACGTAGATCCTCCCTCATGACAGCTACTCTCCTGTACCTCACTGCCCCTCATTCTCCATTGCCTTTCCCTCAGAGCACGTTCTTCTCTGAAGTTCAGTAATCTGAGATCCCAGGTTGAATTACTGCAGCTCTGAACACACAGTTCTTTGAAAAGCACATTCAGGTTTTCAGTTAGCACCAAGTCAACAACCTGTCACCCAAGGAGCTCATGGAATGACCCAGTCCAGATGGACACACAGTACCAGTTTTGGAAAAGAGGCAGCTCTCTGCATACACACACTGCCTGCTGTGGTTTGTATCTTTCTCCCCCAGTTGCCAAAGAAGTCAAGGGTCACACCTGGTATCCTTTCCTTCCTCCTGTCCCTGCTCAGGTTCAGGTCAGTGAGGAGTTTTGTGTCAGTAGAAAGTGTCTTTTTCCCAGAGTCAAGAGATCCATTCACGTAGCCAGCTACTTTATGGGTTCTTCTTTCTTCCACCCTGCACCCTTTTCTACCCTTTCAACTCCCTAGCACTGGGTAGAAAAATAAAAGGATAGAGAGGAAAGAGGAATACATTACCATTAGTCTGCTTCCTGCTAACTAGGGGAGTTGACTTCCTTGGGGCCAGTTTGATCTTTGCTGTCAGGATATCTAATTTCTTCTTGTTTCTTCTTTGCATACAACTACCTAACAAACGGTGACCAACAGCAACAAACCAACAACCATCAATGCCCCCACCCCAAGTTTCAGTACCTAGCATCTATAAACCAGCTGAAAACTCCCCAGCATTCCAAAGTCACACAATCACAGAAACTATGCTTGCAAAACTCACACCCCTGCTAGAGCACGAGGCAAATCACAGTCAGCTGCTATGAACAATCTGGAGCAAAAACACATTCTTATAATATACCTATGTTTTTGTTTTTTGGTTATTGTTGTTGTTGTTTTTACAGAAACCAAAATTCCAAAATTGTCACTGCACCTTTGCTTGAAAAAAAAAAAAAAGCAAAGAGGGATCTGGTGTGGACTTGTGTCTGAACTGGCTCAATGGAGGAATGTGGGCATGTCATGAAGACATATGCTGTAAGACTCTGAAATCAAGTTGCCGATTTGTGCACCACTCTCAAGAGCTAGTGAAATCACATATCTGCTTACATACAGAGCCCGTGTGCTATCTCCACCTCTACTCTCTACGCTAGGAAGAGCCCTTCATCCAGGTGTTCAGATAGGTGATGCAGTGTACTGTTAACCTACTTAAGGCTGTGCAGTAACTTCATAAAACTTTTGTGCCCATTGGGGTACTAGGATTTCACTGATTTTCTATCAAGACACACACATACATACATACATACATACATACATACATACATAGATACATACATACACACACACCACACACACACAAACACATACCATGTGGGAGCAAGATATGACTAAATTCAAACCTTTATGGCGTTATGGATGAAAATCAACGTGTTTGGGAAAGCATTTCCTATCCTTTAAACTGAGTTTTCATGTCTCTGCACTAGAGATGTTGTGATCTACTCGGTACATTCATTGTGATTGACAGTGGACCTTTGCACTCAGCTCTGATGTCACATGAAATCCATTTCTCTACTGTGTTCTGAAATCTCAGAAAGCACAGGCTGTATTTTCTCAAATATAGTGACTGTCATACATACCACAGGTGCTGGCACACAGTAGGTGCTTAAGAGAAAGGCCTGCCTGACTATTGCACTGAGTAGGTGTCACTTGGCTCTTCATTCTTAGCTTCCTTCATAGCCCTTGAAATGATGTATTTACTTACATGTTGTCTGTCCTCACTAGACTGTATTTTCCTGAGGTCAGAGCCTTTGACTGTCCTGCTTGTCAGAGTCTAGACAGTGCCTCGTACAGAGTCGTTTTCAAGATGCATTTGTCAAACAGACAAACTCATGGAAACCCCTGTTTTACTGTTACTGCTCTATGTGACAATGGTTTATGAGGTATCAGAACCAGTCCAAACAGGCTAGAATTATTTGTCTTTGGAGAGCTCACTAGAGAGGGAGAGTTTGGTCAGGAACTACTCATGTCTTCTCCTCACAGAATTCAGCTGGGACCCTTTCTAAGGACAACCCACTTCCTCGGGCCTCCGAGAAGAGGCCTTCCTGCCAAATGGAACAGAGTGAATGAGGTTTTATGACGTGGACAAGGCTGCTTCAGAGTCTAAACTGGGGCCCTGGGGTGGAGGGAGGCTGGGCCTGGAAGAGCCGTGGAACCCAACCCTCTCCTGGGCTCTGCACCACTGAACGTCTCCAGACAGCTTGGGCACTGAGCCAGGCTGCTGAGTTCCAGTGGGAAAGCTGACCTTGGCCAGGAACAGCCAGGAAGAGGCACAAATGACTCATTGTCCCACATCCTCCAAGGTGAAAGCCCAGCAGCGTGTGTGGCCTGTGGGGCTGGACGCTCTTGCAGCCTTGGCACCTTCCTCAGCCAAAATAAAAGCATCAGAGACTCAAACACACAGAGGCCAGGGACACATGGGGCGCTCTCTCCTTCCCAGCATGTCCCTGTACTTCCAGTTTTAAAATATCCTTATAACACAATTTCCAGCTCAAGCAGGATTTCTTTTAAAAGTCAAGACACTCTTCATTGTGTGTGTGGGGGGGGTGGGCGGTGTTGGTAGAAACAAGGTACAGCTCAGTGAAACCCCACTACCACTCTGGACACAAAAGCAGTGAGAAAGTTTCAGAGACTGTGTGAAGGTCTCCTTCCCTTGATGTCTGTTTTTACTCAGAAGTTTGGAATTCCAAATCCTAATTTATAAGATGTGTTATTGCTTCTAGATTTCCACTAGAGGGCAGTCTTGGAAAATATTTATAAATATATATTTTATTGCTCTGTCTAGGAAATAGTGCTGTTTTGGTTTGTTTTATTTTTTGGAGAAGAGAGCCCGTCTAAAATTCCAGGGCAGGTTCTTGTCTCATTCTTCCACAAGCATAGCTAGAAAAACAGGCCAAATAAAACATCATTGCCGTCTGGTCCTCTTATGCACAGGCAACGCAACCGGCTGCCCACCTTCCAGAACCCTCTTTTCAGCACCAGCTCTGTCCTGAGGGGTAGGGGCGAGGAGAGTTGCCCTGGCAGAGCTGTGAAGCCCTGATGTGGGGTGCCTCTGGTTTGGGTTCAGCCCCCATGAAGGCTCAGCTTCACCCCCTTTCTCCCAGGAAAGCAGCGGCTGGAAATCCTCAGAAAAGAAACAGGAAGGATCAGAGGGGAAGCCAGAGTCCGAACAACTAAAAATAGAGTTCCCAGGCAGGCAACCATGGATATTTCACTCCATGTATAAATACATGTAAATAAGGCAGACCGAGTCTAAGTCTGGACGGACCCTGGGCACATTTATGTAGACAGGGCTTCTAAGTTGGTGGGAAGCACCCTCGCACCCCACCCTCTCTTTTTCTTTCTCTCTTCCCTCAACAGAGAACATCTTCACTGAACTCCACGGCTAGGAGAGCTGGAAGAAAAGACTGTTCTTACTGTTTCCTCATCAATGAACTTAATGTCAATAAACGATCAGTTTAAACCGTTCCTCAGTGACTCAGATCTATTTGGGGAGCATGTCTGATGCACAGCCCTCAGCTCTCTGTGTCATCCTGTGGCCCCATTTCCTTCTGGAAACAGCTGTGTGTGTGTGTGGGGGGGTGTCACCATGCTCCTCTATTTAGAGCAGCAGACAAAAGCCAGGCCAGGCAAAGTGATCTGAGCGAGGCTCACAACCACGGTGCTAGGGCTCAGACTGCTAGTCAGCCATTTAGTTTCCGTTGTGAGACCATCTGCCTGTGCCAGGCTGGCTGGGTGTGACTAGGATGCTCCTAGCTTGACCTCAAAAGCAGGCTGTAGCAATGTCAAGACAGGTCCCTGAGTCCTCCAGGTCCAGGCTAGAAAGGGAAATCCCAGTCCAGGTACTGCTTGCCTTTGTTGGTGTGGGTGATTCCCTGGTATGTCTGCTAGGGCTGGACCAGCTGGGTGTGGCCCTTTCTAGGAGCACTGAAGCCTGTCAGAAGGTCGAGGCTGTCTCAAGTGCCCAGGGACACAGCTTATCATTCTCTTGCCAACCTTTGCCCTTCTGGGGATCTCTGTGTGTGAGCAGGGGGCAATTCCAGAAAACTGGCCTTGAAAACTTGCTGTTTCCTAGAGGGAGGTGAAGAGGAGAAATGGGAGCAGCAAACAAGCTGTGTAGAGTCCACCTATGGGCTAAAGGCACTGGCGGCCGAGACAGTGGACAATGAACTAGCAAAAAGAGAGCCCTGGGCCCGTGCACTCCTCCATGCTCAGAGGTCAGAGGTCGCTTCTATAATGCCCTGCTCCTCACTCTGGTGAGTCTGTTCCACGCTGGTGGGAGTTACTCCCATTCAGAAAGGATGTGACCATGGTGGCGGCACCTGAGGTTAGGGCTGCCTTGGTCCAGCAGGAAATCTATGTTTTAAACTTCTGGTACTCATAAGCAGCGGGAGTTACAACAGGCATGCTTCTAGTTAGTAATACCATGTGAGCCCAAGGGTCAGACTAGACTAGAAGATGCTCGAAAGGGATGTGCCCTCTTTTACTCCATTTCTTCCAGAAACTGAACAGTGAGATAAGATAACCCTGGGTGCAGCAAGAGATCCTGGGAGCAATGTCTTGCCGATCTCCTGCACTCTGACTTCCCACACCATGCTCCCCAGTGCAGGTCCCTTACTGGAGCCTTTCACTCCTCGTCCTGCTCTCTCTACCCCTTCTGGGATGCTAGCTGTGATCACTGAGGAGTCAGAGCCCCTGTGGGAGCTGACGTACTGTGCAAGCAGCTAGCCAGACCCCAGGCCCTCTGTGTCCCCAAATACATGCGTGGTGCTGGTAGAAACCAAGCAAGGACAAGGCCGATGGTGCCATGAAGACGCCCTGGAAATAGTTTTCCTTTATTACTGAGATGCGTAAATTCTTAAGGCTGCCAAGTGAGTGAACTCAATTCAGGACATCCCAGATATCTAATGTGCGACATTGGCTGCCTTTATTTTGAGGCTGCAAAGTCATGGCAGAGTCTGAGAGGATCAGCCCTGATTCAGACGAAGGGATGACACGCCCTCCCACACCATGCTCCCTAGCTAGCAGGTCCTTCATTGGAGCCCCTATCCTTTGCCCTGCCCTTTTTTGCCCACATCCATTTTCTCAACATCCTTTTTCTCGGTTGTTCCATTTCTTCAAATGCCTTGTTAACGCTGTCAGAGGGAAAGAAAAGCCAACTGATTAATAAAGTGCTCATGAGAGGGTAAGGGGAGAGCGCTGTCAAGCCCTTGCAGACACCAAATGTAGGCTCTGTCTAACCTCCGAACCCGGCCTGACACGGGAGCAACTATACACAACTTCCACAGAGTTGAAAGCAGCTCAGTGCCAAGTGTGTGGTGTGGACATTTGCCTGCTAGATGGAGACAGAAACTCATTTCCCATCTATCAAGTGGCCTGACATAGAGCTGGTAATGATTTTCTGTCAGACAAGCCTTGGCTGGATTTGAACCTGTGACCCAGAGGTAAAGGGCAGATGTAGGGCTTCCTTTACCCATGCCTTGTTATGCCCAACTGAGATCCATCTAGTGCCTGCCCAGGCTTCCTCCTCACACACGCATTCCGGTTAGATCCTCACTTAGCACTGGGATGAGTGGGCCATGTCCTGGGAGGCAGGAAATGGAAGACAGAGAAAGGACGCAGACGGAAGGACTGTTTGACTCACCTTGGACTAGAAGCTATATGCTCCTCCCAAGAAAGATGTTGGAGCCTTCCCAGGATCTTCACATGTTTATAGATCAGCCAAGGCCATAAGGAACATGGTCTGGAGGGGATTCGTGAGGATTTCATCAATTCTGGGTCGACTCCATCATTATTGGTATTGACTTTGTGTGTACATATGCATGTGTTGCTGTGGAGGCCAGGGAGCAACCTTAGTGTCACCCATCAGGAGACACCCACCTTGTTTTTTTGTGAAGGGTCTCTCATTGAGCTGAGGCTTGGCAATTTAGGTAGGGTGGCTTGTCACTGGGTCCCAGGGATTCCCTTGCCTCTGCTTCTCCAGTGCTGGGGTTCTACCAAATCTGTTTTTTACATGTGATTTGGGCTCAGACTCAGATCCTCATGCTGTGTGTCAAGCTCATTACCAACTGAGCAATCTCCTCAACCTTGTACTGATTGATTTTTACTTAAACAGGGGATGGGCTCTGGAAGCTTTGCGATTGTCCAGTACAATGCCTCCTGGGCACAGACTGATGATCAAATCACATGGCACCGTCCAACAATACTGTTTGAGAATCTGAAACTCCAACATAGGAAAGGAGCAACCCAGTATTCAGCTCACTGATCAGACAAGGATTGTGCTGCTTACCAGGGTCCAGAGACAAACAAGGAAGGGTCCCATTGAAATTAATCCTTTAGGGGGAGACGTGTGGACTCACACAACTTGATACAAATTGGTGGGTGATTCCACAGGCAGAGACAGAGAACTTGTGTAGACACATGTTTGGAAGCACAAGGGTTGGTCACATCCAAGACCCAGTGAAATCTGTGTTCTGTCCATTATGACCCCTGGGACTTGGTATTCAGCCTCGTGGGCTTCTTCTGTCTATTTGTAAAGTGGGAATCATTACACCAGTGTCAGAATTTTTTTTTTTTTTAATGGCAAACCTCATTTGTACTATCTGTACATTTAGCAGCGTGCCTGGCACATACTAGGTGACTGCCAGGTATCAGCAGAGTTATTCTCTCCAGTGTCCCTGAAGAGAAACAAACAGCTTATGAAAGGTATGAAAGGTGATGGAGGACCATGAAGGGAGGCAGAGATAAAGGGAGGGTTTGTGGATGGAATCAATAGAAAACTATCTGGGTATGGAAAGTGGGTTGGGAAGGTTGTAGTGGAAGAGAAGCAGGTGGTTGTTATGCCAACAGAGGAAGCCGGCTTGGGAGAACAGAGTGTGGGAAGGAAAGAGGTTACTGAGTTTTCATTTGGGCATATGGAGTTAGAGATTCTTGGAGACATCCATTTAGTGATACCCACAATGCAACAGGAAATAGATCAGAGTCACTGATTTGGCTGCTTCTGTTTGGAGCAGGACACTTGACTGACATTGGCCTAGAAGTTCCCACAGATAGGGTAGAGAGAAAAGTCTATGACCCAAATCTGTGGTGTGTTAGTTTGAATAGCAATGGCCCCCATAGGATCACATGTGTGAGTGCCTGGCCACAGGGAGTGGCATTATTAAGAAGTGTGGCCTTCTTGGAGTAGGCATGGCCTTATTGGAGGAAGTGTGTCACTGTGGAGGTGGACTTTGAGGTCTCCTGTGCTCAACTATGCCCAGTGGTACACAGTCTCTTGCTGACTGTGGATCAAGATGTAGAACTCTCAGCTCCAGCACCATGTCTGCCTGCACGCCACCACGATGATAATGGACTAAATTCCTGAAATGTAAGCCAGCCCCAATTAAACATTTTTCTTTATAAGAAAAATAGAAACCCTAAGACATCTGGAAATGGCGCCATTAAAGGGGTCTGTGAAGGGGGAAGATGAGCCAGTGTTTAGGGAGTATGACACCTGATGGAGCAGAGGGGACATTTTAACTGACATTTCAGGCACATTCCTCAGAGAGGGAGTAACCACAGTGACTGTTCAGAGGCAGATCAAAGGTGGTTGATGGGAACTGGTAAGGACAGCCCCTACTGTCACCAGACTCACTGGGCATTTGGGGTAGGTAGGAAAAGTCAAGGCCCAAGTAGCACAGGTAGGCCCGGAGGATCTGTGACCATGTCCTTTCTGCGCTCTGGGGGTGCAGCCATTTAAAATTTAGTATCCAATGTCTTCCTTTACTGATGAAACAGACTCATGTCCTGGTCTCTTGCTGACTTATAGTGACATTCAACAGTCTCCATAAGAGATCTGTTGCACAGACAGAGGTCTTGTAGCATGGGGACTGGTATGGGCTAGCCCAGGTCTGACTACACATAGACAATCTGATTTGTGCTAGCCCCACCCTTTGGTGAACAGTCATCACATCTGCCTCCTCCAGGGCTCTTAGCAAGTGCCAAGCACTGGGACAAACTGGTTGCTGCAACTACCTCATTCTGACCCCCTATCTGGCCATTGTCTAACACAGTTCTCATGTTGGCTCTGTGACCTGAGATGGGGACTCTGCTCTGTCTTCAGTGTGTATGGGGAGTCTTTTAGAGGACCAGGACAGCCATAGAGGGTGACAGTCTTTATAAGAATGTGCCTCATCCAAGACAATACATGATCGGAGTGGATACCATGGTGGACTTAATGGTGGAAAAGAGACCGAAGAGGTTCTAGCCCCACTGACAGAACCAGCGCAATGGCCACACCCACAGCAATCCTCTGGATCTTAGGGACCCGGATAGAGCCTAGCCTGCCTAGTGAGCATGGGTCCACATGGTTGCATATTTGAAGCTAGGAAGAGCCACTGAGAAGGAAAGGATTGATTTTCTCAGCATGTGATTGTCTCTGCCAGTGGTCTCTGAGGGCTGCTGGACATGGCCTGTCTGAGTTTCTGAGGTCTTTGTACTCCTTCCCCACGAAGAGAGAACAGCATCCTTCATCAGTTCCCACTGTGCTATTTTTCTCATTGCCATGATGAAACATCTGACAAAAGCAACTCAAGGAAGGGCTTGTTTTGGCTGTGTTTGTGGGTGCAGCCTACCGTGGTGAGGATGGCATGGCAGAGGGGGCTTCAGACACTGGTCACATTGTGCTCATGACCAAGGAGCAGAGAGAGACTGGTGGTGCTTGGCTTGCCTTTTCCTCAGTCCAAAACCCTAGTTCATGAATGGTACTACCCAGGTAGGGTGATGCTCCCCAGCTCATTTGAGAACTCCCTGAGTGTCTCTCTGAGACTCGTGGACACTCTGCCACTTGTCACTGACCCACTGGGTGCTGGCTTCTCTTCCTCCCTTTGTCGGTCTCTCTGTTGGAAGAGAACCAGAAAGCAGTGTCCTCGTGTGTACATCTCCCATGATCCACACCCCTACCTCTCCTGGGTGCAGTTTGCATCTGTAGTTCCACTGTGCGCCCTCTTCCTACATCACCCTCTTCTTTCTCTTGCCTTCATTGGTGGGACTTCCTAGGCATCTCAAGGCGCGTCCCGCTTGACTTGGTAGGACAGTTCCATTTGTTTCACTGACCTAGTCCTGGCTGCTTAGAGACTTCATGTTAAGTAAAACATGTTTTACTTGACCAGTGCTCCACAGCTGAGGTGAATCATGGCATTCCCTCAAGAAACAGCAGAAGCCCTGGTTTGTACTGCATGTCCATTCCAACCCCTCCAGACTGTGATCCAAGTACAATGAGAAGTGAAACACCTCTTCCACACCCCTGCTTTCTGGAATACCAACTGCTAAATTTATGCTAGATTGGTTTAAATGCTCTCATTTATTAGCTTTGTGGCCTCAAGCCAGCCACTTAGACAGCGTCTCAATTTTCTCATCTGGAAAATGGGGTTAATTTTACCTATATCATAGCACTGCTGGGAGAGCTAACCAAGATAATGTATTTTAACTATTTGTCGTCATTCCAGGCACTGAGGAAGAGTTGCACAGGTGTTAGCTGTAGGTCTCCAGCTAAACTTGTGTTTTAATAAAGAAAATGACGTACACACACACACACACACACACACACACACAATCACAGGATCTCTAAAAGTAGAGTTAAAAATGTCATCTCCTCCCAACACTTTTTCCCTCCTCCTCCACGTGTATTGTTATCATAAGACAATGTCCCGTCTTCCCAACCCCTTTCTTTCAAAACAAGGACTTGTTGTCTTGACTGAACGTACAATGTGGCCAAGGCTGAGTCTGAATCTGTCCGCCTTGGTTCCTCCTCCTAGGTGTGCACCACAATGTGCAGCCTTGCCCTTTATCCCGGCTCAACTGTGTCTGCTGAGATTAAACATCTCCGTGTTTTGGATGCCTTGGGGGTGCTTCGTCCTATGAAGGCTCTGCAAACAGTCTTGCCTATAGACTCAAGAAACCAAAGAACTAGATGGAAAGTCACAGGTATTTAACTTTTGGCGACGAGACAGCTGCCCACAAACTCAGCCCATCTATGTTTCCACTATCGGGGCAGGAGCAGACTCCAGCCCTTATCACTCTGCAAAAGATGAGAAATCCTGAGCCTTTTGCCAATTACATAGGCTAAAGAATAGGAGCTGGCTTAAATGTAGACCCCCAAGTTTCCAAAACGTTTTATTACATTGTGTGTGTGTATGTGATGGCACATGTGGAGGTCAGAGGACATCATGCAGGAATCAGTTCTCTCATAGGAATCTGACTTAGCTCATCAGCCTGACCTTAACCTGCTGAGCCACTGAACTAGCTCAATATTTTGAACTCAGTTTATCATCTGTTTTCATTTTGTCTACTATGAGTCACCCATTGAGAGTCTTGTCTCTTTTTCTCTGGTCTACTTGGAAGAAACACACATAGCTTCCACTTGTACCTTCTGGGGGTACATTTTGTCCCGCACGTATGGAACCCCATGCTGACTCATTGCACTACCTAGATCAGGAACAGGAACCAGCCTAAACAAGAGAACATGCAAAGGCTGAAGCTTCTGCCAGCTTATATTGCTGGCAGGGAGATGGGGTTTTAGAGCATCTCGCCACTTACAAGGAGGCCCCGAGGCACATTTGAGAAGCCAAAGAAGCTGAGATAAGTCAGTTGGTGGACTCAAGGAGTAGTGTGGAGATGGGGAGGGTGGTCAGTGGGAACCCAAGAGTCTCAGTGGTGAGGGACAGGGGCCCTGGTAATGACTGTTTAGTTTTAACTTCACATATCCCCAAACAGCCAGCATGTTCACGGTTCCTTGTGTGTGAGCTACAGCAGGGCCTGCGTGAGCAGCAGTCACCTCAGTCGGGCATGGGTGATGTTTCCTCGGCTTGATGACATCTACATCTGGTACCCACTAGTTCTCATGGTGGTAACCTACACCATGTAAACAATCCTTAACCTTGGGTCAGCAGATACATCCTCTGTTTACATAAGGATTTTAACTTATTTGAGAAAAATGCCCTACATGGAAAGATTTGTCAACAAATATAAAGTCTTAGGAGACCTTGTTTGTCTAAATACAAATTGAAGATAACAACAATGATGTTAATGTTTACCTAGTTTTCCAGCATAAGAGAATTCAGTAAATAAATCCTTTACTTAAAAAAAAATTACTCACTAAATCATATTAGCATGACCTATGTAGCTTGACTGATTGAGGGTGTTTCCCCCAAACCCTTGGCTGCTACTCTGAGCCTGGAGCTGGAGAACAACAGATGTATGTGCCATACTGGAGACAGAAATGTCAACTGACAATTGCACAGGCTTCTTACAAGACTAGCACTCACTGGGAACCCAGGAAGGCTTCCTGGAAGAGGTGACATTTCTATTGGGCTTCCAAAGGGAAGAGGATTCTAGGCAACAGAAAATCCAAGGACACAGAAATCTGGCACCCTCTAACAAGCTCCTCAAAAAAGCCATGGGGTTAGAAAGGCTTGCTGGAGCATTATCTTTTCCACCAATCAAAACTACAAGGGGAGGGAAGGCCGCACCCCGGCACTCAGAGTCCACCACCCTGCCGCAAGCGTTTTCTTTTGCCCCTTAACCCCGACACACAGACAATGTATTAAGGACGGTTTTTATGGCATGGTCTGGCGGAGGCGGTTTGGGGTGTGGATGTGGTAGAGGGAAGAAACTGGTGTGTCTGTCTGTTTTGTGCTGCACTGAGCTGAAGTTGATCTAAGAAACCCTTGGGAAGCGGCGTGAGCGCCTCAGAAACTGGGTGAGAAGGAGCCACGGCACTGCGAAAGATTCGTCAAGTACTCTCTGTTTAATCATAGAATTTTTTTTTATTTTCCATTCATTATAAATAACCCATTTCATCACTTAGCCATCTCTTGGAAACAATTTGGTATTTAGCATAAACACTGAGCGTTAACCAGAGGTGTCAGTTTAAAATAGAACAGGAAAGAATTTTAAAAATCCACAGAATCTTGCAACGTGTAAAGACTGCAGTACCATTCCTTAAAAGTGTCAGCCACTGAAAGACAAGTTCCAGGTGGGAAATGAGTAAACAACCATATCTAGTGTATTCTTTTCTTAAGGACACTGGACAAACAAGTGTATAAAACGGACACTGACAGTGCACAGACACAGGAAATATTTCAAGCTGACAGTTTAGTCCTAATGAGCATGAATTAAAGCAAATTTTGATTTGATTTTATTTTTTCTTATATGCTATCACATTTGGGTAAGAGGAGGAGTAGCCACGGACACGTTACTAAAGCCCCCAAAACTCATGATATAAATCAGTTTATTTGAAAACAAAAGACATTTTTAAAGCAAAAGATAAAATGTTATCATAGCATTTTCAGTTGAACTTTGTCGCAGTCACACCTACTGCAGGTGTCGCACAGAGAGGTAGATGCGTCGGCAGGAGACCAGTGCTCAAACGACAGAAAGGCTGAGTCCACAACTCTGGCAGGCAGACAACCTCCATCCACGTCCTCCGATGCCCCCAGGGTGTAGGGGCAAGACTTGAAAACCAAACAGCCCCACCACCTCCTCGTCCCCTCGTCCCCGCAGTGTGCCCCACAGGCTGTGCATCATGGATCTTTGCAAGGCCTGACACCAGTGTTCTAGCTCTGCTCAGAGTTATGAGGTCCCGAGACACTGACACAAAAGATCTGGTGCTAACACCGTAACACCAGCACTAACTATAATAATCATGATATAAACTACCATCATTAGCAACACCAATGCATAACCATTAACAACCATAACGTAACCAACACCACTGATGCTAACCATAACGTAAAAACCCCACTGATAAGCCCGGGGAGTTCTGAAAGACTGATTCATTATGGGACAACAGCCACCAGTACCAACACCAAAGGTAGCTGTTGGGGAGATAGCGAGGCCTGGTGAGGTCCGGTGAGGCCATGATGCCTGTTAAATCACTAAGCAGAGTATTAAGGAAACACAGGGAAGGGGCTCCGACCACCGTTTCGGATGATGCTGTATTTTCTACTTGGGTTCAGCGTAGGCTCTCCTAGCCATCGAAGGTGATATCGGACAGTCCTTTTGAAAGCTGATGCCCACTCAGTTCCAAGACTCGTCCTGTTTGATAGCTCAGTGAGTGGAAGGTCCTGGTCTTCTGGGCCAGCCCTTCTTCCACCTGACTAGCAGTGTGGACATGTAACATTAGCTCACACCCATGGCCTAATGTTGACTTTCTCTGACTCCTAAGGCAATATGATTTAATGTCTTAAGAGATGTTGTGAACATCTGTCAAATGAGGGAAGGATGTTGTCATTCATAAATTGTCTCAGATGTCTCAAGTGCGCTTAATTAAAGGGTGTAACAGGTTGCGTCTTGCCAACAGGAACAATCTGGAGCTGTGTAACAGGAATGTGTTTGGTCCCAGCCGTGGAATGTGAACATAATCCACTGTTGATTTCTGCGACTCTCCAGCTGACTGTGATGTTTGTGTGTTGCACGGGGCAGCTGAGTGTGCAAGTGAAATGGGCAACTAAGGACTTAAGGGAGAGAGAGGAGAAGCATACTGAGGTATGACTACAAACATCCCACCACTGTCTGAGCTCACCTCAACACTCACCAGGACTCTCTCTGAAGCAGCTTATAATACATTTAAGCTGAAAACCCCTCCCCACCACCACCACACTCTTGTGCTGGGACTGAGAGTTTCTAGAGTGTGTGTGGACTAACGGAAGGGTTCTATAGAGAAGCCGGTGTCAAGGAATGAGGTGCCTCACACTTCTCAGCATCTCTGAGATCTACGTCCCCTGCTGAGTTGATAAGAGGCACATCACAGACTTAGAAACAAAGAACCACACGGTGAATCCAAGTGTGCGAAAGAGACTCTGGAATCTCACTGTCACCAGGAGGGAGGTTTCTGGATGGCATGACCTCATTTCGAATGTTATAGTGCTTTTAGAGTCTTGCACAAAGGCAGTATGAAGAAAACCTGTTAGCTTTTTGTCCCTTATTAGAACTTTTTTTCTGCCTTAGGGAAAAAAAATTAAGTCCAAAATACTGTACACTACCCATGGCAGTAACCAATAGAGTATGTTTTGGAAATAACGCTCTTCTCAAAAACATTTTAAGGCACTTAAACAGGTATATCATATTTTTTCTGTAAAAAAATAAAATAGGCATCAAAGCAACATTCACAAGGACAAGTCCTCAGAATCCCCTGTCTGTACAAGCCTGTACATATGTACACCGCTCCAGGAAGGTGCCGCCTGAGTCACACTGTTGGCCTGGTCAGCTTCACTCCCTGTAAGACATGAGACAGTTCACACTTGGACAGTGTCTACAACCAAGGGAAAAAAAATGTCAGCTTGTTCCAGATAATATATGCTACCGGAGGAAGAGGCCACTGAGAGTTTCATCTGGAATGTCCCCTTTAGGTCCCCAGAGGAGTACTACTACTGGAAGATGGCACCTCCTTTAGGAGGTGAGGCCTAGTGAAAGATATTCAGGTCATTGGGGGAGTGCCCTCAAAGGGGAACATAGGACCTTGGTCCCTGACTCCTGTTCCCAGCAGTGAAAGGGGTTTATTGTAGACATTCCATCCATGACCCTCTTACAGGCCCCAAAGCAACAGAGTCACAGGTCACAGACCTTCCAAAAACAAGGAGCTAAAATAAACCTTCCTTTTCTCTAAGCCTTGGGTATTTATTATAGCAACAGACAGCTGACAGGCACACTCACTCAGCTGGACAGCATAACTAAGCCTACCCTAGAAACACATTGCTGTCAGCTCACTGGCCAGCTGACGCCATCATCCTAGGCCTGGCCTGTCTACTTGCATGCTCCTGCTCTGCACTGGATGGATATTTTGGAGTTTATCAGTATTATTTGCAAAGCAAAGGTGACCATGCTACCCTGAGGGCAGATTCTTAGTGTTTATTTTACTGAGTAAATAGTCCAGGATTTTTGGTTTATTCTAAGCTAGTCCAGTTAAGTCTCAAAAGTTTAAGACATTTAGAAGACAAATCTACTCCAATTAATCTTGTTTTTATTGTGACTGAATATTATTGCCAAGAATATTTGGATTTTCAAATAATTTTTTTCTTGTGTCTTCTTTTGCAGTACTGGGTATTGACTCTAGGGCTTCACATATGTTAGGTAAGTACTCACTCACTAAGCCACGTTCCAGCCTATTTAAAAATTTATTTTGACACAGGTCTCGTTAAGTTGCCCAGGCTAGTCTTGGACTTTTTTCTGAAGCCCAGAATGGCCTTGAATTTGCTATCACATGCCTCGGTCCCCTGAGTAGCAGCTAGGACTACCTGGGCCCTGCTAATTTTCATTTTTTGGTCAACACTCATCTGTTTACATTCTGAGGGAGCAACATACATACACACTGATACATGGAAGAGAAAAATCTCCAAAGAAGGTGAAAATGAAGAAAGAAGAGACGAAAGCAGTCTCCTGCCGTGTAGGAGGCTGTGTGGCCAAGCTGGCACCTGACCTTGCTGTCATTAGGTCACTGAACTAGTGACGACATCAGATAAGTTAAACATCTCAGGTTGGACCCCAGAGGCTTACTCTGAGTCTTCTAAGAGTGAAATTCGATTTCCGTCTTTGTGTTATAGACATACAGCTAAATAGAGAAGGGTTTCTAGTTCGTAGTCTAGCACCGAGTTAGCCACAGGACTATGGACAAATTGTCCAACTCTCTTGTCCTGTTTGCCAACCTGTAAAATGGACACAGCAGTTCTGATGCAGCTTGGCTGTGAGCCCAGGCAGGATGACAACATCCACTGTCTGACCAAGGCAGAGAACGGGACGTGCCTTGCACACGCATCTCCATGGGTGTGTACCCTGTGGCACCCTGTCATTCAGGGCACTAGGAACACAGCACAGGGTGCTTTGTCACTGGTTGTCTCTTGTCACATATCTCCGACTAGCAGCCACCGCCTTGGGGACACACAGGAGTTCCTCCTGGCAGGCTAAGCCTTTAGGAGGGCATCTCATCGGCATACCATGCTCTGTGCAGCGTTTCCTTTGAAGCACTGATTTAAGTATTTTGGCTAATACTTTGAGACTAACTCTAAAGGACCTACAACAGGACCTACATTATAGTAGTCTGTGTTAAGCTGAAACTAATACTGTTGGCTCTTTTGATAGTTAACTTTTGTATTTTAATCCCCAAATACAGCTTTACCATACTGGGAAATTAAAAGCAAAAACGGCATTCTGGCTAAGTCCAGTTTCAGCCAGTTTCAGAAAAGCATGGATGAAAGGCTGGGGTCCACAAATGAAGTGCACAAGACGTGGTAGCTCATGTTTTAAACATTCTACCAATATTCTCTTCAATATGAGTGTGTTAAGGAGTATTTTGAAAATTGCAGTACAAATATTGCTGTTTTTCTAAGAAGACATTCAACACTTATTCTTCCTGAACAAATGCATGCTATTAATTGTGTATTTATTTGTACATGTGAGTGCACACACACACACACACACACACAGTGTCCTCGTATGCAGGTGTCTTCTTCAATCGCTCATTTTTTTTTTTTTAATTTGATTTCTCTGTGTAGCCCTGACTGTCCTAGAACTTACTGTGTAGACCAGGCTGGCCTTGAACTCACAGAGATCCACTTGCCTCTGCCTCCTGGGTGCTGAGACTAAAGGCATGGGCTACCATGGACTGGCTACTTGCTACTTTATTGTTTGAGACAAGGTCTCTCCTTTGTCTGAGGGTAGACTGCCATGCCCAGCCTTTTCTGTAGATGGCTTCAGTTCTGACTCAAGCTGCCATTCTTGAGGAGCAAGTACTTTATCTCCCCATGTTATTATATTTCATTAATAAAACATGCATTAGAATAATGATATATCAGAAGAAAAGTAAGTATATGACTCATTTGAATCTAGGAAGAGCATTTCAGTCTGGTCTGGATCTAAGTCAGACCTCTCTGGAGTCTCACCTTCTGCCTCGACACCATCCAAGACTTGATTGTTGGCACTAACACACTTCCCAGGAGGATCTGAGCCGGGTGGTAGATGAGCAAGGGCACAGATATCAGCGAGAGATGCTCATGAGCTGCAAACACTATCTTCAGCATCGGGATTCCTGTTCAACAAAGAAGACAGAAAACAGACCGACTCAGGCTGCTGTCAAACTGACTTTCAGAAATCTGCAATGGGTCATTACTGCATTTCCTCAAGTGTATTCCCAGACCTGAAATGGGAAATTGTCAAATAAAGCCAACAGATCTATCTTCCTTTCAGGACACAAGGCTCTAAGTTCTAACTGGAACACATGAAAAGGGGAGGGCGGTCTGTGCTCGGTGGTGGCAGTACCTCTCACTCAAAATTGGCAGCTCCTTCTTCAGGAGGAGGAAGACTATGCAATAGGTTGTCCTAAGAAGACTGGAAGGGGCTTAGGAAAGGCTAATCGTGGATCTCCTCTTGCTCAGTGCTCTGAGTCTGTGTTGTTAGGGATCTCCAAAGACACAGGAAGGTAACAGCCTCTATGTACAGACATGGTATAGACAGCTGTCAGGGGAAGGTAACAGCCTCTATGTACAGACACGGTATAGACAGCTGTCAGGGGAAGGTAACAGCCTCTATGTACAGACATGGTATAGACAGCTGTCAGGGGAAGGTAACAGCCTCTATGTACAGACATGGTATAGACAGCTGTCTGTCAGGGGAAGGTAACAGCCTCTATGTACAGACATGGTATAGACAGCTGTCTGTCAGGGGAAGGTACTCTGGCAAACAGACTTCCCAACTGCTAAGCATGTGCTCTACCAACAGCCCCTGGGTGTTAGTCTCACGGTCAAAGATTCCAGTGCGCTTTCCAGTCATGAAACAATTTTGTATGTATCAGGTAAACTGCAAAACTAGTCCAGTGATGGGCTCAATGGCACCCAAACTGATGAATCCTGAATGGAGTCCACCACTCTATTCTAACTGAGTGGGGTGCGCCCACTGCTAGGCAAGTCCTGCAGGCCGTGCCTTCGGCTTCTTTAGCTAGGGATGCAGACACGATCAGCTGGAGTGCTACTGCTCGTCGTTCACTATGGCCTCGCTCTGTAGGACTGCTGTGTACACAGGTCAGCTCTCAACCAAGTGCTGTAAGCACTCAGCTTTCTTCTTGTTTTCCTGAAACGGTCTCTGAAAAGGGCCCAAGCTCTTAAACGTGCCTGATGGTGGCGCGTAAATAACTTTTATTACAACACAGTAGGGACGGTTTGGTTTGTCAGTTATTTTTGACCTTGTAATAAATTTCAAACTTTTATGCAAAAATGTATTTCATGGCTGCTCTCTTTTTCATAGCCACACAAAGCCCTGCTGCAAACTGAAAACCTGCAGCTCTCCCAAACAGGAGTCTCTCAGAGCTTCCCTCGTACACGCTGAGACATTTTCTATCATCTATTTCCATGTTCAGAAAGCTCAGAACAAATAACAACAACAATAAGACAAAGAACAAAAGAAAATAAGATACAATAGGTCTTTTGAAAAAAGCGTAAAAAATCTATGCACTGGAAAGTTCGCATAGCCTTTGCTAAAGGAGGAAGCAGTATGATGTAAGCCACACCCCCTTTCTGTTCTCCATGGGGGTCCACACACGATGATACTCAGAACCGGGGGTTCATGAGCTCTGCTGCCCCTGAGGGAGGAGACTCAGGAAGAAGGGTTACTGAGGTGCAGTGTGAGGGAGCCAGGAGATAACAAGCGACAGAAGTACAGAGATCTCTTGTCCTTAAAAGTGATTAGAACAGGCTTTCTGACTAAAATTTAAGGACTATCATTGTTCAGCTAAATCACTCAAGTCACCTTTTTCTGTCACCATGAATCCAAGCCCTGTGCTTTTCTCCAGCAAGCTTATGTGTGTTCAGAGGAGAGGCCGGTGCCAGGTGCCGCTGCTATCAAGTAACAGAATGAAAATTATACTAGCTAACTAAACATGATGCCCGAGGGTCCCTCGACTTCGATGAGGCAGGCAGAGATGAAGTAGAGATGAAGGCACGCAGCGGCTTCACTCCCAGGTCACCGCCCTCAGTGGTGTCACCGAGGATGCCATGTGCACGGCAACCCAGGGCCACAGAGAAAGCTGGTGTGCACCTGCTCTCTGTGCAGGCTGGCCTCTGCACCACAGTCTTCTGGACTGCAGCTCCTCCAGGGCAACAGACCGTGAGCTCCCTTGATCTCCACACCATGATGGTGCTGGGGTTTCACATGGATGAAAAACAAAGCTACTGTTAGGGCTATGCCAACAGGGCCAGGGTTTGACCTTCTAGAAGCTTCTAGTGTGCTGATGGTCCTGCCCTTCTTTGAACTGAGGTCTGAAGCTCTCTCATGCTGCAGGTCCCTCAGTTCATCCCTCTCATCTTCAAACACACCTTTTGTTCACAGGGAGTCAGTGAACTTCAGTCCTCTTGGCTGGCGGTACCCTCAACGCTCTTGCCAGTGTGGCTGTGAAGATGGAAGGGACAGGAAGGCTCACTGCGCCATTGTGCCCGCTGCTCTGCTTCCGCCAGCACTGACATCTTCACAGGGCACTGGCATTCAGCAGTTGGTTCCTACTGGTAGCTCGCTGTGCTCCTCGCATCTCACTGGAAGCCTGCGCCCTGCTGCCCACTTCCTCTCCAGGCATCTAGGGTCTGAGAACCCTAATTCCCTGGGTCCCAGCTTTGGCCATTTCCTCCTGTTACAGCTATTGGGTTTCCTCATGGCTCTTTTCTCCATCCATTTACTGAACAGGTAGATCTATTTTCCTGACAGACCCTGGTGGCCTGTCTCTAACTGTGCCTTGCGTGACAGTCATTTGCCTTGCTTGAATGAGAAGGAATCCAAGATGGCTTGCAGCTGTGCAGACATTTGTCACATTAAATAGGGCCTTCTAACCCACCCCTTCATGTGCCTCCTTGGTAGTTATAAATCTCCTATCCCTAACTTCCCTGGCGACTAATGTTAAAAACAGGGCTGGAAACTATATGAGAGGTAAGAAGCCTGGTGTCCAGCAATGAGGCCCAGGTCCTTCAGTGACCCTCCAGCTGTCACAGCCATCTCTGTGATGGAAGGGACACTTCAGCAGTTAAAGTCACTCAATTTGTTTGGGTCTTCAAGTCTTTCTTACTTTTCCATCATTTTTTTTTTCTTTTTTTAGAGTTCCTCTCAACCTGTTTATTTCAACGTTGCTTTTGTTCAGCCCTCCTAAGTCCTGGCTGAGCGTGATCGAGGCAGACTCTATTCTCCAAGGACTGGAAAGAGAAGGGCAGGCAAGGCAAAGAGACAGCATGTTCCCCGTCAGCAGGCCCTGTGCTGTGACACTACTCTTTTCTAACTGAAAATTTATTATGTCTGCCCTGAGGTACCTCTGCCAGGAGTCCAGGGATATCTGGACAATAGCTAGAAGCCACAGATAAGCTACAGGCTCCTTCAGAAGCCAGCATACCAGCATGCTCAATTTCTGCCACCTGATAATGGATCCGTCATGTGGAACCGGGAAACCACTATAGTTTTTATTCCAGCAGCTTGTAGCTAGAGATACACTCTTGTCTTCTTCTCTTACAGGGTGAATCGTTCACGGGAACATCCGTTAGTTCATTCATTCCACCGGCACTTAGGCATGTTGGCTAGGTACCAGAAAGCAGGCTGTACTCCAGCCCGGTGCTCGTCACCTAAACGCCCAGCTGTTAAAGGCTTGGCCTCTTGGGACATGTAAGAAATGAAGCCTCATGAAGGACTTAGGTCATCTGGGCTGTGCCCTTGAAAGGTCATTGGTCACCAACCTCTTCCTCTGTCCACCTTTGTTCCCTGGCCACCGTGAGCTGGAGGAGGCGTTTTGCTCCTCCGCCACACACTCAAACCTCATGTGATGCCCGAGGAGACAGGCAAAGTGACGACAAACTAAAATCTTGGCAACCATGGGCCTAAACAAACCATTCCTATCTCAATGGCTGATACACTCAGGCACCACGTCAGAATGTCAGCCATTCCCTACTGAGAGTGCTCTGAGCATTCGTAGTGCAGTCTGATGCAGGGGTGTATGGGGGGAGGGGGTGGAAATGCAGGGGAACCTCTGCTCCCACCACCCCCACCTCCAGATCTCACAGCTCCTTTGCTGTTTTATCCCTGCATCCTAGCCTCCACGGGTGCCTCAGGGCTCCTTTCCATCCCCGCTGGCCCAGGCCACCCCAGGCCGCTGCCCTGCTGGCCCCGCCACCCCAGGCCACTGCCCCGCTGGCCCTGCCACCCCAGGCCGCTGCCCAGCTCTTTTCTCTAGATGCTCATTGCTTCTTGGTACCCACTTTATGCTTTAGCCTCCTGTTTTTCTGTTCCTGCCTCTGAGAGTGCATCCTCCAGTCTCCAAACTGACCCGCAGAACTGGCTCCACTCCTGACCACGTGACCCACACCAGCCCTGGACTCCCATGCTCTTACCACAACCTGTATCTTGATGTTTCATTCCCCACCAGCGGGGTCAGCAGCTATTCCATATTAATCTTTGAAGGTATAGTAGGTGCTCAGAAAAACAACAGCAACAAACAAACAAACAGCAACAACAAAAACCAACAAAACCTCATGGAATGAATGGGTCTGTATTTTTTCCAAATTCCATAATAAAGCTACTATACAGATTATCACCTCATTTTTTCATTTGTTAATTAGAAAAAAAGCAATAACTTAAAAACCCAAACAAATTTAGTTGAGTTTTCCTTTTAAAATAAAGTTGAAATATGAGATTCTTTTCATCTCGCTATCACTACAGTAATATAAATGAAGCAAATTAATTTTAATGCTCCCAGGTACTGATTCTGTGTCACCATGGTTGACAGGATTCAAGCAGACTTTATGCAATGGCACTTGACTTTATGGAAGTGAACACTGCGCACATTTACAATTTTACAGGGGCTTTAAGCTGTCATGCTGAAAAATGTTTATAAAACATTAATCAAAAAATGCCTCTTTAATACAATGCATTGTCTGAAAGATGTTAGAAGGTGCATGTTGTAAATGGATTCCTTTCTGACGAACATAATTTCCATGGGAAGCATTTCCCCACTGCTCACTGCGCACACTGTGTGGGTAGATAAAGAGCACTTTCTCTGCACATTACTACCTGATCTGAGCACTTGGGAAATCTCTAATGTGGAGCGTGCCATATTTCCATGTCACACATGACACATTTGTCTAAAATTATCCAACAGAGTTTGACACTGCAGCACACACCATAAGCAGGGCTTTCAACTGGCATCTGCCACGCAGGGACTTCAAGCACGCCCTTTCCTCTTCCAAAGGGTGAGTAAGGGCTTTCTTTTATCCTATACCCAGGAAGGAGAGGATAAAATGGCGTGGACAAGAACGAGCTCCCCGTTAACTTAAATATGTTTATTTTATGTTCTCTGAATTAGAAAATTCTCTTTGTATTGTGCACAACTTGCAACACTGCTGCCTTGTATTAGATGAACATTTCTTGTCTGATCCTTGAGAAACGGGCATTTCCCCCCAAGACTAAAGATGGACTGTTCTTTAACTACTACCCAAGGCTGTCCTAGGACTCATAACAAAAAGACCTATGTTGCAACACTGTTCAGAGTTTACCTTCAGTACTTGTGGCTGCATAGTATTTTCCCCTCCCTCCCTCCCTCCCTCCCTCCCTCCCTCCCTGGGGGGGGGGG
>NW_021620769.1:1056984-1064365 GCF_004785775.1 Grammomys surdaster | reverse complement strand
CCTCCCTCCTTCCTTTCTCCTTGAAATGGTTTTGCTGTCAGCTTTGTTCTACCTGCTATGACTGTAAGCAGAGAAACGGCCAGCCTCTTTCTGATACATCACCATCCTGCTGTCCCCCGTGAGTCCCATGCAGTCCCTGCTTCACTGGCTTGTCCACTCTCCACAACTGAATGCCCGGGACAATCCTGGGAGTCATAGAGTTTGACAGGTTCCTGCTTCCCTGCTGTTTCCATTCTCACTATCTCAGCCCTGCGTCTCATCAAGTCCAGTTCAGACCAGTCAAGGCCTCTTCCTCTCATCAACCCCACAAACCACGGCCAGATTAATCTTCTCAAAACCCATTAATTAAAGCCAATGCCCTGATCAGGAGCTGAGTTTCCAGGGCCCATTCATCAAGTCCCACACCTACTCAACTCTAGTGAAAGATAATTACGGCTGCCATCATTTGGAAAGCACCATGGCTTGCTAAGGGCTACGTCTGAAGAGTCTCAGCCAGTCCTCACTTGGTCCCTTGGAAGTAGGTGGTCACTTTCCCACTGATGAGGAGATGGGGGGTTAGTAAGTTCATGCAGTAAATAACTCACCTGATCTTACGCCTATAGCTAAGGCAGAAATGGACTTGCTGTCACTATTTTTAAGCATGGATTTCTGTGGACACTCCTAAAGTAAACTTCATGGGGCATTTGCTGTCACTGGCTCAAGCCTAGAACCTCAAGGTCAACCTAGATGTTGACCTTTCTCTTCATGTATAGAGGCCTATGGGCTCCACTATAGAGGTGGCCTTCCTCCTGACTGGTCTTCTGAAGGAAGAGGACATACTTTCTAGGCCTATCACACTCCAGGATTGACTTAGGGAACCATTATCTTCTTTCTCTAACTCTTCTACTGAGTTTAAGTATGGGACAGGTGCACAGCACAGAATTGACTGTTTCAGAAAACATGTAAATATTTCCTATATCAAAACGACAGTTTTAGAACAAATCTGAGTCACTCCACTAGACTTTGAAGCTAATGCATGCCCACCCTGCTCTGGGAGAGGAATATGTATGTTCATATGATACGGCGAGGGGACGGGTGGGAGGGAGACAAATCAGACCCACAAACATGCAATCTGAGGTAGAGGTGAAGTGTCTGACCAGAGCGTAAACACTCCAAGGATCTGAAGATACTGGTGGGAATATATACATGGGAAACACAGCCGAGAGATGGCACATATTCTACTGAATCACTTCAAAGGTCACTCTCTGAACCCGGATGACTTGCTCACAGTCCCACTGAGTTCTAGAGGGAGCTGCTGGCAAATCTGGAATTCACCTGCTTCTCTCTTGTCATGGTTTTCCACTTGTGCTTAGTTTGTTCTCAGAAACACCCACACGTTTGGCCTCCCAGCATCTTGTGCTGAGATTGAAAGAATGTGCTACTTCTTGCTACTGAAAATCTCTGTTTCTCTTCTGAGTCTCCTAGGAAAGCTCATGCTTGCCCTTAAGATTCAACAGGTAGGTGTCTACCATCATGAACTTCAGGAGAGCAGTCACTGTTTGAGGAACATGGCTACTCTTTTCAAACATCAATAAATGATGTCCTCTCAGTACCACACAAGCCCATGTACATACACAGTCACTGTTTCCATACTCAGAGACAGAAGAGTCACAGGACGTGACAGTTGTGAGCACTGATTATCTGGCTGACTAAGAATAATTATACAGAGTTTCTAGAGCCTGAAACAATGCTATAGCAAGGCCTTAACCACAACCTTGGAATTGGTTAGAACAGGCTTAGGCTGATCCTGAAGCTAGCTAATTTTCAGTAACAACAGCTACTGTTTCGTGTAGGGGTTTCATTCCTCATTCCTTTTTTGTATATGTGCAGGTGTATGCATATGTGAGATTAAACTGTATGTTGTACAGGTCTGTGTGGAGGCCAGAGGGCACCCTTGGGTGCTGATCCTCAGGAGTTGTCTACCTTGGCTTTTGACACGGGGTCCTTCCCTGGGGCCTGGGTGTACCTATTAGGATGGACTGGCTGGCCCATGAGCTCCAGGTATCCGTCTTTCTCCAGCTCTCCCAGTGCTAGGATTAAAGCATGTGCTACTGCATCCAACCTTTTAAATATTCTGGGAATTGAACACACAAGTTTCATACTCATGCAACAAGCACATTACACACTGAGCTATTTCTCCAGGCCCAATTTATCATTTATTCTATCAGTGGTCTACACTGGTTGCATATTAAGAAGCCCAGGGCTGGAGTCACTCCTGAGTTAGAATCTTATTTCTCCTGCTTGTTTGATCTTGGTTGGGCAAGCTACTTAAACTGTGTGGGCAAGTGGAACTGTGTCACCAGACAGAAAAACTGCTAAGGTCGAGAAGATTAAGGGACTACTCACTGTTCTCATAATTGAGAACGGTAGGGATTTGAATCTGTTCCTGACCAGATTCCTATCCTGGAGCACATGACCATGACATCCCACTGAGAGGACCGTGCAATTGGCCACACTGCATAGAGCCCAGAGATCTCTACGCTAGTGAGGTATCTAGATGGACTGGCTGGAGGGTTTAGCCAATAAGTTTCCCATCACAGATGTTTCTTCCTGCAAAAGGTTCTTTAGTCACTGATCCACTCTGAGTAAGTTGTATGCATTCATTTTTCCACCATGAATGTCCACCAGAGTTTGGACAAACAAGGACTGTCTCTCTCATCAAGAACCATAGTGGGGGTAAGCCTTCGTTACCTATCTGTGCCACCGAAGTCTCCCACAGAAGGCTCCTCCTCAGTTCCTGGTGTCTAGGTGCTCCAGAGTTTGGGAACCACATCCTCAGTCCACACCAGGCTGAGACATCTACCTTAGGCTGTGTTTTGCCTCCACTGAGCAGATATCAGCATGCTATGAGCCAACACCCCAATGGCAGAGAAGAAGGAACGTAGCAAAGAGCCCCTGTGTTTCGTCTCCCTGAGCGGCTTCCAACACCCCAGCAGCGAGGTGGAACTCGAACCCACAAACGGTTTCACATCAGTAAAATGAACCTAAGTTCTTCCTCGATCCTAACAATAAGGAGGTAGCAAGATAATATACAACAGTTCACATTTATCTGTTAGGTTCTAGACACTGTTCTGGATGCGGTGACAGATGGGCAAAGGCCCTGCTCTCAGGGAGCCAGAGATCCTCCCCATTTGACAAGTGGCCAATGCACAGGGCACCAGGTCAAAGCTAGCAATCAGCAAGCTCCATCCAGTAACATGTGACTGAGACCACAGCACACACAGATGACTGAGAAAAAGTGGACCCCAAAAGTGAAGAGAATTCGGTTATTTTAATCTGTCTCCCTTTTAGAGGCTATAAAAGAAACGCTATGCGTGTCAGGGTGGGTGAGCCCTGCTTGTCTTGGCTGTCCATCAGAGGCATGGAGGGCAAGGTTTTGTTTTTTGTCTAGGTGGTGTATAACCTGCATAGATCTGAGAATTCCATTCTGGCACCATTCTGGGTTTCCCCCAAACTGTTCTGGAAAGCTCTAAGGATGACCAGTCAAACTTTTTGCAGAGGTCCTTAGGAAAGAGGACAGGACAACACAGACTGTATGAACACTTTAATGGCTGCCATATCTAAATGGTGGGCTTTCTGCTCCAATGCACTGAGCATTCTAACATGCAGTCTGGGCATATCCTTGCCTTGAGTTTGCTTGCTCTGTCTGGCATTCCATCTAGAACAGAAACTTCTGTCATGTTATCACTGGTGTGAGCCACCACAGCATCTGAGCGTGTCTGAACTTTACAGAGACCAGAGGAAAGCATTTTTATCCTTCCTATATAATAAGCCATCCCACACAAGATCCAGTCAGAACTCTTAGAGCTTTGCTCAGCACCCCCAGACTCTGGGCTCATGGAAGCCACAAAGATTTACCATCTCCAAACTGCTGGACACTGAGTGGCCACCAGTGGCTCAGGGCAGGCTGGCAAACCCCTGTCTCTAGCAAGAGAGAGGATATCTGGCATCAGTCTAATAGATACTCAGAAAGGGAACAGGGCCTTCTAACCCAAGGCCTGAGCTACATCCATAATTATCTGTCGGTAACGCCTCACAGGAAAAGGGGACAAAGAAGACGTCAGCTGAGCAGATCATACCCCATGGGCCCAGACATTCTGCTGTCCTTGAGGGGCCTGAGCACTCCTGACCACATCTCTGCCTGTGCAGTTGGAGTGACTGTAAGCCACTCCACTGTATCAGCCCTTCCAGTGCAGGCAGGGCTACTGTGTTCCTCTACACAGACTCTTATAAGGAATTTCCTATAGATTGGCCCTTCCACCGGGCAGTGGTGGCATACGCCTTTGGGAGGCAGAGGCAGGCGGAATTCTGAGTTCAAGATCAGCCTGGTCTACAGGGTGAGTTCCAAGCCAGCCTGGGCTATACAGAGAAACCCTGTCTCAAACAAACAAACAAACAAACAAACAAACAAACAAACGATTGGCCCTTCCTTCATACTTCAAAAGTAAAATTTTAAAAAATTCCTTTGTCATAAATGAATAGGCTTAGAAAAGAAAATGAACAAACAACGAGTTATGAATAAATGCTAAGGGTGCAGAGAAGAGAAGAAACAGTTTTTCTCATAATGAAGACCTTGAGAGGGAAAAGGAGCACGCACACGAGGTCTTCTGGCATGACACCTTATGTAGGCCAGGCTTCAGACATAACAGGTAGCGTCTGCTGCTCAGGCAGGACAGAGAGTACAGTGTTGGTTCAAGGCCCTGTTCTGAGAGAACACATCTGTCAACTTGTCCAGACTGAGTGAACTACTACCCTCCTCACAGTTCAGAAGAAAGTAAGGCAGTACACAGGAAAACATGGCCCAGACCAGACGCAGACGTAGGGTGTGGTGGGATTTGAACACAGTGCACTGGCTCCGTAGCCTGTGCTCTCTGTCAGGGCCTTAGGTGCCCAGAACAGGGATCTGTGACCATGTAAACATAGAACAACAGATACGAAAGCCCAAGGAAAGGAATGTTTATACAGAACAGCCCGACAGGAAGGGGCACCTCTTTAAACAACAGCACTTAAGGCTGGTGGCTTTTACTTACTTTGAACCAAAGTTGTTTGATGGCCATTTTTAGCTCATGAGGAAAATTAAAGATGCCTCTCCACCTTCCGTGCCTGGCTGCACCCCATCACTTCATGAGATGTCTTATGTAAGTAAAGATGCAAGAAAAGCCCCAAACGGACAGCTGGTGTTAGGAGCAGGAATGCTGTGATTGGAAAAGATGTTTAATGAACGGCCTGGGCCAGCTCAGCAGATGCTGAAGAGGAAACATTTAATTCTGCGGACTGAAGGTCTCAGCAGCAGATGAGGGAGCCCACACATGACAGCACTGCAGAAACAATTAGCAGTAGGAATTCAGGGCTGAATTGAATTGCTGAACCACAGAGTCTTTCTTCAAACACTGGCTGTAACTTCCAGGAGGGGCCACAGTATTTGTGGATACTGTGTGTGGAAAAAATAGGAGGTCACTTCTTCCCTTTCTATACTGAGGAGAAAAATCTTGCTAATGGTCACACTCATAAGATGTGAAACAGTACACAGAGCGAGTACTTCACATGGTAAAAATAACACTAGGTCGGAAGACTACAAAACGTGGTCACCACACAGGAAAGGCTCTAGCCGAACAGACGGAGTCCTTGCTTTACTCAACAGGACTTTAGAAATAGATGTTATTTTCATCTTCCTTGTATGAGTGTTTCCTTGTATGTATACCTGCATGCATGTCTGTGCACTATATGCATGCAGTACCTGGGGAGACCAGGAGGGGGAGCTGGAGTTCCAGTGACTAGAGTTGCAGCCGATGGTGAGTCATATGGGTGCTGGGAATTGAACCTGGGTCCTCTGCAAGAGCAGCCAGTGCTGTTAATCACCGAGCCATCTGTCCAGCCCCCTAGACAACTTTAAAGATATGCTCCACTTCTATTAACAACAACAACGACGATGACAACAACAACTACAACTAAGCACCCACTCTTGTCACATGCAATACAACACATGAGCTGATGCTACGATGTGAACGTTCTCTGGTTGATTCTGTCACCTCTAACCCTTAAACTTAGTGTTCTCTAAAACACTCTGTGGCACTGGCAGACAATGGGAACTTCAGGAGACATTGAATACTGGTCGACTGGTAGACATGTGTAAGCTGTGACCTAGATTCTCATTAACCAGCCTGAGCAGGCACTTGGTTTGTTGGCATGGCTTTCAGTCATCTTCTAGCAGAGATTTTCTTCTCCATGGCACAGTTTACGATAAACAAAAATCTCAGGAGCAACAGTGCATCTGACTTACAAGAACAAGACAGCCTTGATGGGGAGAGTTAATTTCAGTTATTTGTCTTCAAAAGCCTTGCCAGGTCCAATTCTCTTTCTGCAAATGCCTGTGGATCAGGATGCAGAGCTCCCAGGTTCTTCTCCAGCACCATGTCTGCCTGCACGCTGCCGCCATGCTCCTGCCATGATGATAATGGACTAAGCCTCTGAAACTGTAAGCCAGCACTAAGCACATGCTTTTTTTTTTTTATAAGTTGCCTTAGTCATGTTGTCTTCACAGCAACAGAACAGTGACTCAGACACTACTCTTACAGAGGATTGGCGTTCAGTGCCCAGTACCTACTGCAGGTGGCTCACAATAGACTGTGACTCTGGCTGCTGGGGATCTAATGGCCTCTCCCAGCTTCCGCAGGCAGTCTCACACAGAGAACACACATGTACACATGCATGCAAACATGCACAAATAAAAAGATATTAAAGAAAGAAAAGGCTCAGACACAACTAAAAATAAGGAAAAACTGTTAAAGTCAGACTCCTGTGTTTTACTTTGGCTTGAAGCTGTTTTGTTACTGTACTCTCCAATTTTATTCCATCTTAGTGACATAAAAACTGAGAAAAAAAAATATTCCACTTAGTTTTCTGGCCAGAAGAACTTGAGAAAATCCTGAGTCAATTCTGGAAAGAATGTTTTGACTTTCTTCCCCCTGTCTTCTTTTTCCTTCTTTGAATACCTAATAGATGTATTTAATCTGGTATAGATAATTTTAATTTTCCATAATAGTCCAGGCATGATGAAGAGTGAAGGTCGGTGAGTGAGAGGTGCGGCTAGGCCTCTGCTGCATACTGGAACTGCTAGGGCCGAGGAGGAGACAGAGGGGCTATACAGACAGAGGGCGCTCTTGGCTTGTCTGCTCCTGGACAGTTTTCACATGAGTCAAAAGTGGGCCAGGCTCATGAGTCAGGCTTTCGATAGATGTGGAGTAAGAGGCATCATGAGCAAGGTCACGTGACGTGCTGGCTTTATGAGGTCCTTGCAGTGTAGACCGGGTGACGTGCTGGCTTTATGAGGTCCTCGCAGTGT
>NW_021620769.1:1027519-1056974 GCF_004785775.1 Grammomys surdaster | reverse complement strand
GGGTGACGTGCTGGCTTTATGAGGTCCTCCCAGTGTAGACCGGGTGAGCTATCTGAGCCCTCACAGCTTCCTAATTTGGACAATGAGGTCATGAGTACTGTGCAAGGCTGTTATGAATATCAGCAGAGATAATAAGGCAAGTTAACCAAATACGGTGCCTTGCACATAGTGGATACCAAAGGATTGCCAGGCCATCTTCCAATGACTCAGAGCATCTTCCCATCTTCCTTCTGACAGTGTTTAACTCAGCTGTATGAGAGTGCAGGCTTGCACGCTTGCACGTATGTGTGTCTGGTCAAGTGCACTTTACATCTGTTCTCTTAGTACAACTACACTTCTCTCCTCTCTGGATAACACTAGTCCTCCGAGCTCTTTCCCCTCTAGCTGTCCACTGAGTGACTTCATCTGCTCAGCAGACGGAGACGGCATCTTCAGGGGTAACACTCTGACCACAGGTCCAGACTCCACCAGAGCAGACTTTTTATGCCTGAAACTGACCCCTTGCTCTGTTCCCAAATCCCTTTTCTCCCACTAAGACCCACTCTTCTGCATCCCTCCCTAACGGAACGAACACTCGTGGCTCCGCAGGCTGCTGGTCCCTGCTCTCTCCTGCATATGCATCCCATCGCCCAGTTTGATGGCTATTCTCAGTTGCCAACCTGACTACATCTGGTATGAACTATAACCCAGAAATGGGAGCCACACCTGTAAGGTTTTTGTTTTTTTGTGTTTTTTTTTTTGGTTGCTTGGTTTAAAGTGGGTAAATCCACTTCTAGTCTGGACCTTTGAGGTAGGAAGACACACACCTTTGATCTGGGTCACATCTTCTGCTAGAAGCCTATTTAAGGGTATGGAAGAAGCCCGGGCAGTGGTGGCTCATGCCTTTAATCCCAGCACTCGGGAGGCAGAGGCAGGCAGATTTCTGAATTCAAGGCCAGCCTGCTCTACAAAATGAGTTCCAGGATAGCCAGGGCTATACAGAGAAACCCTGTCTCAAAAAACAAGCAAACAAGCAAACAAACAAAGGACATGGAAGAAGGAAGCTTTTGCTCTTTGCCTGCTTGCTACCAAGTTCACTCCTTCACTAGCATTAGAGCCTACTTCTCTGAGATTGTGGTGTGTACTGAAAAGCAGCTGAGATATCCAGACTCGTGAACTTAACAACTTCTGGACTCCTGGGCTTTCTGTTCCTAAGCAGCCATTGTTGGATCAGCAGGACTCCAGCTTGTCAGTCATTCTAATACATTCCCACATATATTATTTCTGTAAGTTCTGTTTCTCTAGAGAACCCAGCATTTCCCATGAGGTCTGTGTTTGTCCGTTGCTGCTGATCGTTGTCTGGATCCAAGCCTCACTGGTCTTCCCAGGTCTCGGGGTGCACCCTCCCACCTAGCCAACAGAGTGTCCAAGGAAACCATTCAAACTTGAAGGATCAGCTTCATCACCTGTCCATCCAGGATCCTGCAGTGGCTTCCCCTCTCATCTGGACAAAAAGGCCTCACAGAGACCATCGAGGCCAAGCCTGGCTGTCGCTGGAGGGTCTTGGCATAGCAGTTGTGACCTCACTTGCTTTCCTTCTCCCCACAACAATGTTTGCTGAAGAATGGCCTGCGCCTCCCTCTCACTTGGCCTGGCCCCAAGCCTGGATCCCTAGCCATTGTTGTGGCTGGGTACTTATGTGTCCTTCCCCTGGACATCCATGTGTTTCCCCCTTCCCTCAGGTGCTTGGGTCAATGTGTCCTTTGAGTCAGAAACCTTTGTCGACATCCTCCTGTGCTCTGTTGTCCTGATGCTATCCAAGGGGCTATCGGCTTGTCCTCACTGGAATGGAAGCTAACTGAGGGCCAGCACTTTGTTCACTGCTGTACCCTGGGCTCAGAGAAGGCTGGTATACAATCGACACTAAAAGAAGATCTGTGAGTGAATGTAAGGACAAAAGGAGTTGGTTTGAGGGGTTTTTTTTTTTGATGTGTGTGTGTGTGTGTGTGTGTGCATGTGGCCGTGTATGCGTGTGTGAGGCATGTGCTCTGGGCTCCCTGGTCTGGCCACCAGCCGCCATGGCCTCCTTACTATTACAGACTTTCCCTTTGGTTCTCAAATTGCTTCAGTCATGGTGTTTATCAAAGCAAGAGAAAAAAAAACTGGTGCAGTTACCACCTCCCCAGCCACCACCTCCCCAGTACCCGGTTACAAGTGAGTTAGCCCGTCTAGCCTTGGACAGCAGGTTCTGGGTATCAGACCTAGGCCTTCATAAGTAGCAAGCTGCTGAGTGAGCTATGTCCTTAGCTGCCAACGTGACTTGTCTTACAGTCCTCTTTGGCTAGCATCCCACAGAGCGCACCTGCAGGGAGGCCCACACACAAGTCTCTGCCTCAGTGGCTTCATGTGGCCCAACCATCTTCTGAGTTGTTTCTAATTTTCTACCTCCTTCTATCCTGTTTGTCAAAGGCCTACTACGTGCCCTGCAGCTTAAGCACGGGACTGCCCATGCTGCTCCAGTGGATGGGCCTGTAGCTGGGGATGGTTAGGGATGTGTAGAGTGACTATTTGGGAATTTTGGTTTCTTTAATAAAAAACATAGAAATATTATAAGAATGTGCTTTCACTTTAATCCCAGGTGTGGGGTGTGGCTGCTTCAGACTGGCCTCAGCAGCTGACTGTGATCTCTCTCGTGCTCTAGCAGAGGCATGTTTTTGTCAGCTGCAGATAGTTTCTGCCATTTTGTGACGTTTGGAATTCTGGGGATTTTCCAGAGAGTATATAAATGCTGGGGCCCTGATAGGCAGGGTGGGGTGGGTGATTGCTGGTTATTCATGGGAGTTGGTTGCTGTTTACTAGTAGTCATGCTTAAAGAAGAGACAAGAAGAATGAAATTAGATTCAGGGATCTCTGTTTCTCCCCTTCTGAATTTTCTCTCCTATCTACTGATAGGGGGTGAAACCAGGGGGATAAAGGGTGGGAAAAGGAAGAACCCACAAGGTAACAAAGGCCAGCTACAAGCAAAGAAGAAAGAAGAAATTCGACTCAAGCATCTCTCTCTCCCTCCCCCTTCCCCTGCCCCCCCCCCCATGCTTCTCATTCTCCTATCTAGTGGTAGGGGTGAAACAGGGGAGGTAAAGAAGAGTCACGAAGTTCAAAGGCCAAAGGTCGGCACCAGATGTGTGTGCTTTGCTCCCCAGCTGCAGGTTCAGCTTTCTCTACTGTAAAGCACAGCGCTTCCTGGCACTAAACATAGGCTCATAGCGCCCGCTTCAATTAAGGGACCGTCAGGGAAGAGACAAGTTCAAATAAATAATTGGAGATGTAACTCTGAAAGGAGGGCTGCTCCTCGCCTGCCTGTTTGCCAGCTGAGATGGAGAGCTGTAACTTCAAGAGACCGGCATCTCCTGGGTGAGATTCTTTACTTCTAACACGGTAAGCAGGGCTGGTTCTGTGATGCACATTTTAGTATCGCTGCAGGCAAACTTTCTCAATATTAATAGTCATGATAAACAAACCCCTCTGTAACTCACAGAGAACGCACTCGTGACTAGGAAGGCATGGGAAGTGGGTTCTTGGTGTTCCAGGGTGTGGCAATGACCTCATTGGAAAGGGCTGGAAAGGGTAACGTGTAGGATGACAAGCTGTCTTCCCCTCAGTTCTAATGCAATGTCCCTTTCAGAAATACGAGGTATACAGGGGCTGATTACCAATGAGTACAATTCATCTCTTTGTAGTTGACTATGGAAATAAAAGCTTATAACACAAAGAGCTGATATTAAATAGCAATTTATTTAGCGTCTTCCTCCCTCCTTCCCTCCCTCCCTCCCTCCCTCCCTCCCCCTCCCTCTCCCTCCCTTCCTTCCTTCCTTCATTCCTTCCTTCCTTGGTTTCGTTTTTTCATCGGAACCAATGAGCTTATTTAGGCTTACCTACAGGAACAAGGGCACCAGCTTCCTTGGAGGAGCAGGGGCATCACATCAGAGGCTACACTGAGAAAAAGAATCTCTCCCTCTCCCAGGGAAGTGTGAGGCCTCATGAGCTCCTCAAACCCGTCTAAAAAACAATTTTAATTTTAAAGAAACTTTTGACTGTTCTATTTTGACTCTTTTATTAATTAGGGTATATAAACTTTGGTACTTCTGCTTTTCTTAGGAAAACTATATTTAGGGCAAGGAAACCTGAAAGTTTCAGCTGGGAACATTTAAAAATACTACATTTTATGGGCAAAAATCCCTTTGCCAGGCTGGACTTCACTTGCAAAAAGTTAGCCAGTAACACATCTGAAAATCCTATTTCTGACCATATTTCTCTGTGGGCACTGCTACCTGCATGGCTAATGGGAGGCAGAGCAATTTCCTTCACAGGAGAAGTTATATTTAATTAGTTTAAAAAAAAATCAGTCAATCTAAGTATCTTCATGTGAGTGGAAATCTTAACGCAACAAAATGTTTTATTTCAGACTAACAACGGAAAATAGTATTTAATCTAAGGTGGCACTGCACCATCAATTGGTGGCCGTCTGGCCACTGAGCTAAAGGTGACAACTTCAGGTAAGACCCTGCTATGTTGAAAGATAATCTGAACTCACAGCAGGTTACTGAGTCAAAGGTGCCCCATCCAGAACTTTAAGACTCAGCGTGAGGATAGACCATGGGTGTAAACGGAACCCTAGTTCTGTCCATCCTAACACTCTCTGGAGCATGCAGGAGCTGACAGCCAGTTCCCACACAGCTACAGGCAGAGCAGGCTGCCAACAATCTGCACAGTCTCAGGCAGGCACAGGCCCTCTTTAGAAGTGCTCCCCAAATCAGGTGGGGGTCAAGCTCTGGCATTGTCAATGGCTTCCTGTGCAAGCTGTGGGACCTGCTAGATTCTTAAGGCAAGCAGGCAGGGTTTCTAAAGGGATATCAATGGGAGCCCACTATGATCATTATCATGCAAAGTAGCAAGGTAGTAACTGCACCAATCCCACCTCTTTCTGAATCCATTATGCTAATTAGTAAGGTCTCTAATTGCTAGAGAGCCAGACAACACAGTATCTACTGTCACAGCTCCTCTGGTATGTCCTTTCTTAAGCATCAGGACCTGAACTCTCCAGTGAAGATTTGCTCTTAGAGCAGCTGGTGCTGGACTCACAGGTGACTAGTGTGCAGGTGACCTTGACTGAAAAGAAGTCTGCACAGTAGTATTTTACAGTAACTTACTTCTTGTTACCAGTATATAGCACATGGTTTGCCGGTAAGCACCCAATTAATGTAGGCAGTTATTTTATTACTCCTATTGAAACATGTTGAATAGATCAATGAAAGGTATAGAAACAATAAAAAACAAAGCTGAATAAAATAATATAAAAATTGTATATCAATTCAAGACTCACTCTATGTCACTGTTTTTTGTAAAGGTCAGAAATTTCAGTAGAAGTTCAGTGAGAGACACTCTGAATCAGAGGCTTCACAGTCAGCACTGGGGGGAGGGGGCAGGAGGGCATGGGGGTGTGTGTGGAGCCTTCTAGTGGCTTTCTAACTGTAGGCATTTGATGGTCATTGGCACAGAAAACAGGTGGGACATGGGCACTCGGGTGCTGGTTAGCTAAGTGAGTATCTGGCATGGTGTTACAGTAAGCAATACTTGAAGCTTGCTTCAAAACTTTCAAACACACTTCCTTACCTTGAATCTCATACTTGGGACACAGAACCCTGGGTTTTCCTAAGTTCTGACCACAAAAATCTAGCTATACCAAAAGTGACATCAAATCTAGTGCAAACCCCCACAAGACTCTGAGAAATATGCTTTGTTACAGTATGCCCTCTCCCCTTCTAAAAAACCAAACCAAACCAAACCAAACCAAACCAAACCAAAAAACAGGCACATGACAGGCTGCCCTTACTTTTCTTCAGCATAGTGATAAAAACCTTCTGGGTCCCTAAATTCAGTGGCATCTCCAAGACATTGTTAAATGGAATAACCACCACACTGTCTGCCTGTAACTAGGCAGTAACTGTAATGAGGGGCAGACTGCAGATGGGTGTATTCGTGGCTGTATTCTATTTCCTATCTCTACTCTGGATTTCCATCTCTTCCTTAATAGCCTGCTGTCAGAAGGCAAGGTGGCTGTAGCTGGTGAGGATGAACTGCCAACGGTGATCCCTCCTGAGGCTCCCTTGATTGAGACCCATGTGAGAGGCTAGAGAGTTAGCCCAGCACTCATGAGTGCTTGTGATCAAGTATAGGTAGCAGAGCTGAGATTCCCCAGAACCCACGTCATCGTCTGGCTTCTGTAGGTGCCCGTACACATGTGTATGCATACACTTGCACAGACACACATACATGCACACATAAAAAGAAGACACACTTGAAAACAGTATCTTTTCATTATAATAAAGAAAAATAAGAGATGAGTGTCAGGTTATAGCTGAGCCACATAGAAATAATGGTTTTTAAAAAAAGAATAATTAGAAATGTTAAGTATAGCCGGGCGGTGGTGGCGCACGCCTTTAATCCCAGCACTTGGGAGGCAGAGGCAGGCGGATCTCTGAGTTCGAGGCCAGCCTGGTCTACAGAGTGAGTTCCAGGACAGCCAGGGCTACACAGAGAAACCCTGTCTCGAAAAAACCAAAAAAAAAAAAAAAAAAAAATGTTAAGTATTCTGAAATGTCTTATGAGAACAATGTATTCATAACTTTCTTAATAAATAATTACTAAAGCAATTCAAATCCAAGCCAAGGTCTTATATGTATAACACCCAGTACCAGCGTCTGTTAATTATGTGATCTGAGCTAAGTTAAATTATGTTCTCTTTTGTCATATGCAAAGCGAGCTAGTAGTTTCAAACTTGCTAATCACCACAGTTGTTTAGGTACCAGTGGTTAAATAACTGCTTCAAAAAGTGATGCCCAGTTCTGTGGCAGTTAAAGTAATCCTCATGTATCAAACAGAATCATAGTTAGGCTTTGGGGAATGGAGACTACCAGATCTGTCTGCAAAGTTTTGTTATTTTGACTTCTGTCTTAAGAAAGAGATCACTGTTTCAAGTTTTCAGTTCTAGTTGAAGTTTATTCTTCACAATCTTGAAAAGCTTCAGATTAAACTTGAATAAAAGATCACTTTGTGATTTTATTTCTCTTAAGCATTCTTAATGTGACAGTGTGAGGATTAGAAAAAACCCTTTGTGTGTTGGAGATGCAGAGTGGTGTGTGTTGGGGGAGGGGCAGTGTTGTGCCACTGAGCACACATGAAGAGAGCAACCTTTGCTATCTGTCCTGACAGCTGGTCCTGGGGCTCCTGGGGGGAGGGGAGGTCTTCCGTTTCCACCTCCCACCTCACCACAGGAGTACTGGATTCCAAGTGCATGCCACACTAGTCAGCTTTATGTGGCTTCTGGGGACTCAAACTCAGGTTCTCAAGGGTGTATGGCATGGCACAGGCTTTCCTGAGGAGTCTTCCCAGCCCTGTGAGGTGTTTATTAGACGGCAGTCACAGCTGCAACATTGAGACACCATTCCTTTGAATAACTTTCCCTTGCACACGTAAGAGGGACATTTACTTTATATAGAGGGAAACATCAGAAACAGACCTATGGAAACTTAAAGCTGGAAGAACTTACGTACTATGTGTGCTTTCTCACTGTGCCGAAGGCGCTCGGCTGCAGGATTTGGTCCGGCTCTTGCTGAGAGACAGACCTGTAGCTCAGCACTGGAAGCAGGAATCTAGCTTGGGATCAGGCTCGGTTCTCCCCACTGTCTCCTGAATCCTAAAAGCTTCCACTTTTAGCTTCCAGCTATTAGCTTCTTACCACTGCTGAGCAGGGGCCACAGACTCATAATGCAGTGTGGACAGCATGAGGAGGGGCTGCCTTGATTTGCCTTTCTATACAAGTGTCTATAAATGACATTTATAAGCCATTGGAAACAAAGCAACTTAAATTTTAAACGGGGTACATTCAGTTCAGGAATGCTTTTACAAATAAGAAAAAAAAAAACCGGGACTATCATTACTAACTGTCAATAGCTGACCTGGTTTGAGATGATATTCTTCTATTTTGCTATTCAAATTGCAAACTGATAAGCCGAATAAAGACTTAAGGACCTCAAACACCCTGAACCATTCTCTTTGTAGGTGTAGCTAGAAAAGTTTTCTACATATGTTGAAATTCTAGAAAAGCTAAGTGGTTTAAATCCCTGAGAGTAAAAGATAAATAAAAGGAAAATGCCAACTCCAGAGGATACGTGGGATCTAATCTCTTTCTTGATGAAATCTATCGACTGTGCACCGGAGCCGGTCCTAGCTAAGCCGCTCTTCAATCTCTGCTATGTAAAACGGCTTCTCATTATTACACAAATATCACCATCAAACTGGAGAGTAGCCAGCCAGTGAGAGCTCCTGGCTTCTATGGCAACCCAGGGCAAGGCTGCGTCTTGAAATTGCTGGAAGAGCACCGCAAACAAGCCCTGTAGTACTGTTTCAGATGACGCACAGTGATAGCTCTGCCCTTCCTGCAGGCTTCCTTTCTTAGTGCGCGAACTCCAGGGAACAGCTTCACGTCAGGCTTTCCAGATGGATTATGTGAGGCCATAGCTCAATGTCATTTCCAATAGGAAGCCTCATAATTAAAGGTCAAATAGTCACTTCATCTGCAATCAATCAATAGAAAAAGTACTAATACAGAGAACTAATCAATCAATGGCAAATGTGCTAATAAAAGCAATGAATCAAATACAGCGTGTGTAGATATGAGCACACGGGGGAGACCAAGACAGGGCGAGCGAGAACAATACAATAAACCAAAGGGGAACGAACACAGGCACAGAGGCCACTGAAGAGGCCTTCCAGGTCACATGGGCACCACGTGGCCTGCCTGGGCTAGCCTCAAATATGAACCAGGTAGAATCATAAACTGTGATTTCTAAGTTTCCCTTAATAAATTTTACTTGAGATGTGTGTGTGAATGTAAAAATCACTGGAAATAAATATTCTGACAGCATTTGATACAGGAAAAGATATATTTCTAAAATGCTAAGCAGCTATATTATAATTTGTTATATTTCATCTTTGTGTATAAAAACAAAAAAAAATTTCTGGGTGATGTTATATGAAATTTCCTTTTACTTTCTGGAATGTGTTTTTTTTTCCCCCACACTGATTGTGATGTTCTTCCAAAACAAAAAAGTTCTATCTGCACAATGACTGGCCTGCAGCTCAGGTCACTGCAAAGACACATTCTCTGCCACCCCTAGGACATCAGGACACCAGGAGAAGGCTGGTGAATGTGAGCAGAACAAACTTACTGGGTTTTCCAAGTCTACTGTAGTCGTCATCCCTGGAGCCCCTGGTACATGTGGAATAAGAGTGCTTTGTCTGAGATAACAAGAAGCAATGGGGTGCACCAAGGAGACCAGAGAAAGCAATGGGGTGCACCGAGGAGACAGACCAGAGAAAGCAATGAGGAAACAGACCAGAGAAAGCCGAGCTGGAGCAAGGACGGGCAGAATCCACGGACTGGAAGCAAAAGGCTCTCATCTTAGACCTCAGGAATCTGAGGACAGGCCAGGTATTTAGGGCTTTTAGTTCTCAGAGAGCTTAGGCCCATCAGAGTATAAAACAGCTAAGGATTGACACTGTGTGGTCAATAGGTACCACAGTGTCTTACCATCACTGCGTGGTTATGAGCGACCAAAACATCTTACCATCACTCTGTGGACACAAACTACCAGTGTTTTACAATCACTTTGACTACAAGCTACTATGGTATCTCACAGTGTCTTACCATCAGTGTGCGGTCGCAGCTATCATGGGATGTCACAATACTGTGTCATCACTGGCTGCTACAGTATCTTACTATCACTGGAAGAGACAAGTATATATTTCTTAGGGGAATTCTTCACAAGCAAACAGAAATCCAAGCTCATCCAGTCCTTTTAGCAAAACAACTATTTTTGGGGCTGGTGAGATGGCTCAGTGGTTAAGAGCACTGACTGCTTTTCCAGAGCTCATAAGTTCAAATCCCAGCAGCCACATGGTGGCTCACCATCCATAATGAGATCTGATGCCCTCTTATGGGGTGTCTGAAGACAGCTACAGTGTACTTACAGATAATAATAATAATAATAATAATAATAATAAAGGCTGGAACCAGTGGCTGGAGCAAGAGGGAGAAAGGAAGGGGGAAAAAACTATTTCTGCAAATCAGCTTTCAGAAAGCATAAAGGGCAAAGAGTATGACACTGGAAGTAAGGGAAGGAAGGGAAAGAGACTCAAGATTTGAATGTATTTGCTTATAAAAATAGAAATACCAAGCACGGTGGCACATGCCTTTAATCCCAGCACTCAGGAGGTAGATCTCTGTGAGTTTGAGGCCCACCTGGTCTTCAGAGTGAGTTCCAGAACAGCCAGGGATATACAAAGAAACCCTGTCTCAAAAAACCAAAAAGAAAAAACCAACACGACCTCCCTCGATGTGCTTCCTACAGAAGGTTCAACTAGCTGTGTGTGCTCAGAAGAGGGTCAGAGAGGAGAGACATCATCAAACACTTTGGTTTTTCACTCCATAGCAAGTCCCAAGAAGGCCTAGGGTTAACTGCCCACTGCAGACAGGTCAGGATGCATACAAGACAGCCATGGCAAATATGTGCTCTAGGAAGAGGCCTCATCTGAGCCCCTCTGACCTCCTGACCTTTGGATACACCTCTTGGTTTTTACAAGCCTGGCCTGCCCTATGTGGCAGAGATGCTTTCTTTAAGCTATTTAAAGAAACCTATGACAGAGTCATGTGACTGGAACCTCAGCATAACACATTTAAACTAACAACATCACCGTTCCCCTTCCTCCCAAGTGAATCACATTCCAAATGCACAGGAAGTTTTAATTTGAGTTTTTATGCAATACCCCAACAACTCACGGAGTTCACAAATGAGGGCATTTTCCAAAAGAGTTCCTGATTCCTTTGTGAGTTTTACTGACTGAGAACACGGGTTCTAGATGTCCCTTAGGTCACCCGGATAATGCACTAAATTGGATAAGCCTTCACAGACATTAAAACTCTTCGTCTTAATCTTTTCCTTTAAATAAATGTGACTTCTCTTTTATTACTGTAAATCCAATCGAGTCACTATGGCTAAATCATCTTTGTAGAAAACAATATAATATTAGAAAATGAATTTTTTTTGTTTTTGTTTTTTGTTTTTTGAGACAGGGTTTCTCTGTGTAGCCCTGGCTGTCCTGGAACTCACTCTGTAGACCAGGCTGGCCTCGAACTCAGAAATCCGCCTGCCTCTGCCTCCCAAGTGCTGGGATTAAAGGCGTGCGCCACCACCGCCCGGCTAAAAAATGAATTTCAAACTAACATCAATCACAGAACCACAGTAATAGCATTCACTATTGTCATCTTGATATGAGCACCCAGGAAAAAAAAGGCAATGTTTTTCAGATGCTACTCTAGAGCCATCTAAGAAAAGCTCTGCCAATTGTATTTTCAGAAACAGGCCTCTGGGACCTCAACCAACTCAGGCTGACATTCTGTACTGATCATTTTTCACAAAATGGAAAACATGATTGCAAATTAAGCTAAATCCTGTATTATTAATTAGGCCCTCAGAAATTGGTTTGATCAAATAACAGACTCCAGAACAATGAATGGGCAGTCCTGACCAGGAAACTTGAAAAGTTTCTGAATTTCACAATTATTTAGGGTAGTATGTAGTTTTTAACTCGGTGAGTCACTTACCCAAGGTGAGGGACTTGTGTGTAGAGCAGAAGATGATAGCCACCGTGTCTGCTGGTGTGAACCCCGAGTTATTCCTGGAGGGAGATGGGGAGGAGTTTTACAAATACTCGTATGAAAAGCCAAGCATATCTTATATCAAGTGTGCCCATCTTCACGTTAGCATCCTGCTCCTCAGCCCTAGTGAAAGAGGCTACTGTGGATCAAACGCATAGCCCTGTCTGGATTTCTACTTAGAGAATCAAAGTTCCTATACCCAGTTATAAAGGTTTAGAAAATCATGAGTCAAAATCAGGAAACTAATAATGATGACAATTAACAACAACAACAACAACAATAAAATATTCCCTCTGTCTTAGAAACTCTTTCTCAATTCCTATGGATGGTATAATTCCTGTAGCTCACCTAAAAATGCTTCGGAAGTCAACTACATACAGATGAAGTAAGCTTGTCCCCAACGCCTATGACCACCCAACATTTAAAGGTTTCTAACCTCATCTACCATCTGTAACTTTTGATGGGAGATAAATCTTAATCCCTATTTAGAAAAATCCCTAAGTAGACCCTACATCCTGTTTTGAATACTCCCTGGAGGAAAGGTGTTAGAGGCCTCCCGTAACACAGGAAGAGCAAGAGAATATGTAAATGGTCTCCTCTGGGAGCTGGAAGGTTGCCTGCTCAAGTGTCTGCAGCCTCTGCAGCATTCCCTCTAGTCTCAGCATCTGGTAGGAGCCTCAGACACAGAATGGTGTCTCCCTGGGCTGAGGCTCCCACAGACGAACAGCACTGGAGTGCAACAGGCTGCCCTCTTGTCTCACATCAGACTTGTAAGTCTGCGCTGTGATTTTCTTCTTCTTTAAACATCATGCCACATAACTGACATTTTTGTCCTTTCATTCCTGTGGTGAGCCCAACAGGGAGGGAACTATCAGGCAAACACCTGAGCTATGACTGGACAGGAGTAAAGATAAATACTGCATATAAAAGAGGGGTCAGAGGTGAGGGAAGGGAGAGAGGGAGATTGGTCATGGAAGAGAAGACTATCCTGTCCCTGGAGTGGGTGGGCTATTATCAGTGGACCACACAGATCCTCCCAGGAGGTTAGGGGTGGTAAACCCAGAGTCGGAGATTGGAGCCATATGCACAGTGGCCAAAGAGGAGATTCCACATGTCGCCTCATTTTCAGGAATGCTGGCTTGTGTCCAGGTGTGGACTTAGATGAGGCAAGCAGAAACACTAGAGCAATATGATCAGACTCGTTCTTAAGAAGTAGCCACACGAACAGAACCAGCTGAGACTGAAGAGGTTGGCCATAGTGGGGAGCTAGAAGGGCCACGGGAAGAGCAGGACATGGACACATGGAGTTTGAGTGACCAGAATGTCCGCTGCTATTCTCCAAGGAGTGCTCCTTCCCAAGAGCTGTTGAGCATGGGCTGCGGGGACGAACACATTTGATTTCAAACCCACAGGATGACATCATTCGCCTCTGTGCAGATAAATGCAAATGTATGTGAGAATTTACACACGGAAGCGCTGGTGACATCTTTAGTATCATAACTATCACTTGTAGAGAGGAAGAAGTTATGGGACATTGGAAGCCCTGAGCATTCTAGGTGGAGAGGCACACTGAGTCATGAGTGGGAACAGGTAGCCGTTGGGGAGGGGAGTCAAGGAGCTGATGCCGTATGAGGTGAGCTGTTACATGGACCATGCGTGGGGGAGGGGTGAAGGACAGGAGGGAAGAAGAGAGAGGGCGGGGAGAGAAATATGAATATGAAAAAACTGATAAATCTAGGCCTCCCAACAGTCTCAAGAGGACCAGACAAAGGGGTAAACAGAGTTTCTTAGGTTTTTTTTTGTTTTTCTTAGCTGGAAGCAAAGTAGAAAAACAAGGTGAGTTGAAAAATACAGAAGACGCAGGAGTGACTCATACCATGGCAGGCATCCACTCACATATCCACAGATGTTCAGGTAATGAGGCAATGTGGCAGACTGAAGAGGCTTCCCTCCGGGGGGATGGACACCTGAGATTGCAGGACTTGAGCTGTGTGGAAGTCCCCACAGACACACCTGGTGTCTAAATGCAAGGGTCTCACTTTGCCCCTCCCTTCCCCTGTCCTCAGAGCACTGGGGCTTCACTTCCAGCGGGGTCCAGGAGGCTCCTGCTTGACCTGGAGCTCACCCTGTCTCCCGGCCTGTGTGGCTCACGGGACACTTGGGGCTGCTGTTTTGTTCTTCTCTAGTAGAGACTAAAGCTAGGCTGGGCTCCACAGTGGGAGGGAGGGCAGGGCCTTGGGATAGGAACCAAGGGCTTGTGCTTACACTGTCCTCTGACTCTAGCAGCCCAGTGATAGGCTCCACAGTGTGGATTTTAAGCCAAGCACCTACAGCTAATGCCCTGGTAGTCCACCACTCAGGAGAGTAAGGGAGCACAGCACCGAGCATCACTGAGCACATTTCCACACACTTAGCATCCAGCATGTCTTTTCAGGACAGCACAGAAGGAGGTGGCATTTCTGTCCTGCTTCTTCTGAAGAGGGGTCAGAAGTCCAGCACACCAAAAGTCACAAAGTAGGAAGTAGCCTGCCCCAAATTCTGGGGCCAATTTATCTTCTCAGAAAACCAAAACCAAAAACCACTTCAGGATCTAATGGATGGGAATGAGCAGTTTCTGGGTCCGTAGCCCACCCCTGTCCACACTTTGTAGAGGGCGGCATCGGGACACAAGAGCGAGCCAGTGCATCCCGCTCGCTGTACTGAATCACTGAGGACCCCTGCTTCTCTCCAGCGGTGAGCATCTGTGTGTAAACTCCAGCAATTGTGTTCCTTCTCATTTTCTAACCCTGCCATACCTCTCTTTAATATTGATTTTCTTTTTATCCTGCTTTTATCATTTCTTTTGATCACTTTGTCCCCCCCGAGGTGCTTCTTTCCTTTCCTTCCCAACTGGTTTCTTAAGAATTCTCTCTAACAAAGCTTTCAATCAGCCGTTTCCACATAATATTTATTTTGTCTTCCTCTGTACCCACAGAGGAAGGCATGTCAGGTTTCTCTAGCAGAAACACAGAATGTGGGGCAGAAGAGGTCCGCAGAGAGGCAGGGAGATCTGTCTAACGTGCTGCAGGGACCATCCCCGTAAGGCGCCCTTTGTAAGCCTTCTGTCTTGCTTTTTAACAAGACCCCAGCACCTCACTGGTCACAAGCTGTGTGGCACTAGACAAGCTTCCCAGAACTCTGGGCTGTGGGCACTCACCTCCAAATGCACACAGCTGTGGAATTAATACTAAATCCCGTCTCCCTTCTCCTTGCAGCTACTCCTCTCGGGATTGTGGTGAGAGGCCGGCATGTACACACAGACTTCCTTCTTACTGTGTTCAGTCATTCCAGTGACTACTAAAGTATCCTTCACACAGTTTAAACATTATTGCTTTCTTTTCCTAGAGCTTTTCAATATCAAAACAAAACAAAATTAACAGAACTAGGACAGTGTTCCAAAGCTGCAGAAGTTTTGTGGACTTGTCGTGTATGATTGACCTGCAGCTGATGGGTCAAGTCGCATTTCCTAGCAACTGTGGCAGAGAAAGGAGACCTGGACTGTGGCACAGTCAGAAGAGCCAACTCTCTCTTGCTAGTACTAGTTTTCGATGTGATAAGCTATCTCGATGACATAAATGTCCTAGTGTGCCTTACGTTTACTGAGTACCTACTTTGTGCTGGGTCTGCATGTCGAGGGTTTTGTGAACTCTCGGCGCTCTGAGAAACACACTGTTTCCCCCCCACCATCCCCCGTGAGGAAAAGCAGCAGAAACTACAAGCCTATTGAGCAGGGCTGAAACCCAAGTCCACTGGAGTCAGGTGCTGGAGTCTGGACCCTAGTGCTACTCTGCAAACAGACAGGTGGGAATGTAGGGTGATCACTTGCCAGCAGTTTGAACTGCTCTTTGGCATGGTGACATTCCAGACCCGAAGAAATCCTAATTGGAGAGGCAAGGGGTGACAAGGAAGCTCAATTTTCCAACTAGGTGTCTCTTGGCTTTTTACCAAATGTGTATCTTCAGCATGGAGCTGCATGTGGCAGGAACAAGGGAAGGACATGGACATGGGGTCCCTTTCAGGCCCGAATTAATTCTAGATGAACTGAGCTGGTATGGAAAAAATAAACATGGGCTGAGGGGTAGGGAGGAGAACGGAGAAAGAGGGAAGGAAATTGGGGGGGATGACAACTGGGGAACGGAGAAAGAGATGGAGGACAGGCAGATTTCATGAAGTACAAGTAGGAAAGAAGCAAAAGTTGGAAAAGAAAAGAAAGAGACCCCACAGAGACAGTGGACCTTGGTTACAGGCCCTGGGACCTGTGACAAGTGTTGTGTGTGTCTGTGTGAATTTGAAGAGCTCAGCTAAACATTCTTTACAAATACCCTAGGTGAAATAAGTATTATGCATTGTAAGTTTTATTTTTATTATTTTAAATTATTTGAACGTGTGTGTCTCTGTGTGCTATGTACACACTGAATACAGGTTCCAGGAGGCCAGAAGAGGGCATCAGATGCCTTGGAACAGGAGTTACCACCTCTAACAGGTTTTGTGAGCCACTCCAGTCTTCTTCAAGGGTGGCAAACATAGCTGCTGAGCCATCTCTCTAGCCCCAATATCATGAATTTTAAAAGTAACTGAAATATATTTTAAAACAACTGTGAATTGCAAAGCATTCTGCAAATATGAAATTAAAAAGGTGTCAACTTTAGGTGTACTACTTGGAAGGATAATCTGACTTTTAGGCAAGTTCCTAAATTAAATCGTAAACTTGGGTCCTCCTCTGACAAACAGCATCAAGATGTAGAATCAGGTCAACAGTAGAATCAGGTCGCTGTCCATTGCACGAAGCATCCATCGTATGTGCAGTCCTTTGGACAGAGCTAGGATGGGGCAGAAATCATTCCTTCTAAAGTCATATCCTGATGAACTATGAGATCTCTCAGTAAGAAACAGCAAGAAGGCCATTTCCTAAATTTTATTCTGTTGAAAACTGTCCACTTTTTAAGAGACTACTTTTGGGCCATAGGATCATTACCCTGGAGCATGGGCGCAGAGGACAGCTATTCTACAGTATGGTTTGCCAAAGAATGTGTATCTAACAGTGGGATAGGAAAAAGTTCAAGTCCCAATTGAATATGGTAGAGAAACAGGATTTAAAGACCAGGACTCTAATGAAAGATCAGTTCTGCACACTAATAACTGAGAATTTTAATTTGATTAGTTACAATGCCCCTCTTCCTGTACTCCCATTCCTACCCTCTATGCTTTTTAATGATTGGTTTTAACTGTGAACTTGGCACAATCCACAGTTAGGGAGAAATGGAGTTTCACTGAAGGACTGTCTAGAGCAGGCTGACCTAGGGGTATGTCTGTGGGATGCTGTCTTGAATAAGTCAATTGAGGTGGGCAGATCTGCCCACTGTGGGTGGCACTATTCTCTTGGCAGGAGATTCTGGGTTGTGAGTAGAGAAAGCTGCCTGAGCACTATCATGATGCATTAACACACTGCTCTCTGCCCTTGACTGTGGACGGAATGTGACCAGTTGCTTCCTGACTTCCTGCAGTGCTGGACCAGAACTTGGAACCCTGAGCCACATGAGCCGCTTCTCACTTGTGTTGCTCTGGCCAAGGCATTTATCCCAGCAACAGGAAATGAAACTAGGATAGCTTTCAAGGAAATGCTTAGTCCCTAAGGGGATATCTACAAATTATGTCATCTGACAAGATGGCTAACTTTAAAACTACCTCGCCACAGGAACAACACATACATGTTTTTCTCCATGACTTAATTTCTCTAGAATTTACCCTTACTTCATAAATCATAACCTCAAATTTAGAAAAATGTTTCAAATTATAGCAATCAATTCTTTTTTTTTTTAAATTGACTCTGAACAATCAGCTAAACCAAAATCTCCACAAGCCAAGAACCTAGTGTGAGGCCCCAACCTAGCCTCTCACAAACTTGGTGGAATGTCAAGACCTCCATCTTGTGAGAACTCAGTGTGAACACCTGTGGCCCCTGGTCTGGAACCTGATCAGTGCACCTCTCTCATAACCAGTGCCTGTCTGGGTCTTCCTCTGCCGCTGTCCACCACATCCTGCTTTGCATGTGTGCTAACATATGTATCACCCCTGCTTCTCACACGAGAGCCATTCTTTTTTGGATTTTCGAGACAGGGTTTCTCTGTATAGCCCTGGCTGTCCTGGAACTCACTCTGTAGACCAGGCTGGCCTCGAACTCAGAAATCCGCCTGCCTCTGCCTCCCAAGTGCTGGGATTAAAGGCATGCGCCACCACTGCCTGGCAACGAGAGCCATTCTTGATGACTGTCTCTCCCAAGAAGCCAACGCCACCACTCTGGCAGTGCCATCTGACCACAGCTTAGCTGAGTGTAGCCCTCAGAGATCACATATTTACTCTGTAAAGTCATACAGGACTAAAATCACCTCTTTTTTTGAGACATGCATTCTGACATCTTTCTCAATTCCCAGGCATTCAATACATCCCAATATGTATTGAATGAATTCCACCAATGGAAGAAGTGGCATTTAGCATAGGCCTTTAAGAACAGGAAAGATGATAGCCAGGCAGTGGTGGTGCATGCCTTTAATCCCAGCACTTGGGAGGCAGAGGCAGGTGGATTTCTGAGTTCAAGGCCAGCCTGGTCTACAGAGTGAGTTCTAGGACAGCCAGGGCTACACAGAGAAATCCTGTCTTGAAAAACCAAAGCCAAACCAAACCAAACCAAAACAAAACAAAAAGAACAGGAAAGTTGAGCTAGGCATGATGGCACATGTTTGCAATCCTAGCATCTGGGAAGCTGAGACTGGAAAACTGCCATGAGTCTAAGGCCAACATGGGCTACATAGGGAAACTTCTTTAAACACACACACACACACACACACACACACACAAAGTGTGCACACAGCAGGAAGGATGGACTAGAACATGGACACCAGGCTGCGCATGGGGAGAGCCTTGGTGACAGAAATGAGAGAGCATGAGGTTCTTCTAGGAAACAACAACGATCTTAACCTCAGCATAGGCAGAATGGATGTACAATGGCAAAACGGACTCACAGCTGAGTTTCATTTTGCTCTTCCTGCTTATGCTCTATCTTTTATTTTTTAACTAAGCTTTGGAGATATCAGAACAACGCTGTGGTCACCAGGATCCAAATCACTGGAAGCTGTAAGAATCTGGTAGTAGCACCTGCCTTTAATCTTGGTTGACAGAGGCAGGTGACTCTCTGTGATTTTGAAGCCAGCCTGGTCTACAAAGTGACTTGCAGGAAAGCCAGGGCTACACAGAGAAACCTTGTCTTAAAAACAAACAAACAAACAAACAAACAAACTAATCAAACCAACCTCCCCCCAATTCCTAAAGCCAAAACCAAAACCAACCAACTAACCAAAAGCAAACAAACAAACAACCCCCTCAAACCCCGTTCAAACAAAAAAATACCAAACAAACCACACCACCCAACCAATCAACCAAAACACATAAACAAATGTATCAAAAAAAGTTGAGGCTGAGGCTAGAAATGTAGTTACCATAGCATCTGGAACTTGAATAAGAGACTCGGTATAGACAGACAGACAGACAGACAGACACACACACATATACACACACACAGGGCGGGAGCTGCTCAGGGAAGACCTCCTGAGAGAGATGAAAAGAATGTAAGAGCTGTAGAGTGCTGTAGACATTGTCTTTTGGTCATAAAATGGAAGCTATGGTTGCCTGCATAAGATCAAGATGGATCTAATAAGATGGTCCAACATGGCAAACCCTAGTGCTAACTGGACTCAGTGGATTACACAAACCCAAAAGGAGGGCGTGAAAGGGGAGGACATGATCAAGATACATTGCTTATTGTATGAATTAGTTAAAAAATATAAGATAGTCTCTTTAAACATAAGGTGGAAGAGGAAGTTTCAGAGAAAAAGACTAAGTGCATTTTAAGTATCTTGCTGAGGCAATGGGGACAATAGGTACATGGTAAGGAAAATGATTGCGCTGGGACATAGGAGAAACCGAAGATCTCAGCTTAGAAGTGTCAGCAGAAGCCGGGCAGTGGTGGCGCACGCCTTTAATCCCAGCACTTGGGAGGCAGAGGCAGGCGGATTTCTGAGTTCGAGGCCAGCCTGGTCTACAGAGTGAGTTCCAGGACAGCCAGGGCTAAACAGAGAAACCCTGTCTTGAAAAACCAAAAAAAAAAAAAAAAAAAAAAAAAAAGAAGTGTCAGCAGAAAGCTCCCTGAGGCCAGGAGAACAAGAGGCTATGCAAGCTCGTGAGGGAGGTCGCCATGTCTGCAGTTTGAAAGGGCAGCACAGAGAAAGTGGTCAGTGAGAGTAGGAAATGCAGGACAGCATAGCAGTACAGTAGCCACGGGGAGAAGCTAACAGGAGACACCAAACCACTTACCTCGTGGAGAAGATGAAAGTCAGAAGCATGAAGCTCAGCTGAACGGAGACTACTGAAGAAAAGACAGAAGACAGAGCATGAGTGGAGACAGGAACCATGGGAGGCTCCTGCAGCCCACTGAGCTCTACCTAACCCCTGTCTGGAATTAAACACCACTCAGCCAACACACACTGCCAAAAGACGGCTGGACTTAAGCTGTTCTCACATACAGACAATGGCATCAGCACTCAGGAAGATCTAGAACCCTCTTTGACTATCTTAGATTTAATGATCTCATTTGTTCATTTACAAGGACTGGCTTTCACCAGGAGCTGAAGACCACAAACAGGAATATAACACACACCTCGAAACAACTCATCTCAATGATAAAAGATTATTTGGTATTATGGTATTAATCAAAGTCATGCTTAAAATTACAGGATGACTAGAATACAAAGTTGTGTTTTACACTTTAGTGGTTACTGACATTTTTAGTCTGCTGCTCCTGAAGAGCAAAGTACCATTTCTTTATAAAACTGCATTAGAAACTATGATGAAAACTTCACATTATCATCCAATGCAGCTGAATTATTATAAATATACAACAACATCATATGTCACAAGTCCTTTTGAAATCATGAGAGATCAGAGACTGAGGGCTGGAGAGATGGCTCAGCAGTTAGGAGCACTGGCTGCTCTTCCAGAGGTCCTGAGTTCAATTCCCAGCAACCACATGGTGGCTCACAACCATCTGTAATGGAATCTGATGCCCTCTTCTGGTGTGTGTAAATACAGTGACAGTGTACTCACATAAAACAAATAAATCTTAAAAAGAGAGACCACACTGAGTTTAAATTAATTTGGTGACTTACTGAATTACAACACAGATTGGGTTGAATGTAATTCTTATTACAGCTAATTAGTTATTTCTCCTATTAACACTACTGTAGATCAGAGAGTGGAGCAGGAAACAGAAAAACAGATTAAGATTCAAATGTCGGACTGATGTCTTTCTAAAGAACATAGAGATAAAGTCAAGTCAGTTAGTAAACATAGTACCAGCTAAGCAGAGCATGGGATTGCTTCCCAATGCCGCAGAGGAGGCTGGCGACAGCCGGGACGTCCCGCCTTGTGACTTACTTATGAACAGTATGAGGACGAGACTGAACTTGTCCAGGTCGATGCTTGGGTTGGAGAAGGTGTCACAGAAGGTGGTGTAGATGATCATGAGAAGCACACTGCTGCTGACCACACCGAAGGGCGGTTTCTTCCTCTCCAGCCAGTCCTTGATGTATCTTCGGACGATCTGAAACACAGAGATCAACAGGTCGCCTCTTCGCTGAGATGTAGGGAATGGAAACGGGCATCACAAAGTGATTGTGACAGCGCAAAGACAGAATGGGAAGAAAATAATTTGGATGATGGCCGCAGTGGATTTCAAAGCTTCCCTGCCTTTCCATTCTTCTTCTGGGGAATTCAGGACTTGTGGTGCAACTTCCACTGGGTGTCCATAATGAGAGTGAATTTTCAAGCGAATTCAAATCCGTCCTTAATCATGCCAAATGCTCTTTGCTAGCTGTCACGGAGACGTGCCCATTAAGCCTCCCCCAAGTTTATGTCCTCTGCTGTCGTAATGGATGTGTGTAATTATCACAGTCCCCTTTGCCTCAACAGACAATTCCAAGTGCGACTTTGGGAATCTTAAAAATCTGACATCTTCAAGAATTTCAAGACACTAGATAATCGAAAGTGATCCATGGAACATATTAATATTTAAAACACTAGCAATGCACCAGAAGTTTTTAATTAAATTATAACTCATGCTTGAAAAGCAAAAGTGCATGTGTTGTGGGAGTTTAAATAATTCACATCTGAATATCTAGAGTTTTTTTGTGAATCCAAAGACAAATGCCATTTGTACGCTTTTAGAATTCTAAGGTTAATACTAAAAAATGAATAAACCTGTCCTAACTTTTCTACAAAAGGACTTGTGAAATAAAAGTTACAGTGTAGCACCTTCTGATTTTAAGACCAAATCAGCTATTTAAAGTCAGGGCAGTCTGATACTGGAGATCCTATTTGCTTGGGCATGCATATCAGCTGCCGAGCTCCAAGGAGCCTTTCAGTTCTGAAGGAAGTGGTAAAGTGCCATTATAAGGGCGACAGTGGAGACATTTTGTGTTTTGATTCACTCACTGTCCTGCATAATTGAATGTGAAATTTCACAATAGGCTGAGTTACCAGGGATCCATTGGTAGTAATGAGGTGAGGGGTTCTACTGGCGACCACCCTGCCATCAAAAAGGCTTAATTTGCAATGGGGCATGCACGACCTTAAGAATATTAGGAACAAAACAGGTCTGAGTTGTCTGTCCTAGCCAGGGTTGTGTTTTCTAAAGTTTCCAGGGTCAAATTCACTCTGACTATGGCAAATGAAAATTCAAAAATTAAAACAGTTTACAAACTGAATAAATTTCATAATAGCTTAAAGCAATTATATGTTATGGTTGTAGTTAATCTTTCACTGGGCTAACTCATAAGGGAAACCTCATTCTATGTACATGTGTATGTATTTGTGTGTGCTCAGTCCCATCTATGGCTTCAGGCTTTCCCCAGAGGTTGTCCCCACTGGCGGTAACAAGGGACACTGTACTCTCAGTCAGACCTCTTGGAGAGTGACCTTGGCTCAAGGAATGAGTAAACTGCCTGTCCCCTAGGTAAGAGTCTCTGCAGAAAGGTGATCACTTGGTATTGTGTGTCGGGAATGAAAGCAGCGAGTATTACAGACTGACCAACAATGGTTAGGAATCTTTAAAAACCAGGTCTTACATTACAGTAATAATTGGCTCACTAACATGTTGACAGGAAAGGAGAGTTCTCAGACTGCTTTATTTTATTTATTGGTTTTCATTTCTTAGAGTTGAAAATGTTCTGGGTAGAGATCAGAGCAGGTCTGTCACCCGAGCTCAGGGACTGGTGCATGGACCAGGAAGTCTCTAATGGTGTGCATGGGTGATACGAGGACCCTTGTTAAACATGACAAGGAAGGCTACCAAGAACTTCGTTTAGGTCATTTCATAAAATATTATATCACAAATGTAGTCTTCCAAGTTTTAATAGTCCAGCTGCTTTAAAACTAAACAGAAATTAATAACATCTATGAGAACACTGACTCCTTTCTTTTCATTTAGTTTTTGAGACAGGGTTTCTCTGTAGCCCTGGCTGTCCTGGAACTACCTCTCTCTGTAGGCCAGGCTGGCTTTGAACTCACAGAAATCCACCTGCCTCTGCCTCCTGAGTGCTGGGACCGCAGGTGTGTGTCACCACCACCACCAGATAGAACATTTACTCTTACTCTAGTATAGAATACTCAAAAACATGTAACCCCCTCTCTGATCCCAATACCCAAAGGAAGCATGTCCGTCTCTCTCCCCACCACGGCCCAGCCTGAGAAGATTAATAAATAAAAACGAGTGGGTGGAGAGTGGAAGCCAAAGCCACATTAAAGCCAAGGCAATCTCCAATCATCAGTCAACATGATGAGCAGTAATTGGATTCAGTTAACCTGATAGTCTCTTCAAAACTTCATTACAAGGCACTCGGTCTCGTGGTCGCGTAGGGTGCTTTCCATATGGCAAGAGACAAGGGCCCCTGAGTCAGAGTCCTCTTCGCCTAAAGCTTCAGGGGTAAATGCCAGATGCTCAATCTTGATGAACTCAAGTACAAGTTGGGAACTGAAGGAGCCCACAAGGGCAGTGACAACAGTAAAGGAACAGAGCCTGCCAGGAGATTTCAGGCTCACTGTGGTATCCAGCCATGTCTCCTTAGTCAAGCATTCTACATCTTTCTAGCTCCACAGAGCCTCTCTATCTTGCTTTAAATTCAGTTCTCGCCGGGCGGTGGTGGCGCACGCCTTTAATCCCAGCACTTGGGAGGCAGAGGCAGGCGGATTTCTGAGTTCGAGGCCAGCCTGGTCTACAGAGTGAGTTCCAGGACAGCCAGAACTACACGGAGAAACCCTGTCTCGAAAAACAAAACAAAACAAAACAAAAAATTCAGTTCTCAGAGCAGCCATCTTTGCATTGTGTCGTTGGAAAGGCAATCTGAGTGAAGAGCAGCTGATGTACCTCACAGAAGTGGTCTGGACACAGCTCCAGAAAGCATTTTTCGTCCTGCAATTCAGCAACTACTTCTTAGTCATGCCGTGTTTCTGAGGAATTTGTGCCATCTAAAAACTCTCCAGACTTTGGCTGCATTGCCAGTGTTAGTGACCCTAAAGGAACCAATGCTTTGTCAGAGACCAGTGCATCCTGAGACTGTCCCTGACAGAATTCTCAGGAACAAAGACAAATCTGTGTGAGGTGGGAAGAGGAGTCCAGGTGAGATGGCCAGGTCTATCTCTGCTTAGAACTTATCCTAACTTCATTTGTTCAGTGCTCAGAGAAACTTAGGCATTAAAAATTAACTGACGAATGCTCATTAACCCACTCACTTTTCCCAGTAGAGCAGGGAAAACGTCTCCCCCAGGAAGGCTTTCCTTTTATTGTCTCAGCCTTAATATTTTGATTTTCGTTATTTTAAATTAAATAGCAGGCAAGGCTACAGGAAAATTAAACTTGACTGCATTTCCAATAAGCTGTGTTTCATATCGGTTGCAATATGAGTTCAGTTTAGAAGCCAGTAAGAGCGGCCCATCCTAGGCGAAGAGCGGTGACAATCAGGATGACCGGGAAGCCCAACAGTCATCATTTTCTTTCTACTCGGTCTTTACATTTATAACTGAGTTTGGGGTGAGAATGTGTGATGGATAATTCTTCATGTCAAGCCCGAGTTTTAAATTTTATTTTTCTTCACAGTGGTTTCAGGTTTTTTGGTGGTCACCCTCTATTGCAATGAATTCATATATTTTCATAAAGAGGTTTGAGACTTTATTAACACCCTATTAAATGGATGTTGTAAGACTGGTGGTATTAAAGCTAATGTTTATAACACTTTTCTCTTAAATGTTTTATTAAACATTGATTAGGTTTTAGATAACATTAGTATACTTTGAAAAGATTATAAATAAATAAGAAATTGAAACATCTATCAGTGGTTACCCATCTAAGAGTGAAAATGAGCATCAGTTGGGAAACTTCACCCTATTGCTTATTTTACTCTCAGACGTCTTGCTGGGAATACAGTTGACAACACAGGCAAAGAGAGCCCAGACAATCTGCATAAAAAACAAGAAGCTTGTCACATTTGCTAGAGAACCCAGTATCAGGTCAATGTACAGACTGACCCTGAATCCTGGTTTTGCTCCTTCCTTTGACATCCTGGGTAATCCTTAACTTCCCTTAACTTTCCTGTGGCTCATCTGTGATCACAGCTGTAGTCAGCACTGAGGAACTGACTGGGCTGAAGACACTGTAGACACAGCCTGTGCGAGGTGAGTGGTCCTCATTCTCACTTCTGGTTCTGGGTTGGTGACGTGTCTCACTATTGACAGCACATCCCATCCCACAGGACCATGTGCCAGCAACACACACACACAACACACACACACACACACACACACACACGCTGTGTGAAACAAAAGAAAGACCAAAAACAATTCAGATCCAATTGAACCTCACATGTGCAAGATGCTGGAGAACTAAGGTCACTAGTTGAATTCAGCTAAGCTAATACCCACTCAGCATGAACGGCCAGCTGCAAGCGGCAACACATCGGGAATGGAAAAGCCTGAGGACTCGGGATAACAGACAGACAGACAGACATGCACTTCACTGTTCACTCAGAGAGAGACGAGGTGGGCTGTGGTGTGCTAATCTGAAAACTAAGCAGGGTGATAGAAAAGAATGAAAGGTGATAGGAACTCAGGTTCATTAGCGTTTGTTCATAAATCACCCCTAAATACGATGCGCGAAAGAAGCATCTGCTGCATGCACTTAGAGCTCAGCTTGTAAGGAAGGCAGGCAAACAGTAAAAGTGTACAAATTTTCCCTCCTCGCGAACAGGCAGACAGAACTAGAAGACCAACGCAAGCCTGGCAGATACTCAAGTAAGGCTGGGAACTTCAACCCAAAGCAGATATTCCTCAGAGAAAAGACAGAGAAGTGAAATCCACTCCCAAGAACAGAGTCCAAAGCTGAAATCTGATGCTGTGTTACCACGAATAAAAGGCTCAGGAAATTTTGCTCAGTTCACATACTTACCCCTCCTTTCTTCCTCAGTTCATTTTGTTAAAGAAATAATGACAGATCTTATTTTAATCTTATTTTAAAGATTGACATAAAAAATTGTAGAGAAGTTTGCTTTTGTAATTTGCCCTTTTCTGTTACAAGTGTTGCCAAGAATCGGTTTCCACCGGACAAATATCCATGTACACTTCCTACAAGGCCCTCGAAGGCCATAGTATACAATTTAGGTGAGTGAGCGGGTTGAATATCAACACAGAGATAAACTAGGCAGACAGGTCTCTCTATCTTTGGGGAGCTTACATTCTAGTTGGGAGTGGAATGAAAACAAACAAACAAACAAACCAGCAAGAAGCAAGAAATGTGTATTGAGAGAAGTTTAAATGAGGTAGCTTGATTGTGACTAGTGGCACCTGGGGCAGCCGGTGGAGGAAGGTGGGAAGAGGCAAGAGCCAGGGCAAAGGCTCCGGAGGAGGAGGAGAGGGTGCTGGAGAAACAGCAGATGGGTAGGGTAGGGGTGGGGCTGGAAGGGAAGTGCAAAGGACCTAAAGAGAGAGGGGGGTGACAATGAAGAGACAAGGGAACCTTGCATGGAGTGGGGTTGTGCAGAGGTTTCAGATGACACTTTTAGTTTGATGCCATGGACTTAAAGCATGAGGGACTGATTGCTGCACTATGCAGAGAGCTCTACTGGGAGTCCGTGAAGTAAGCAGAGCTGGACTGAGGTAAGAAAGAGGCCAGAACAAAGCCCGCTCCTGGTGCGTCTGAGATCTAAGCAGCTCAGTTGCACACACAGACCAGGTAGGTGGTCAGGCGCAAATGGGACTGGACTTTTGTGAAGGTTCTCACAGGAGGGAAGGGTGGGGGGCTGGACTGTGGCCTGTAAGTTGGGTCAGAGAGAAAGTGAAGCACGAGGAGAGCAGTGGCTGGCAGCAGGCCGGATGCCGAGCTCTTGAGTTGGAAGAATCACGGCATGAACACAGATAAGGAAAGCAGCTGGTGTCTGAGAACTGAGCTGTTTCAGACTGGTCCTCACCCGCATGAGCCTGCTGTTGTCTGCAAGCACGGTCCTGTGCATTAGGAAAGAACGCTCTTCCTTAAAATACTGCATTTCCTCCTGTCAGGGGCCTAGAGTATACTGTACACTCCTGTGTTCCAGACAGGCACAATTGTTGGAAGTGCAGCAGCCATCATCATGTGACGAAGTCTGCATGACACAAGCGGATTCTGACAGTTTCAGTCCCAGGAGCAGGAGGCCAAGGGGGTGAGGCTTGTTCAAAGTCCCCCGCCCCCGCCCCAGAGGTGTGCATCTTCCCTGTAGTCTTCAGGGATCTGAGGCTCACTGTTCACAGAACAGTGCTCAACTAACAAAACTTTCTCCTGTAGGCAGTCCCCGTCTCCTGCTATGGCCCTAGAGTTGCCCTCTGTATCCATGGGTTTATAAATGAAAAGTACTTGAAAAACTTATTGAATCTGTACAGACTTATTTTCCTTACTATTTTAAAACTATTTACACAGCATATGAACTCTATTGATTAGATTTTATAAATAATCTGTAGAGGATATGTATATGCCATGAGCAAACACTATGCTATTTTAGACTTGAAACCCCCTGGGTTTTGTTTGTATGGACTCTGAAGCCAAGTCCCTTAGAACCTGATGGACAATTGTACTCAATTTTCTTTGCAGGATTTGTTTTGCAGGCGATTGCTGGAAAAGAAAAAGTCATTGTTATCTAGTAGCCACTACATACAGACCTAAAAACATAATCCTGAACAAAGAGCAATCTAGGAAAAATGAATGCTGGGCCCCCTGTGGGTAAGTTCAAAGCTCTCTCTGTCAATCTTTTTGTATAGCTTAAACCCTACTGCTGAGCATGGTACTGAATATACCTGTGAGCAACCGCGCGCCTACAGAGCTCACCACACAGGCTGACTGACACACTGAGCAAATAAAGCTAGACGCACTGAAACACTTCAGTGTTTCAGGAAGGAATCGCCTCTGCTTCCGGCTCACGGTAGAGGATTATCTCTTTGATAAAGATGTGTCGAGCCCACTAAGGGTAAACTGGCACTGGGTGTATGCCAGGGGAGCAGGAACAGGCACCTTAGAGAGGGCTCAGCAAGGAGGCTGCAGGAACGAGCAGCTTTCTGAAAGATAAAGGCAGAGTGTGTGGGGCACATCCAGGCTCACTCAAGAGAACTCAAGAGGACACAGTGTGGCAGAAGAGAAGCCTGTAAGAAGGGGAGGGGTACAAAGGTGCAGGGCAGAGGCAGGATGAGCCAAACTGTGAAGTTAAAGAAACCATGGGCCAAGGAGGTGACAGCTGGGAGCACAGAGATGATCTTAAAAGAGGAACAGGACCAGCAGACTCGCTGTGAGGGCTACCCAGAGGCTGTGAGATCTGGGGTGAGAACTGGAGGACATTCAGGACAGAGAAACAGGTTCAGGAGGGATGACGGCTTAGACAAGAGATGGCTAGGTATGCTGCCCTCTCTTACACTGAATGGTGTTGCAGATATCTGTTGGGAAGAACCTTGAGAGAGAAAGGGTGGCATTTAGTGACTTCCTGGATGAAAAAGGTTAAAGATCCAAGAAGAGAGTGGAGGCAAGCTTGACCCATCAGTGCAACGCTGTGACCACCCACTCTTAAGATTAGAGGACACAAGGAAGGGACTTTCTCCAAACACAGAAAGCTGCCAGAGGTTCCTCCTAAGAGGATGAAGTAAAAAAGCCGCCCATCCTAGGTGTGTACCCATCAGATGGGTCCCAGTGCTGAGCCGGGGAGGAGGACACAGGCCCGTCCTTATTAACCCAGAAGCTATCTCCAGCTGACAACTGCTCACAAGGGAAAAATTAGTCTCCTCCAGTGAGGTGTCACAGGGTATACAAACCACATTTAAGGGAGGTCCCATGCCAACCCAGCAGTATCTTTTGGAGAGGTTCTGTCTCATAATGCCTTAATTCTTGTCAACCTTACTTGCCTTTTGCTTATCTGTTGTAGTTTCCTGCTTTGTGTTTTTATGGGCATTGCTTATGTATGTGTGCATGTGTATGTATGTGCATGTGTATATGTGTGTATGTGTATGTATGTGTGCATGTGTATGTATGTGCATGTGTATATGTGTGTATGT
>NW_021620769.1:992847-1027509 GCF_004785775.1 Grammomys surdaster | reverse complement strand
TGTATGTGTGCATGTGTATGTATGTGCATGTGTATATGTGTGTATGTACTTCTCATTCCCTTTTCCCTCTCTGTTTGCTGGTTTATTCTGGCTTGTTAGGTTTTAACTGGTCTGTTGAGTATGGGGCCAGAAGAATGTGTGGGAGTGAGGATCTGGGGATGCAGGACGGGAATGTGTGATCAGAACATACCGTTTGATACAGTTTATTTTCAATTAAAAAAAAAGCTATGCATACTACTTTTTGACTCCCTTCACTGCTTTCTGAATGTTTTACTACAGGGCACACAGAGGATGAGCAACCACTCAACACTGATACCTAACAACTCACCATCCTCTTTGGGTAAAGACTCCTTACATAAATGTCAACAGTACTCTCTATATTTAAAGACTGAATTGTGTGGGCATGCGTGTTTGTATCCATGTGTTAAGCCAAGTATTTATTGTTAATACAGATTTTCCCAGACCCACTAAGAGAAGACTTACGTGTCCCAGGTTATTATGGGAAGCACGAGTGCATACTGATGCTGTTCACAACAGAGGAGTGGGGCAGAGAGGGGTGCTATGCCTCAACGAGAGTACACCACATGGAAACAGTCTTCTTTACTTTTCATTCATTCATTCACTCACTCATTCATTCATTCATTCATTCACTCATTCTGCATACACTTACTGGATGAACACCTGTAGCCTGGGAATATAATGGGAAATAAAATAAACATGGCTTCTAAACTCATGGGGTATGCGATGTGGCAAGGCAAACAGTCAAAAAAAAATACAGGATAAACTGACATCATGAGAAGGGCTGAGTCAGGAGTTGGGCAGGGTACGAGGTAGTGAAGTGGGGAGCACCACATGGTTCAAAGGAGAGGTGAGTTCAAGAGTCAGCTGGGTAATGAGCTGGTGGGAGACAGGCAGAAAGACATTCCATCTGAAGGAATGAACAGAAACTGAGAAAGGTCCAGGTGAGCCAGGGTAAGAAACAGGGTACAGGCTACGGAGGCAGCAGAGGATATGCTTATTCAAAATCCTCATTATGTGACTGGCATGGGGGTCTATTTTTCAACTGTTATTTTGTATTTAATTAAGTCATAATCTTTGACGGCTTTTGAATCACCCCAATAACACTGAATTTAGCCTATTTTCTAAGTGTAAAATTAATTCTAAAAATGTCTGTGTAGTGGATGCTATGGTGCTCTGTATGGATCTACCTGTTCTGTTTGCTATTTTTTCCCTAGGGATATGAGTGAGGCTAGCCTGCAATGACTGTGAGAAAACATGAAAAGTGTGTTCTTGGCCTAATAGAGGACCACTCAAAGGGCTTGGACCAGCCCAGAGCTCGGCATTAGGGCTGTGGGAGCCTTTGGTGGGAAGCCAGCCTCCCTCCCTGCTTCCTTCACCACATACACTTCTTGTTCACAACCTGTCTGAGAATCCTCTGCCCACAGGATCCCACTGAAGACAGTACTAAGCATCATCTGTATGGAGGTCATATTTATGGACCACATTTAAAAGGGCTGCTTCCTATTTGGTATACACAAGCAATGTGATGATGATGATGGTGGTGGTGATGGTAGTGGTGGTGGTGGTGATGGTGGTGGTGGTGGTGGTGATGGTGGTGATGGTGGTGGTGACTGAAGCCATAGAGTGTTCACTGGGTCAGACTATACTCCAAGAACTTTACATCTATCAATATTTCACAATAATATTTTGAGGTACTATAATTATAATATTTAATAAATTGTGACTGGCAGCTAGGGAGATTAAAATGACTTGCCCAGGGTCATCCAGCAAATGAAAGGAAGAAATAAATTTAGGGTCCAGTTGCTCTTGTGGTCTGTGAATATCCTTATAGACTACTTCTCTAAGACTTAGCACATTTGTTGGTACATTAAACTCTCGTCCCCATGACAATGGCTTCTCCTGACTTAAACCCCCAAATTAACAAATCACCTAGGAAGCTACTATACAAGGGTCCCCGTTGTTTAAGAAGAACGGATGATTCTAGAATCCAGCTTGTGCCTGTTGGGGATTCTTGTGTAGGAAACCAAGGGCAGAGTGGCTTAATGTTGTTCATTGAAAGTTCAAAGATGAAAATGTAGAAAGCATGTATTTTCAGTCTTCTCTCATTTTCTCCCCTTGTGTGCTCTGACCTTACATAAGAATTCCCAGTGTGACCTGTTGAGAAAAAAACAGCTAGACAACCTTACCTGTCCAATGACAAGAGGAACTACCACCGTCATAAAAAGCTGAGAGAAAATGGATGTAAAAGGCACGGAAGAGGAGGAGCCGAGCTGCAAAACAGAGAGCAGGGGTGAGGCTTACTGTGAACCAGTGGCAAAGACAGCTGTCAGGTCAGAAATTCGAAGAATGAACTTCATTATTTCTCTCACAAGCACCAAAAATTTGGCAGTAATCAACACTGAGAGAGTGAAGTTACCTCTGATTTTTAAGAATTTAACGTAAATAGATTATTAAGTATTTTAACATATAATTCTATTATAAAACTAAGATTAAGGAAAAATTGAAGTTACATAATCATCTTAAATTACTTTTATTAACACTCTTGGATGGCCGAGTTATTTTACATACACCACAGTGTTTCACCTACAGTCATAACTTAAGTGTTTATTGCATCCATTTGTAGATTCCTAGAATAATAAACAAACACGTCTCATTCTCTTATATAGATAACATTTTTATTGATATAAATAAAATATTTTCTAACTTTTCTTAAGTCAAAGACTCTAAGAGCCTTTACAATTCATTGTTGTACGAGTTCTAGCAAATGAGAGATTCTTAAAACATAACTTCTTTTTCTGTTTGTTTTCTCTATCTGTCTGTGTGTATGGTATGCGTGTGCATGTCAGAAGACAACCTCAGACACTGGCCCTTGCTTCCCCCCCTTTGTCTGAGACAGGGTTTCTTGTTCACTGCTGTGAACATCCGGGTAGCTGGCCTGCAAGCTACTGGCACTTCTCCCTCCCATTGCTAGGAGAGCTGGGATTGTAGACATGCACTTCTGTGTTCAGCCTTACGAGAGTCCTGGGGATTTGAATTCACATCCTCAAATGCTTGTGTGGCAAGCTATTTACCTCCTGAGACACTGCCCCAGTCTTCTTTTCTTCAAATTAAAATTTCTATACACCTGTTTTAAAATTTGAATGTCCCACCTGAGCACGAGTCCTGGTTTCCTTCTCCCTTTGCTGACAGTTGCCACGTCAGCCTCCCAGAGCTCCTCCTTACTGCAGCCTGTCCTTCATCTATACGGAGTCAGGCAGCCTCAGCTATCAAGAATCCCTGTTTCCCTGGGTACTTCCTAAACCTCCTCCGGGTATTCAAACCTCTCTGGCCAGTGACAGCCTGGCTCAGACACGTTCTTACCCCTCTTCAGCCCTTTCCTGACAACCTTCTCTGAAGCCACACCATTCTCCTCCTTGCCCCTGTAACTTGTTTTTAATCTTCCTATAGATGGGACTCAGATTTCATATTCACCTGTTAAGTCCAAGTTAGGAACGCCTTTTGGAAAATAACTTTGTCAGTGGACAATGAGAGAGCAATGACTGAGGGCAGAATCTCAGAACAAACCAAGTACTGGGGGAATGATACCAACCTCTCGGAACAGTTACGCAGACCCAGTCTTTCTTACTGACATCTCATATATTTGAAACAGAGTCTTTCTATGTAGGCTAGCCCATCCTAGAACTCACTGTACAGCTCGTTAGTTGGCCTTGCACTCACGATCCTTCTGCCTCAGCTACGAGCGTTCTGAGTTTACAGCCATACCCTACCACGTCCAGCGTTGACTTCTGAGTGCCCCCCAAAGGGCACTCAGAGACTCTTTTCAGTCTCTCCTTGGAAACATATTGGCAACTCTGGCCAGGGAATCCGGTACGTGATTTTTTACTTTTCCCCAGGGAACCAAGCAGATCTTCTCCTACAGACCCCCTCCCTCACCCAAGCCCTTGGTTTCACCTGCCAACATGAGGCAGGCTCTGCCTGGAAACCCACTGGTCGCTGCAGCCAGGAAATCAAGTAGGTTATGTTCCCCTCCTCGCCGTGCTCCCAATTAATGCCCTAGTCTCATTCCCAGCCAGTTGCAGACCTGTGCAGGGGCCCATCTTCTCTCTCTTCTTCCATTTCCTGTAGACTCCACAGATCCTCACGGAAGATCCAGCCTTCCTCCTTCCTTATGTGGACTCTCACGGACCTCCCCCTTTAGACCATCCACATTTCTGCTTGTTAGCTCCCAATACCTAGAACAAGTTCTACCCAGAATCCCCAGTGGTCACACCTGGCAAGGACTCAGAAGGACTTCCTACCAGGCAACCCACAGGCTCCTAAGATCCAGAGAGGGCATAAGAAACCGAAGAATCGAATACCCATCCAACAAAGACAAAACCAGATATCAACACCTAGAATTACTATCATCTCAAACCCAGATGCCTAGATGGAAAAGTTAAAAAACAAACAAAACGGTACCAGCCAGGACAACATATTTCCATTAGAGCCCAGCAATAAAGACAACCCAACTTGGGAGAAAACTGGAAATAAAAAAAAAATAGGGACGCAAACAGGAACCTCAGAGGCAAACCTCCCCAACAAAATATAAGGGATAGAAGAAAGACACTGAAGACAAGGTAGAAGAAATGGATACCTTGGTCAAAGAAAATTTTAAATCTAAAAAAAACATCCAGAAACAAAATATCCAGCAAATCTGGGACACTATGAAAAGACAAAAATCTAAGAATGATAGGAAAAGAAGATGGAGAAGAAACTCAGGTCAAGGCACTGAAAATACTTTCAACAAACAACAGTGAAGGTATCAAGGTACAAGAAGCTTACAGAACACCAAATAGAATATTAAAAACTGAAAGAGAGATATGAGCTATTCTCTCGAGTGCTGTGCCTCTTTCTAGGCTGGCACTCTGTAAGGATGAAGCCATGTTCAGCTTGAGTGCCAAGATTGTAAAGCCCAATGACGAGAAGCCGGTTGAGTTCGAGTCTGGCATCTCTCAGGCACTGCCCGAGCTGGAGATGAACTCAGATCTCAAGCGCAGCTGCAGAAACTCAACATCACCACAGCGAAGGAAACTGAAGTTGGTGGTGGTCGGAAAGCTATCATAATTTTTGTACCAGTTCCTCAGCTTAAATCTTTCCAAAGAATCTAAGTCTGACTAGTTCACGAATTACAGAAAAAGTTCAGTGGGAAGCATGTAGCCTTCATTGCTCAGGAGGATTCTGCCCAAGCCAACCCGGAAAAGCTGTGCAAAAAATAAGCAAAAGCGCCCCAGAAGCCATACCCTGACAGCAGTGCAGGATGCCATCCTTGAGGACTTGGTCTTCCCAAGTGAAACTGTGGGTAAGAGGATCCATGTGAAACTGGATGGCAGCCGGCTCCTAAAAGTTCATGTAGACAAAGCACAGCAGAACAACGTGGAGCACAAGGTCGAAACTTTTTCTGGTGTGTACAAGAAGCTCACAGGCAAGGATGTTAATTTTGAATTCCCAGAGTTTCAGTTGGAAAGAAAATGACTGAATAAAGTGTTGTTCATAGTAAAAACAAACAAACAAACAAACAAACAAAAACAAAACAAACAATAAAAAACAAAACTGTAAGAGAAAGAGACCAAGGCAGAACTATTAGAATTACACCTGATTTTTTAATGGAGACTCTAAAAACCAGAAAAGCATAAACAGATGTTTATTCTACACACTCTCAGAGACCACAGACGCCAGCCCAGACTACTATACCCAGCAAAATTTCAATCACAACAGACGAAGAAAGAAAGACATTCCATAACAAAACCAAATTCAAGCAGTATCTATCTACAAATGCAGCTTGGTAGACAGCATTAAAACCTGAAGATGTTAACCACATCCAAGAAAACACAAGGAATAAATATCAGATCAGCAAATCCAAAGAAGGAAGAAAAACCAAATCACAACAACAAAATAACAAACAACGGTAACTGACAGCTCTCAATGGTCTCAATTCTCCAATAAAAGGGCACAAACAAACAAATCAGATACAAACCAGGATCCATTCTTCTGCTGCATCCACAAAACACACCTGAACATCCAAGATAGATATCATCTTAGGATAAAAGGATAGAAAAAGATATTCTAAGCAATGGACCCAAGAAACAAGTCATTAGAGCCATTTTAATATCTGACAAAATAGACTTCAAACCAAAACTAATCAGAGATAAACGACACTACATATTCACCAAAGAAAAAAAATCCACCAAGAGGACCTTGCAATTCTTAACATCTATGCACCAAACACAAGGGCACTCAAGATCATAAAGTAACACTACTACAGCTAAAACACATACTGACCTGACACGGTGAGACTGAACGGCTTCAATCCCCACCCTTGCCATTAGGGGGGTCATCTGGACAAAACTAAACAGAGAAACGCTAGAGCTAGCATGTCATAAACCAAATGGACCTAACAGATATTTACAGAACATTTCACCTAAACACAGAAGAACATAACTTCTTCTCTGCAGCTTGTGGAACTTTCTAAAACTGAGTACATACTTAGACACAAAGCAAATCTCAACAGATACCCCACACTCTATCTGATCCCCACAGATTAAAGCTGGATAGCCACAACAGAAACAACAAGAATTTAAAACGTTTTAGAATTGAATATTTTTATTGACCATATATCCATTCAAAATGTAACATACTCAACTTGTGGGACTCGGTGAAAGTGATTCTAAGAGGCAAGTGCAGAGCACTCAGAGTGTGTGTGTGCGTGTGTGTGCACACGTGCGCATATCTCAGAGATCTTATGCCAGTAACTTAATGGCACACCTGTGAGTTCTAAAGCAAAAGGAAGAAATAATATCCCAAAAGAGTAGAGGAGAAGAAATAATCAAATTCGGGTCTGAAATCAATAAAATAGAAACAACAACAAAAACAATACAAAGAATCATGGAAACGAAGGGGTTCTTAGAGAAAATCATTAAGAGTAACAAACCCTTAGCCAAATTAACTAAAAGGCACCCTTAGCCAAATTAACTAAAAGGCCACATTAACAAAGCTGGAGATGACATGGGGACATAACAATAGACACCAAGGAAATCCTGAGAATTGTAAAGACATACATTAAAGCTTTGTGCTCCACCATATTGGAAGATTTAGCAAAAATGGATAATTTTCTTGATACATACCACTTACCAAAAAGATCACATAACCAGAAAATTAAACAGACCTATAACTCCTAGTGAAACAGAAGTAGGAATTAAGTCTTCCAACCAAAAACAGCCAGATGGTTTTAGCACAGAATTCTTCCAGAAGAATTAATACCAATATTCCTCAAATTATTTCACAAAATAGCAACATAAGGAACATTGCCCAATTAATTTTATGAGGCCAAAGTTATCCTGAAACCTAAGCCATACAAAGACCCAACAAAGAAAATAGAATTATAGATCAATTTCATCTATGAACACAGATGCAAAAAAATACTCTCAGTAAAACACTTGCAAATTAAACACAAGAACACATAAAAATATACACCATGGCCAAGTTGGTTTCATCCCAGAGATGCAGGGATCTTGCAACTATATAAACTGATAAGTGTAATCCACCAAATCAACAAATTCAGGAAAGGCCTTTGGCAAAATACAACACCTCTTCATGATAAAAGTCCTTAGGAAAAAAACAAAACAAAACAAGACAAAACAAAAAACTAGGGATACAAGAGACAGACCTCAACACAGTAAAGAATGCACAGCAAGCCCACAGGTAACATCAACCAACCTAAAAGAAGTTCCACTAAAATCCATTTTCAATAAATTCTGGTTCACCCACCAGGGGACCTATGCTCATTTAATACCATTGTCTGCACAGACCACTGGCTGTCAATGTAACCATCTGCCAAACTGTGGCCTCTGGCCCCTTTCCTATACAACTGACATAAAGCAAAGAAATGCAGAGTCAAACAGACAGGTGAGGCTGAGGAAGATGTGTGCACAGAACCTCTGGTCCATGAACTTTTTCTTATGCAACTATTAAGGGTAGTAATTACACTACTTCATATCAAGCATGAACTTGATGTACAGAGTGCTTAACAAATATGGCTGCCACATGAACATTAACTCTAAATTTTCTTCCTGATTCAATGGTTGAAAGCAGGAAAAAAAATTATAGGTACTGGAGAAACCGCAAACAAAAAAGTTTTCAATACTTTATTCACAAGACTTAGAATGTCTGACGAGAAGCAGCAGGATTCCAGCTATAACTGCTGGGTATAAACAATCCCTGCCCCAGTCCAGGCTCAGCTCACACACTCCTGTCTCCTCTTTCTACCTAACTTTACTCATGGTTTAGAAACCCACATTAGAAGGCAGTAGAGCACAGCAGCGTGCCGAGAAGGACATTATCTAGGGTCCCCAGAGTCCGTTTGTCCTCTAGAACACCTGATTGGAAACAGGTTAGAGTGACCCTCCTCCGAGGTCCTGTCAGATGAGCGATGAGCCCACGCTGTCTAACAATGTAATTAACTGGGCTCCTAAAGGCAGAGGAAGGGAAGCAGAGATGCTGGCTCTAAAAGGAAAGAGATCTTAGTGCTGGAGGCTGATTTGAAATAAGTCCTTTCTTTTGATGTGGCCACAGGGCCCACTGTGTGGTCAGTGTGACGATTCAAAGGCGTCCCTGTGGAGGTTTCTCATGCTCTGCATCGTTCGCTGGCATCCAGAAAAACAGATAGAGACCATCTGCCAGCCACAGGACAGCAAATTCAAACATTCGAAGAAAGTACACGTTCCAATCATTCTGAAGGCCAGACTTATCTCTGCTGCTGGAATAATTGCTTCTTCACATGTTAATGAGGGTCCTGATATGGACAAAAGGATCCTAGGAATGATGGACAATTTCTTCCATGATGAGCTTAGCGGAGGCGCCAGTAATTAGCAGGAAGAGCTTGCAAGTTCAGCACGTAGCCTGGGTTTCACAGCGATAACACATCTCATACTGCCAAGTTTTTAGATACAGCACATTAAACAACTCAGTTACTGCTTGATACTTGCAGAAATATTGTACCTCAAAGGAGAAAGTGACCAAGTAGGTTGGTTTTGCAGCTCTAATAGCTTATACTAAGAAGAAATGAAACATAAAAACCCAATATATGAGAATTTAAATCCTTTATGTTCAGTCACTCATAGAGCATGTAGAAAGCCTTGAGTGTGTCTCTCTGTGTGTGTGTGTGTGTATGCATTTTATGTGTGTGTGAGTGTGTGTGCACAGGCATGAATGTGTAGTGTTGACATGGCACAGCTATGTCAAAGACCCCACAGCCTCAGACTAATGGAAAAACGGCAAAACCCCAACCCCCCTCTATCCCCAGGTGAGGCTTGGAAGGAAATGGCAAAGTCTTTCCTTCTGGTCTTTATGTGTAGAAAATGTCCTGAAGACCGCTCCTCTGAAGATCAGCTAAAGCTATGTGCTGAATCATACAACATGATTGGCTAAAGAAGACTTGCATAATCAATCCACCAGTAGAAATGCCACCAAGGATGGGGGAAAATGTACAAGCCCCACCTCTATATTTAGGGCTAAAGGCAATAATGGCTGCGGAGAGATGGAGAATCAGTTTTCCCTGAGGACGATCACCCTAACTCAGTTATCTAATCCCAAGCGGTCAGCGCTAAACACTCGTGCACATGAGGATGCACTGAATGCACTCAGTCGGCTGTGTGCATGTGTGTGCATGTGAGATTAAAGAGCAGGAAGGGAGGAAGTCGGGGCATCATGGAGGAGCAGACATGTATCAAACTCTCAAAGGATAAAAAAGTGAGATGAAACATGAGAGAAGACGAGGTTTGTGAGCAGGCCTGCCAGTCATCCAGTATCCACGAGCTTCTGCCTCTGGAATGCCTCCCTCCTTCCACTGACACCTGGATGCAATTTAAATCTTATTTCTTAGGAGTTCTTTGCAAAGCCCCTTCCAACTGCCAAATTCTTCCCTCAGCTTCTATTTGCTACGGTTCCACTGGCCCTGTAGGAATTCCGAACTACTCATTTCCAAATCTGTTCTTCTAGGGAAAGCACACACCCTGGAAGGTAGGAACACTGGCTTGCTCATGTTTTACAGCTGAGGAAGCGCTCTTTACGGCCTCAGAAACAATAGGACAGTTAGACCGGCATTACCAGAGTGACAGAGATAGACTCTGGCAGGACCAGTGTACCTCAGAAGGTTTCAGATGCTGCTGCTACATGTGCGCCTGAGTCCACACCTTGAGAATCACAATCTAATATGTACCAGGCACTCAAGAAATATATGTGTCAATTTTTAAATGCTTATAAACAAATAGGGAGAAAGGAGGCCTGATAGGGTTTCTCTTCACTCTCCTAACATTTTTGAGGTAAGTGACAAAGTCTTAGGTAACTCACAACTCAAGACAGGATCAGTGCAGCCTCTTTCCACCAGTCATCTCCTATGAATACAGAAGCAACACGGAGTGTAGACTTCCATGCGGCAGATACTGGTCTAAATGCTTAGACTGTGTTAGACAGGTTGACTCTCACAGAACCCTTGTGTAGTAAGTCTAACTAGTAACTCCACTTTAGTGGCTTACAGCTGAACAAACTGAACATGGTTATTGTGGCTATAGTTGGATCCCTGAAGTATAGCTCCAAAGCCTTCCAGTCTACTTCACAGTGATTCCAGATGGTTTGGAAGGTAGGCTAGGCAGCAAGAGTGGAAGGGGCGGGGGTGGGGAATGACTGAGCCACAGAACACGGACAGTCATTTGAGTGACTCTTCTCAACACTCTGAAGACTGGCACATAACTAGTACCAGATTGGATTCATCAGAGGGAAGCTAATTCAGTACACACAATGGATGCCTTGGGGCTTTAGGGTTTAATTCTGGCAGAGCAAGGTTCAGTGGAAGCATAGTTGACTGCTACCAATACATTCATTTAATAATGACTTCGCTTGGAGAGTAAAGTCTTACTGGTCCAAAGTAACCACGCTCAGAAAGACAAATAAATGACGGCCCTGATGACGGAGGCCGAGTGGCTGCACGTCAGTTATCAACCTGACATGAGAAAACAGACGGCGCCTCCTCAATCCCTCCTGAGAGTGAGCTGACCTGTAAGCTGGCATTTATGCACGGGCCGTCACCTGTTCTGTGGTGTGATCAGCCTTTTATCTGATGAGGAAACCCATTAGCCTCAGGCATTGCTATTTCTGTCTCTTTTCTGCTATGAAAACATTATTGTATTAAATAATTTACTCCTGATGATTGGCCTTCACTTTCATTAGGAAAAACAGAAAGAGATGTGTACAACTCTGTACTTATACAGTACATTTATACTGTAGAAGGGCAAGTGCCAGCCGGTCTGTTTGCTGGGGAATCAACAAGGACTAACGTGAGACAGAGTGAGTGATTTACACGCACACACACACATCCACAGACACAGACAGACACACGCACAGACACACAGACACACACATGCACACACACACACACACACACACACACACACACACACACACACGTGCATACAAACAAAACTGATGCCATCCTGAAGCTGAGTTTGTATGTGCACCAGGTGATGGATTCAATGTCAAGATTACTGGGATTTTTTTTAAATCAAGCTGAGGAGTACTGATTTAGTTGTTTACATCACACAAAACTGAGTAACTGCATAGAGATTATATCGAGTAGAGGAAATGATCTTTTATTTTACAGCTAAATGCATAGCATTTTTTCTTCTCTGAGAAATAAATTAGGCTTAAAAGTTTTTAAAGACAGACTAGTATGCAAAGTATGGTTTCAATTATGTTGACCTATCTTTTTTCATCTTTGAGGTGTAACTGACAAAATTATTTAAGGTACACAAAGTAATGACTACACACACACACACACACACACACACACACAACACACAGTGTGATGATTGTCATAATCAGGCTATTTAATATCCATCACTTCCCATAATTTTTCTATCTGATAAAAATATCTAAGATCTAATCTCTTAATAAATTGTAATCATGCAATGATGTAATGAAATTAAATCATTTAGCCATGCTATAACCAGATGCCAAGTCTTCCTAAAGCTGAAGGCTGTACCCAGGTTTTGCATTGCCCTGAACCTGGCACTCATCACTCTAGTCTGGTTCTAGGAGTTTGATGTTTTTAGATTTCCTCATATGAGTAAGACCATGTGGCACTTGCCTATTCCTCCTTCTTCACTGAGCTTACTATCCTTTGTGTCTATGTATATGCTAATTTATAGTGTAAGGTGAAAAGGTTACTTCCAATTGCTTTAATGGGAACTTTAGGTTTCAGGGCAAAATGTCCCATTGAGCTGTATCCAATTTCTGATGGAAACTACATCATAGGTTGTCGTTCTCCAAACATGTAGACTGTAAGTGAAACACACACTACTACACTGTAAAATGGCCTTTCCTAACCCTAGGAGAAGCAGAGGACTAGAGGTAGGGGCCCTCAGAGGTCCTTGGAGGCATCTAGCAACAAATTTGGCTCCTGACTTTCTGACCAAATAGTTCATGTTATCAATCTTGAGTTGATTTAAGCAACTAGACAGTCAGCTAGATAGTCACTTAAACAAAGAGCATTTACATTTCTACAGAAGGGGAGAGGAGCAGTAAGCAGGCAGCATCTTTCCATTCCGGTGCTCTTCTCTGCTCAGCCCCCAGGGGCTAGCGCTGGAATAGGTCAAGGGACAGAGGGACAGGCTTGTCCACCATTCTTCCTGAGTTCAGCTAGGTAGGCGAAGTCTGAGGCCAGCAGAGGAGGCGGGGGTAGGGGGGTGGGTAATGGGGGAGACTAGGGGCTGGGAAGAATTGTGTTATCAGTGTTATCTCTAGAGTTTTTGAAAGTGCCTCCTACAGTTCTGGCTACCCCTGCCTCCCCTGTTATAATTCAGTAAGGCGTGTGTGTGTGTGAGTGTGTGTGTGTGTGTGTGTGTGTGTGTGTTGAGGTTGGGTGGGAAACAGCATTTACAATCGGTCCCATATATTGGTTATGCAAAAAAGTCTTGGAAAACAACTTCTGGGTGAAGCTGTTCACACACAGGAAAGGAGAAGCTACCTCGGCTTTAAGAGAAGATCCCTCTTAAGGCATTTCTGAGCTGAAACCTCTCAGTGCTGAAACCTCTCAGTGTAGCTCGAGGGCAAGCATCAAATGCCCGGTTCCTCTTCATATTCCTCTCTACTTACTGTTAACACTTTCTGCATCCCACTCGTGGCAACTGACTATGCAGCCATAATTAGGAACATAATATAAAAATAATGATGATCACACATGACATTAACAGCAGGGTGCTGGCTAGTTTTATGTCACCTTGACACAAGTTATAGTCATCTGAGAGGAGGGAACATCGATTGAGAAAATGCCTCCATAAGATCAGTCGGTAGATAAGCCTATAGAGCATTTTCTCAATTAGTGATTGATGGGGTGAGGGCCCAGCCCACTGGGTGTGGGCCATCCCTGGGCTGGTGGTCCTGGGTGTGGGGCCATCCCTGGGCTGCTGGTCCTGGGTGCTATAAGGAGACTGAGCAAGCCAGGAAGCAACAAGGCCCACCCCCCACCCCCATGGCCTCTGCATCAACTCCTGCCTGTAGAATCCTCCCCTGTTATGGAGTTCTGCCCTGACTTCCCTCAGTGATGGACAGTTACCTAGAAGAACAAGCCCTTTCCTCCCAAGTTGCTCTTGGTTCACGGTGTTTCTTCACAGCAATGGTAGCACTGACTAAGACAGCAGTATAAACTGTGATAGGACAGAGAGTGGAAACTTTGACCACAGGTAGCCAGTTAGCAGGACATGAATGACGGCTGAAGACTCAGGCTGCTCCAACATGGACCCTTCCTTTCAATGGACTCCTATTAAATAGCATTGGAATCACAGAGATGGGTAATTAACTTTCCTCTAAACTTCTTTCACACTCTTGACTTCTGTTTATGTAAGTCTTCAGCTCCTTCAAGGCACTAATTATGCTTTCTGTGTCTTATGGAGACTGTAAGTGTTTAGGAAACAGTAACTGAGTGCTAAAGATTGGTCTTAAAACTGTCTCTAAAGACTCAAGCTTCCCGGGTATAACCAGGAGAGCCTTCGACTGAGGCTGAACACACCCTGCCCTGTCTTTGCTAACAGTTGTGCATTCTGGATCAAATTCTGAAACACCGTGGGACCTGTTTTCTCATCTAAAGATAGTCCTGTTTGCCACATTCACAATGAGCCTGGAGTGACAGCTCTGCAGTAAGCATCACTCTGCCTTCCCCGCACCGTGATGTAAACGGGATACGGACTGTCCGCCTGGTAAGATCTAGAACCCTGAAGAGACAGCCTGCAGGAAGTCTGTGAGGGATCATCTAGGTTAGGTAACTGAGGCTGGAGACTGGGAAGGGGGGTCTGGGGGAGATAAGTGTGGAAGCGCTCCCTCCACACTGTATGAACAGGAGAAAGCAGCTACGTGGAGGTCTTTATCTTCCTCTGCAAGCTCGTGAACATAACAGACTGTATCTCTGAACTGTGAGTAAAAAAAAAATCTCCTCCTCCTTACAAGCTTCTGTCAGGGCTTGTCATAGCAGAAAGGAAAGCTACCTAAAACACTTGGAAAAAGAAGTTGACCTAAGCGGGGATATAAGAAAGCAGGCCTGTGCTGAGAGTAAGAACTGTTGAAAGGGAATCTAACAATAGAAACAGTCAGATCAACAAGACAAAGGTAGGCGGAAATAGGCTGGTACACATGCAGTGTCTATACATATGTCTGAGTACCTAAGTGTTCCACTGCCACAGGGACTTAGAACTATCCATCGTCCTCATGTGCGGCCAGATTGCTGAGAAACCAAGTCCTGTGAAATGGGTTGATGTAATAAGTGGGGCAGAGGTGCACCCACTTCATAACTACCATGAAACATGGCGTTTCAAGTTTGAAAGTACTCTCAATCTTGTCTATCATATGCTGCTGAATAATAAACACCACAATGGTTACTTAGCAGCATTACCGACAACCATCTCGAAGCGGGGTAAGGCCGGCATGTTACAGTGATGCTGGACACAGACAGTCTCAGTGTGCACTTGAAAGACCCAGTGGAAGCAGGTTAGTCCCTGAGGAACACCAGAAGTTTCTGGATACCTTTTGTGATGTTTTGTATATGCTTGCCCCAGGGAGTGGCACTATTAGGGGGTGTGGTCCTGTTGGAGTAGGTGTGGCCTTGTTGGTAGTACGTGTGTCACTGTGGGTGTGGGCTTAAGACACTCACCCTAGCTGCCTGGAAGCAAGTTTTCTACTAGCAGCCTTCAGAAGAATATGTAGGACTCTCAGCTCTGCCTGCACCATGCCTGCCTAGACGCTGCCATGCTGCCACTTTGGTGATAATGGACTGACCCTCTGAACCTGTAAGCCAGCCCTAATTAAATGTTGTCTTTTATAAGACTTCCTTTGGTCATGGTGTCTGTTCACAGCAGCAAAACCCTAAGATACCTTCTCATACTCTTCAAATAAAATTTTCCTTTTGGTATAAAAATTCATGCAAAAGCCTACCTCTGGTCTATGAAATGCTTCCAGTTTAAGCAATCTTTAAAATATATTATTAGTATGTGTGATAGTAAACGTTCTGCCCTGACTTCTAATTATCTATGCATGCATCCTACTTTTTGCTTTAAACCATACATAAGCTCCGTGAGGAAGGATCAATGTCCGATTGATCTTTCTAATATTCACAGTGTACAGTTAGGTCCTCACATATCGAGTAAAATAATGGATAGTTTATTTAATACTGAAAAAAGTGTAACTTATTTTCCTAGCAAATGAAAGGCAGGGCTGTTTGGGTCAGGCTGTGATGCTGTGCTAACTCCTGAATCCTTGCTCATCACCTGAGCCACTGACCACTCCACTGCTTACCTCCACACTTCTGCTATCAATGAGGATTTATAAGCACTAGGTGCTGGATACGGTCATAGATGAGACACGCAGACTCCTTGTTGGGTGGAAGTTAAAGTCAGCATCAAACGTGGAGGGTGAGGATGGCCCAGCGATGGGGATCACCGAGCCCTGTCTCCTGTGCACCCAGCATCCACTTCCTTGTTTTACTCTCCACCAGCAGCCTGACTTCCTGCTTGTCAGAATAATAAACAGAAGAGTCTGCAGTCTGACCAGCTGCTTCCCCCCACCCCATCTCTGCTCAGGTGCCAGGGATCATATTACGGATGGGTTCTCTGCTCTGGAGGCTGCACGCACTCTCTGTGCACAAGGGCTCTGTTCCTCTATGCAAAGAGCGGGTCTGAGGACTCTTCATTTTACTTAGGAATCAAATCTCCCCTCTATGACTAGATTGTTCTTCTCAATACAAATAGGGAACACATTTTTTTCAACTTAAAAAGAAAACCCTCTCGATCCTTTACTAACTTTGCTAATGTTTTTGTAGCTTTATCTAAAAATTAACCCCAATGTTATAAACTATTCTTAATGTTAATGTTTCTTCTTGCATTCTTTCCTAAGCACATTTCAACCAGGCTTTGATTATATAATTCTGTGCAAATATCTTTCAGTAAGCTCCCCAATGACAGCCATCGTGTTAAACCAATGGCCAGATCATTTTAACTGACCTACTACCCACACCCCACACCATCCATCTTCTGAAACACACTGTCAGCTACACCCCGGGCATCAGAATCTCTTGATACTCCTCCCAGGCAAAATGGTGACCCTTGGCCTAATGGATGTCTTAACTCTACAGTATCTCACAGCTTGATTTAGAGACTTTTTTCCCACCATTGCCATGTTTCCCCGAGTCAAACTTGAATTTCCTTGATGCTGAGCTCTTCCCAGTGAATATTTGTGATCTGGACTGGACCAGTATGAATGCTGTGGATTATGACTGGACCCTGAGTTACAGACTCACACAATTAGTTATCTATGTCTCTGCTTGGATGTTCTGAAGGCAGCTCAACAGTAGCTCCAGCCGAGGCTCGGGCTTGGCATTCTCTCTGACCTAGCCGTTCCTTCCAGTTCATCGTGATCCTTTTATATCTCAACTACTTCCCACCAGACTTTCAACTTCTTTGGTTTAACTAATAGTCTGTCTTGTTATGAAACTCAGTAGCTTTACACTAGCCATCCAGTGTCCACCATCATCCTTTTATCACCCAGAAATTCTCAACCTGGCGTCCAGAATCAGCAGGCTGATTGTGGTGGTAACCACCTAAAACACTCAGGAGACTGAGGCAGGAGGGTCAAGAGTTCAAGGCTAGCCTTGGCTATACAAGGAGACCCCGCCTAGAAAGAACGACGGAAAGAAAAAAAAACAAACTAACAAACATCAGAACATTTACCAAAATTCATACAGTTATTTCCTGTTTCTTTCAAGTTGAACCTCCATGTCTTTGGTTTTACATGATTTAGTTCTGGCTGTACTGGTGGCATCCACTCCTCTCTGCCAATTCTCAGTCCCTTTGTTTTCTCTCCTCTGTCACACTCACTCACATCAATACCCTGCATTTTTCCTTAGTTGTTTCTTTCCACTATGACATAACCACTGTGATAATAACGTAACAATGCCTCTGTTCTGCTTACTGCTGCTCTATCTATGGAGGAAGACAGTTCCCGGCACATAAGAATTCAATTTGCATTACCAAATAGGCAATGAGTAGATTTAAATATTGTTTTATTAAGTAAATACAAGATGGAGTGCAAGTGGGACAAGATGGAGCTTAATTTTAACATCTTTATATACTATAGAATATTAGAAGTTATATCAGAGAAAATGTGCTAATATACGAGAGGGGAAATGTGCATGGACTATGACATTAAACAGACAATGGGAGGACTGGCTTAGTGGGAGCAAAGTCAGGCCCTCCACAAAAGCAGCAGAAATAAAAGGACTCTGATGACAGACACGGGCATGTGGGGCCTGGTACACTTCCTGTTTCTCATCTGATTTCCTTTCTGCCTTAGTTGATATGAAGAGAGGTATTAAAGATATGAGAGGCTAAGAAGAAAATATGAGACGATTCTCCAGAATCGAAGAGGGCTGTGGGAGGGGAGATCAGAGAACTGTCAGGCTGACAGTCGGTTGTCATGACTTCCTGGAGGAGCAGTTATCACACTGAAGATGGCTCAGCATGTTTGGGTACATGGGCAAAATGGTGCGGAGCTGGAGTCAGTAGGACTGGGCTGTGAGGTTGGGTCTGTTGCTATGTACTGCTATGCTAAATCCTGTACCAGAAGGTCTAGACCTAAGTCTCAATTCTCATGCTTACAGGCTTTTATTGTGCAAACCTTGCTCCTTGATTTAAAACTACTGGATAAATAAAATTGGCTCCAGCCAATTCCTGGAGGGATTAGAGGTAGGCGTGTCTGAAGTGACCTGGTTGGGGGTGGAGAAGAGAGAGAGATGAGGAGAGACCAGAAGAGGAAGAACAGGAGAAACATCAGGAAGCTGCCATGAGGTGAGATGGACCATGAGCACGTGGCCAGGAGAAACAGCAAGTATCTGAGGTACACCACTGGGGAGGTAGACAAGACAGAAGTTAGAAGAGTAGATTAGGGGTTACTCCCAGTAATAGTCAAAGCCAAATAAAATAAGCATAGTCAGAGTCTTATTTCTTTGTAAGCTAGTTAGGGATAAGCCTAAAGTGGTTCTGCTACACTGGTGATGTGTGGGCGAACGCAGAGCACTAAGGAGAATACGTAAGTCTGTGATGGTCCCTGTAATGAAGGAATCGGTCAGAAAGCACGGGCTAAAGGACACGGGGCAGGAGTGTATGAGGATAAAGATAGGTGGGCACAGAAAGACACTGAAAATGACCAGCTAAAAACTAGGCATTTCAGTGAGCGAAGGATTTTTGGAGTTGGGCATATACCATGCATGTATGGAACATGTCTGGTCACACGGAATGTTGGAAAACTTGATTATGAAGGCTCTCTCTGCCTTACTCGGTTAGTTGCTGAGGTGCAGGGAAGGCAAACATGTTGGGCTTGGGGGCTGGGATTTCAGCCATGTGAAGTCTGAAAACACCAGTGAGGAGTCTCAGAGTGGAGGGCAAGGGAAGTGACAGGGCACATGGGATAGGCTGAAGGACAATGCTTGACTCTGCTGCTAGGCTCTGCAACAGGAAAGGTGTGACAAGCTTCAGCTTGAGCAAGACAGTGAAGGGAAAATTCTGAGAGGTTAGCAGTACAGAGATCTGATCTGAGATTCCACACTCCTTAGTAACTGTGTTGGAATAACACCCAATTTCCATCTTTAAAATATGCTAAGGTAATTTCCAGGGATCATATTAGTTTGTTGGGCTCTGAAACAGTCCACAAGCTGAGTAAGCTTAAACCAACGGGAACACCACTTCATAGTCTGGAGGCAGTGGGTCTGAAACCAAGTGCAGCCATGTTTCCTCAGAAATGTGTCTACAAACATGCTCTATCCTGTCTTCTAGATCCTGAAGACTGCTGGCAGTCCTTGGTATTCCTTGGCTGGTAGATGCTACAGTCTAATCTCTGCCTCCATTGCCTCACAGGGTTCACCTGTGTGTCTCTGTCTCTTTGTTTTATGGAGACACTAATCACATTGGATTCAGGACCCCACCCTTTCCAGTTATGACCTTATCTGAACTAATTACATTTGCAATGACCGGTTTCAAATGAGGCCACTTTGGGATATGCAGGAAGCTAGGACTTTAACATAACAATGACAACCCAGATTAGGGGTGTAGAAAAAGAATATATGGCTTTTATGGGATGTGTTTATATTTTAAGTATCTCAAATATTTGTCCAATTCAGTAAATAAGTCCCGGAACCAAAATATTTTACAAATTCTCATTCCAAAACTTACAACAGCCCAACAGACAGAAGGACTCCATGAAAATGAACTAAAAGTCAAGTAACACAGAAGTAGCTACTGACATGGGATGAGGCCGTTGAGGCAATGGGGAGAATCCATTGCTTGGAAGGAAAGCGCCAAGCTTCTCGGCTGTCAGACCAACTGAAGTTCACAAGCTCACAGTTGTGAGTGGCGGAAAGCTTGCAGTAATGTGATGCTGAAACAGTCATCCGCTGAGAAGATACCTAGCTATGACATGTGGATGGAAAGAAGGGTGAGTGCAGAGTTCTCCTTTGTGTCTTTAATCAGAATAGGGTACCACACATTTCAGATGTCAGCCACTTAGTTGTGGATGAAACTGTCCCCACGCTGTGTGTGTGTGTGTGTGTGTGTGTGTGTGTGTGTGTGTGTGTGTGTGCATGCGCGAGACCAAAGGTCTTTTCTGTTTGTTCTTCACATTGTTTTGCTTTTTTATCCTGAAACTCCCACTTGGGCCAGGTTGGGCAGCACTGGGATGTCCCTTCCTGACACCAGGATTACAAGCACGTGCCTTCACACCTGGCATTGTACATGGTTCCTCGGGCTCAAGCTGAGGTCCCCTTGGCAAGTGGTTTACTACTGAGGTATGTTCCCAACCCCACAGCTCTTCTTAACTAAGTCAGTGAACAAGGTATCCATATTCCATAATACACAGGACCAAGGCAACGCAGCCTATTACTGTGCATGTGCGAGGCGGACTCTCTCCCTGCCTTTGACTCTCAGATTCGTCTGCATTTTGTACCCGTAGAGGGCTGCTTCTGCTAAGTTTCTCTTGGGATGCTGAGTCTTGGTCAAAACCACGAGTGGATATTCTAGCCCCTCGCATCTAACGTGCAGGCAGGCACACACCAGGTCGCTTCTTCTGATGCATACAACTGGACTCAATGCACACTGCAAATGGCAGGAGGGAAGTGATCCGACGACTCTTCTGACCTTGGCAGATCAGAGTCGGCATTTCAGAAGGCAAGGTGAGGCTGTGGCTTATTACTTGAAGGTAATGGCTTTCATGAAAGATGCAGAATCCAACTGTTTGATAGTATATCTGGCCCCTTCTCCTTCCTACACAGCTGGTAAGAAATGAAGTCCCTCACTCTATTACTCTAATTGAATTCCAACTTGGGTAATTAGACTATAATTAAATAAATTTCCCCATAGTTTTAATTCACTGACAAACAGTCGTAGTCGAGTGGCCTCACTTCCTTCCCAGACACGCACCCCCACTTCCTTCCCATGATAAGTGGAGTGATTTACATTTGGAAGATATGTGTGTGTGGAAGAACGGTTCATAAAATATTTTAGGTATCATTTATGACCACATATGCTTTGCTCAGCACGAGATAACATTAATTTCTATTATAATCTTTCATCTAATTTCTCATATGCTTAGTGCCAAAGGAAATAAGACAGTTAATTAGCATTTCTTGTTTTCAAAACAACTTTGGTTGAGTTACTCAGTGACCTGAATCTACTTGTAGTTTTGGCTTCCCCCCCACCCCCCTTGCAGCACGTGTTACCGTCCTTGGGAGATGGACTGCATTGGGTGTTGTTTACAATATTACAAATGGAAACGCTATGGTGGTATTCCCAAGATCAGGGAGCAAACTGCAGTAAGTACCACCTTTGGTACCTCAGTTGTCCCAGATCTCCTACTACAAGGTTCTTTTTCTCAAAAAGGCATTCAACTCTAGTCACAATTAATTTACTTGGATTTACTAAGAAAAAAAAAAAAAAGAGAGAGAGATGAATAGTACACGTGTAATCCATGCCATAGGTCACTAGTTTATGATATTTAATGATTTATCCAGGAATTGGTGGTCTAATCACTAAGACCGGATGCTGCGAGGTTTTTCTGTGTCTCACGGTTAACACTCTGAGCTCTGCTGGGAGGGGTCTCAGACTATGACACCAGGTTGCACAGAGAATCCAGATTTCAGTGTTACTGTAAAGACTGACCTTGGAGGCCTGAGGAAGGCTTTAGGGAGTCATGGTGCTAGGGTGCAAATGCAGGGCTCTGGGAATGCTGGGAAAGCCAGCCGTCTACCACTGACTCACATCTATAGTCCAATGGATGGTGTTTAATACAATATACCAGTAAAAGGTAAGATAGGCAATATCCAAATACTCACGAAGAGCAGCAGGAGCACTGGAGTCACAACAATGCCCTGGAAGAGACAAGAGACAGGGGCGATGATCATTTGTTAGCCAAGAAAGACTTCTTCACCAGTTTTGATGGCAATGCCAGACATCTCAGTCCTGTTTAACAAGGAGGGAAAGATGCTCTCCCACATCACATCAATGGCGCTTTAATGATCATTTATATAAGGCAACATTAAAACTACAACCACCCAACACTCCTTAAACCTAACTTTCCCCTGTCTAAACCTAAATTTCCTTCCCGTGGAAATGTCCCACATGGCGGAAGCTGGCGGATGGTGAGACTTCTCGTTCAAGGCTTCCAGTCTAGCCTGGGTAAAGTGCCCCTCTTTGAGCGAAGACAGGTGGTTTGGTCCCAGTTGGGGTCCTCTCCTGAGCAAAGACCACGTCGGCTGTGATGAATGAGATGTCGTGATTCTGTAATGTGAACTGATCTCCCTGAGGAAATGAACTGCGATCTCAAAACTCATTTCACTTGATTAGACTCTGTGTCTCCGTGGTGGAAAGAAAGTCTTTCATCTAATTCAGCCACACAGGACCACCTCAGTCCCTCTGCCTCCCCCAGGCAGAAACGAGCAAAAGATTTGTTTTCTCGATGACAGGAAACAGTTTGAGGCTGTTGTCAATGAGGCAGGATACAAGCTTTTAGCTTCCTTTAAAAGTATGTTTGAGTTGGGAGTTAACATGACAGGGTTCACTTGAGAACACCAGATGATGGTGCCTCTCTCTTAGTTCTTCCTGTATGTCTCAGAGCTTCGTTGTGATTTACACAAGAAAAAGCATTTCATATTTTTATTAATGCACTCTACTTGAGAGCTTGAAACTTTAAAGTCTGAATGTGTGTGTGAGAGAGAGCAAGAGAGAGGGACAGAGACAGAAAGACATACAGGGGGAAAGAGACAGAGACAGAAAAAGGGGAGAGACAGAGTGAGAGAGAAAGGGACAGAGACAGAAAAAAAGGGGGAGAGAGAGGAAGTGAAGAGAGAGAGAGAGAGACAGAGAGACAGAGACAGAAAAAAGGGAAGCATGCTGGGCGGTGGTGGCGCACGCCTTTAATCCCAGCACTTGGGAGGCAGAGGCAGGTGGATCTCTGAGTTCGAGGCCAGCCTGGTCTACAGAGTGAGTTCCAGGACAGCCAGGGCTACACAGAGAAACCTTGTCTCGAAAAATCAAAAAAAAAAAAAAAGAAAAGAAAGAAAGAAAAAAGAAAAAAGGGGAGACAGACAGACAGAGGGAGAGCGAGGGCTGTCCTTTTCACTGATGGACATCCTCAGTCTTTGCAGTGACTGCACAAGAGACACACTACTACAAGAACAATGACTGTAATGGCTTTTTTAAGTCTATTCTCGTGTGAATATCCCTATACAGATTTGTTTTATTATTGAATGATAGAATTAATATAGTTAATTATGCAAGCTCAAGCAAACGGCAAGAGGAAGCAGAGCAGTTTAAATTAAGGGTCATACTTTTAAAATCTCATCATTACAGCATGTGCTGTGGCTCATCAGTTCCATGGGTGTCTATGAAGCAAGTTCTCACCAGCACATTTGGCCAAAGCCAAAACAATTTTTACTTAGAAAGGCTAAGGGATCCCCAATAACAATAATAAAGAAAGGGGCCGCTACACTTTATTCTTAAAATTACATTTACCTTGTGTCTGCGTGCACACACATCCACCCCAAAGCCTTCGTAGAGAAGAGAAGACAACTTATAGAGGTTCATTCTCCTCCTACCACGGAGGCCTTGGGATCAAATTCAGCTGTAAAGCTTTGGCAGTAAGTGCCTCTACCTGCTAAGCGATCTCAGCAGCCTGAAAGGCTACGTCTGTCCTTTAGTGATTTGGAATATATTTAGAGTTTGGGTGGACGTCCAAGCCATACAAACCAAAGTAGAAGTGAAAAATATCTAGCAGTTGACCACTCAACTTCATGTCATTTTAGAAACATTTATCAAACAGTTAAATGCCACCATGCTCCTTCATGTCGGAATCAGGGTGGGTCCAACAGAGCGCCTATGTTTCAATAGTCATAGACCAGTAGAGTACGCTGGTCTAGGTTCAGTACAGAATGAGTTGTAAGGCTAGATATTCTGATGTCATTTACCTTTGAGAGATTTTATGGTGGAAGAGAAGCTGAGGCTGGGATATTAACAGAAAGTGATCTGGCAGAAGAAAGGGACAGCCCCAGGAAGGTAGAGGCATTCTAAAGCCATAAGAGGTTGTAGTGGTTTGAATAGGTTTGGCCCCCATACATTCATGCATCTGAATGGTTGGCCCATAGGGAGTGGCACTATTAGGAAGTGTGTCACTGTGGGGGCTTTGAGGTCTCAGATCTCAAGCTGTGCTCAGTGTAGAAGGCAGTCTCCTCCTCCCTGCCTCTGGATCCAGATGTAGAACTTTCTGCTCCTCCAACACCGTGTCTGCCTGCATGCTGCCATACTCCCTCCATGATGATAATGGAATAAACCTCTGAAACTGTAAGCCAGCCCCAGTGAAATGTTTTATGGATAAGAGTTGCCTTGGTCACGGTGTCTCTTCACAGTGATGAAACCCTAGGACAGAGGTTGAACAGAAATGTACAGAAATGTGTGAAGTTGAGCAGACAGAGACCAGTTCACTCAAGGCCTCAGAGGCCTAGGCTCGGTCTTATCAGCAATAGCAAGGAGTTAACAGTTAAGCATTTGGTACATGGAATATGCATTTGAGTTGGCTCATAACCTAACGAATTTTTACCCATGACCATTAATTCACCTAAACACAAAACAGAAGCTTATATTATGCTAATTATGTCTTGTCACTAGCACTAGCAGCACTTCTGAGAAACCAGCATGATATCTTGACAGGATAAGAACTTTTACCTAGGAGAAAGGTTGAGCCCTATCACTCTGGTGACGGTTGTCTTGTACTAGAGGTGATGCATACTGGCCATCACGTAGTGTCTGGGTTCCCAGTTCCTCCTGATGCCCATTTCATTTTTCTTTATAATAACCAGAAGCAACAGGATTAATATGACCATAAGGACTATTAATGCTATTTTGCTCTGGCATATTCATGTGTTTTAAACTGTGACCCTTCCTGTCTAAGGGGCTAAGTTACACTGGAGCTCTCTTTCCTGTCTGAGGAAAGAAGGATTTGAAAAGCCAAGCAACCCAACACCAAGGTCACACAGCAAAGACGGCAGAGGCTGGATATGAGCCAGCCTCATTCAATTTTAAAACTGCTGGTCACTGGAAGGCAGCCCACAACCACCAGCATTACTCCCCGTAGAATTCCTCCATAATACACGTGTAGCAGTTGCCTTTGACCTGGGTGATCCGTGACACCCAGAGATGGTCATTCTGAAGGCAGAGCACAGGAATCTTCAGGTTTCTCTGTGCAGATACTTCAAATATGCAGTAACCAATACAACAATCTCTTAGCTTTCTACAAAGGACTAACAACATTTTGTTCTGAGGTATTAACATTTACTGGTGGGTAGGATATTCTGGCTTGACTACTCTGCATCATTTTTCAGTGAGGGTTGTTCAAGTTCATTAACTACAACTAGGTTACTAGACAATGCTGAAACCTCTTTTTTCAGTTGTATTAGGAACCGAGTCATCTCCATCGCCATCAGTTGTCATGAGCACTATTAAGTTTGGGTGAAGTCATCCTATTTATTACTAAGGGTATAAGAGCCCGTATTTATGAAGTACTTGTGTCAGAGCTTATGCTAAGGGCTTTATGTCTATTATTTAATGAAATCCTCACACCTACCATATGAGCTCTGTACTATAAACATCCTTAAGTATGAGTAGCTGAATTGGGAGACTTCTCTCTCCTTAACTTCAGAGCCCGTACTTTTGAATGATGATTATACAATCTTTAAAGGGTGCCCACGATGGCTCATGATAAAGGTGTTTGCTATTTGATGATGCAGGCCTCCTAACTGGGGTTCGATGGCCAGAACCCACAGAAAGGTGGGACAACAGACTCTTTGTACATTGTCCCCTGACCTCCACATGTTCACTGTGGTAGACCCCTAAATGGTACGCCCTAAATTATATATAAATTAAATTAAAAATTAAAATCTTTGTAATAAATGTTAAGCCATTTCTTTGGAGTTCTATTTTAAGAGTTAAATCAGAGAAGAGCTTATAACCAGTGTGCCTCTTAATGACATGAAATGAACTGTAAGGTGAGCCCTTTAAAGCTCAGGTTCTGTAAACATCAGTATTAGAAGCAGAGGGGTACTCAAAATTTAAACAGTGTCATCAATAAGCACTTGAAGGCTAGAAAGTCAAATAGACAGAGTTTACAAAAGTCTTAATTTTTTTCTCCTTTCTCTTCCTTAAGTGACTCCTCTCAGTGGAAAGCCGTGCACTTCCGGCAGAAGGCACTGACCCTTTCTAAGGGTCAGGGTCATAGCAAAGCCTTCTGCCTGCAATATCTGACGACTCAAGCCATAAAGTGATGGCTTCCATTGTCTCCTGAAAAACTCCCCCAAATCCATTTAGGCTACTGTTGTGAGGCACTGCGTAAACACAGTCTAATGATAGCAGCGGAAGGGTCAAGGCTGATGCTGACATTCAGACATACACAAATAAACCAGGAAACTCAGGCAGAACTATAGCATGCCTTTCTCACCAATGGGACTCATAAAAACCAAAACTGAAATGAAGGTCTCATCATACTTTTAATAGAAAAACTTACAAAGAGATTCTTCTGTGACAGCCATAGTGATCTCAGTTACTGATGTCTGAGGCCAGTCCCCAGGGTTCTGTATAACTTGGCGAACAAAAAATGACAGAAGGTCAACTCTGCAAAGGATCCTGGGACCTCTAGATCTAGTCCTCACCTACCAACCTCCTCACATGCCAGATGAGCTGAGTGACCATGTCTTGGCCAAGGTATAACCCAGATAACACTTGCTCTCTCCAATCAGTGGCCTGGCTAAAGGTCCAGTAAGAGAGGAAACACTTTCTTAAGCTAACCTCAGACCACTACCACTGTTGTCTGCCTTCTCTTGTAGAAATTTAGGGGAAGGCCCACCTTCCTTCCTTGGGGGGGTGGGGGAGTGCTTTTAGCTGACTCTTGTGTGGTTAACTAGAATCCTGGCTTCTTCAGCTCTTTCCTCTGTTAATGAGTTAGACCCAACACTGCTCTTGGTGTTAAGTCCTCCCTGGTTTCAAAGTTCTTTCTCCTAGGCCAGTTTGAGCCTTCTTCTAAACATATTCTCACCAACATTCATGAAATCAGACCCACTTAAAGAGAAATGTCCTGATCCTTGGGAATGGGACAGAAAGGGAGCAGCTTCTTTGTGGTGTGATGCTGGAGCCCACTGCCACACCCGAGGACTCACTACCTGAACATACACACCTTCCCTGACTCCTATTTCTATCTGTTAGTGGTCTAACTATGAACACATGCATTGTAAATGATTTGTCTTGTAGAGAAAAAGGGCCTAAAGGTTATTGTTTTATTGACCTGTAATAAGAACTAACCAGTTCTATCTATAATAGAAATGCATTCAGTATGTTTTTCTGGTGGCCTATATAAGTATTCACGATCGCCTCAGAATTTACCATCTGATGATGCCTTATTATCCATGTGAGCCAAAGTCCAGTCTATTTATTCCACATGTGTGAGAAAATCATGCTGTCAGCTTTTTGAAAATTAAACTTTTTACAATACCTTTCCTTAGAGCCTTAAATGTATATTCGTGTAAAAGTTAACAACAACTACGATTCTTCCAGCTTTTTGCCTGTGGCTAACAGTTGAAGATATGTTAAAAAGCTGGGGAAAAGTTCATCCATCAGGAACAAGGTTATGGCAAGCCAGTATGTAACTAGTGGTTCTGGTTAACAAATTCAAAGCACGAAGTTCTAAATGGGTAGTATGGGCAGTTCTGAGGATATCTAAATTTAAACAAAACAGGCAGGATACACAGTCAACAGTGGGTGTGACACCACAAATATTGACAACAAATCAGTTCAATGAGGTTCTCTAAGGACAAAATAGCCTTCTGTGGAAGTGTGTGTCTGTAAGCACAGCACTCAGATACTGAGGCCAGCCTGGGCTAAATGAGCCTCTATCTCTGCCCCCAAATCAACAAGCCATCTAATCAAACAACACTGACTATGGTTATCACACAGCCTGAGAGAGAAGCACTAGCTCTGTTAGACGCTGAGGTACATGGTGGCAAATGACACAAACACATCCATACCTTCTGAGACTTCAGAGGCCAGAGAGAGACAAGCAACTATCGTAATGTGGGGCGCACACAAAACCAGAGTCTCAGAGAGCCCTGAGAGGACTCGGGAGGGGAGAGGAGGCAAAAGAGGGACGAGGAGAGAAGAACCTGCTGAAATTCAAACTGCACCATTGTGGCGTTTGGGCTTCGCATCAGAGATAGGAGATCGTGGCAAGAGTCTGTGAAGGCATAAGCGTGGGACAGGAATCGGTGGTGGCGGTGTGCTGACTGCTTAGAAGAGAAAGCAGAAGACAGAAGGGAGGAAGCCAGACTGGAGGCCTGTTCTACACTCTAGGCAGAAGCTGTTCTGAGGGAGGGGGATAGGATTTTAGAGATAGAGACAGAAGATGGGAGAGGTCCTTGAAGATGGATGAATGGCTCAGTTAGCTGCATGTGGGAGACAGTGACAGGAAGGAAGGAAGGAAGGAAGGGTAGTTTCTTAGTTTTCTGAGCTAGAAGGTTCTTGACCAATCAGAGCCAAGATGGCCACAGTGAAGAATAGGCCCATTTTCCTCGGAGAAGACAAGTGTGAGTAATCTGTGAGGCCTCCAGTGGGGATGCAGGAGGTGGCTATCTGGGCCTGAACGGTGCATCCAGTCAGTGAACACAACCGACACTGAGTTCTCAGCACACGGTTGGCTGGGTCTTTATACAGAGGAGAGGAGAAGTTAAAGACACAACGGAGTACAGGTTGAAGCTTACAGGAGGCTCAGGAGGATACTGCTGCACTGAAATGGCCAGTGAGATAAACAGAAGGACCAGGAAAGGAAGGAGAGAAGAGAGCAGAGGACGGAGAGAGGGAGGAAGGAACAAGACAACTCTTTAGGAGCCAAGACTCCTGGGCTAGAGGCAAAGGCTCTGGTCACTCAGCAGATTAGCAGCTGATGAGTGATGGGGCCATTCTCATCTGCAAGTCCAGTAAGTGATGCAGATAGCCCAGGCTGAGGGTTTTAGTATAGGAAAGAATAGTGCCTCAATTAGGGAACCCGGCTCTGTTATAATGGATACAAGGCAGCCCAGCCCTTTCTCCTGGGAGATTCTATTTAAGCAGCCTTGAAAATTCTGAAGAATGTGGGGGTGGGCAGTGTCTCTGCTCCAAAAATATATTAAGCCTCAAAACGGCACTGTCTTCCAACAGAGGAAGCGCCCAGTAACTTAGTCAACATTGGGTCAATTAAACACACATTACCAAGCTCGCTATTATGTTCTTCAAATATAACCATAGGCCAATAGCCTCAGAGAAGGAAAGGATAACCAGATAAGCACTTTGTAATGACAACATTCCTCGAAGGTAACACTGATCCTTGGGCACTGTCACTTAAACAAAGTAAGATTCTGACCAATGCAACTGATGCCCAACTCAAAATTTCTTCTTTTGCTTTTCAAATGGAGTAATTTGCTAAGTGACCTTTTAAAATCTAGACCCTCAATAGACTGGAATATGGTCTCAGGACCAGCAGCAGTGGGCTATGCCCCAGATCTAGTATTTCCTAATTTTCCTTTTGGCAAGCTCCCTGGGTTATCTGTAGATGTGCTGATAGTCAGTCAGTGGATTTAGGATGTAGAGCAGAAGCTGTGTTGGGCTAGATAACTATCTGGCCCTGTTGGAATCCCTGTTGGCTTCTCTGTTGGAATCACTCCACTTGACTGCTGTACCTGGAAAGCAGCCAGGGACAACAGGTGAACACACAGGAATGGCCACAGGTGCCCTGGCCAGCAGATCCCTGTGCCTCAGGGTTGCTTTGAATTAACAACTGTATTTCACAAAGAGAGAGCACCAGATTACTCTCTGATAACCTGCTCAGTGGACCCATTCACATCCCTAGAACACCTCGGCACATTTCTCTGTAGGTCCTTATCAGCCACCATGTGGTCAACCAATTGTTAACCTTCCCCAGATGGACAGTAAGTGACTTGCAAGTGGGGCAACAATTCCTCCTCCTCTGGTGTGCACAAGGACATCTACCCAACTCCAGCTCTGATTCTCTAGGCTCTGTCAGAGATGGTGAGTCCGCGGTCACAACTGACTCTTCTCAGACTTGGTTAGGACATCTGTCTGAGCCAGCAGACACAGCCTACTTATCTTGGGACAACTTTCCTTTTCTCATATTGGCTTCGGCATTTATGACCCAAAGATGGCTCTCCTTCCTAAAGATGATGTGGAGAGGGAGGGACAGTGGGGAGGGGAAATAAAACAAACTGAATTTAGGGTCCTAATATTCAGACTTTCAGAATGGATAAAGAACAAACACAAAAAAGAAAAAACACGTATGATTTCTCTTTTTGGTTTTGCTTGTTTGTTTGTTTGCTTGTTTGGATATGGGATCAAACTTGCTATGTAGCCAAGGCTGGCGTTGAACACCTGATTGTCCTGTGCCCACCTCCTCCTAAGTGCTGGAATTACAGCTATATGGCCATCATGCTTGATTCTCTTTTTCCTTTTAAGCTGAATAATTGGTTGTTCCCTCTGGCTGTGAGAACTCACCATCCTGTACTAAACAGTTAGCTGCTGGCCTGGTTTTTTCTATGAAGATTAACAGAGACTAGAACCATCGAGGTCCAATTAATGCTCACAGCACGATGGGTGCGGGCATTTCCAAGGAAACATCATGTATATTTTCTGAACACTTACAGATGTAAAACACTATAAGTAAACCCAAAGACGTGCCTTACACTTCCTTATCTACATGCAGCAGGCTCAGGAAGCAGCAGGAAGAAATAAAGGATTAGCTTTTGAGACTAGCCTACAAGGCAAGACCAGCTGCCAAAGGTTCATTCTGGCCCGAAGGCCTCCTCTGTGGGCACAGAGCTGCAATCCGAGGGACTGCAATGTGACTTTCCGGGGACTATGACAACAGTTCTCCTTTAGCAGCGCAGCAAACACTATAGACAAGAAGCCTAGGTTCTTAATGGCAAGAGGTTGATTCCATACGACTTGGTGGTTTGCCAAAGCTTGCTTGCCTGGGCTGAAAAGCATCTGTAGGAACTTGAGGAGCTTCTTGCTTTAGACGCAGTGTTTTAGTGAAACTCAGGGTTTCAGTGCTGTGAGGAGACACCATGACCAAGGCAACTCTTAGAAGGGACGACATTTCATTGGGGGCTGGTTTATAGGTGCAGAAGTTTAGTCTGTTACAGTCATGGTGGGAGGTATGGTCACAAGGAGACAGCCGTGGTGGGCAGCGAGCTGAACAGGCAGGCAGTGGTAAGTGGGGGAGGGGGGGTTGCTGGCTAGAGCATTTGAAACCTCAAAGCTCAACTCGCAGCAAAACACTTCCTCCAACGAAGCCACACCTACTGCAACAAGGCCACACCTCCTAATAGTGCCACTCCCTGGTGACCAAGCACTCAAAACTATCTGGGGACAGACCATTTCTATACAAACCACAAGTGGGTAGCAAATACTATCAAGACACCAAAGGCCAGGATTTACTGAGAAATATTATATAGTAGGAACTGTGTTAAGTGTTTTTCATTTCATACTATTTCATTTAAAATCCAAGACAGTAATCTAATAGTTTGCACAGGAAAAACAAGAGGCTTACAGAGAGCATGGCTAATGGGTACCGTGAAAAGGCAGGATTCAGGACACGAGTCACATTAACGGCTAAGAGGTCAAGATGCAGCCCAAGGAAAGGGAGAATAGGGGTAGAAAAAGATGAACAAAGGAGAAAAATGGTGTGTAGGAAAGATTTAAGAAAGTAATAGAAGTCAAATTCCATCCACATATAATACACTCATACATACAACGTCTCCCGTAAGCGGTGTCTGAGTAACTTAACGTACTAAATAAATAACCTTTTAGGTCATGGGAGTAACACTGGACCTACATTTCCCGGCTTAAAGAATCACATATATATTTGTTAATCAAATCATTGATTGGTATTTACAAAACAACAGTGCCTGGCTGATGCTAGGCTCTTTTTTTTTTTTTTTTGTGGAACAATGAATGGATGAATGGATCAGTGAATGAATGACAGTTGAGAATCAGTTTCTACTTAGTACACATGATTTACAATTAAATATCAATGGGTAGAAGGAAAGAAAAAAAAAAAACACCAACAACCCTGGAATAAGAACAACTTGGACATGATCTCAGATACCGAATCTCTCTGGAGCAGTGCTACCCTGAGCTTCGAAGAACCGGAAACAGGAGAGAAAGCAGAGACTGGGCCAGCAGAGCACTTAGCTTGCAATAACTACCAAATACCATTTTTGGGGAGCGATGAGGGGGGCGGTGTAAAGAATTGAACAAGATCACCTGGAAGTTGGAGCTGGAAAGCATCTATATCATGAAGTCTGAGGTCCTGAGTTTGCATCTCAGAATTCATGCAAAGTACAGTTCAGTAGCACCTTTGTAATCCTGAGTACCCTGAGGTGAGATCGGGGGCTCAGGGGCCAGTTAACCTGGTATCTACAGCAGCAAACCACAGGAAAGCCAAGCAGAAACCTGTCTTAAAACATCCAAGGTTCTTCTCTGCCCTCCACATGTGGGAGGAGTGAATCCTGCTCAGTACATACCCACACCACACACCCACACCACTCTACCCCACCCCACCCCACCCCACACACAAACATACCCCACATCAACATGTCCAAACTTTACTGTGTTAGTTAAGAAAATGCAAATGAGTTATAGAAAGAACTTTCAAAGTATTAGACTTTCATTCTGAAGGTAAATGGTTAAAACAACAATGACTCATTTTGCATAATTATATACAGCAATTATATGTTTCAGCTAAGACGCATCCCAGTACAGTTACCTCTAAGTCTTAATTAATGGATTTTATAAATAAGAAAAAGAAAATCTGGAGCAGAAATAGCTCTATTTATAGTCACAACATATATTTACTGGTTGTGTGTGTATGTTTACATATGTACATGTATGCCACTTCTCCTCCTCAGCCTCCTGTTTTGGTAGGAGTGCTGGGATCACAGACATGCACATTGTGTCTGGCCTTGCAAGGATGTGGCCCCAGGGATTAAACTCAGGATGCCAGGCTTGCTAGGGCTTTTAATCACAGAGTCTGCTTCCTGGTCCCATTTGCTTTTGTTATTGTTGTTAGCATTTTGAGGCAAGATCTTTCTGTAAGTCTGAGGGTGGCTTCAAATTCAACAATATTTCAGCTTCTGCCTTCCAAGGGCTGATGTTACGACAGCAAGTTAGATATTTATTTTTAAGTGTATTCTTACAACCATTTCCATATCTCTGGAACTTAAAAGTGCCAGAGAGTAAGAAATTAACACCAGAAAAATTACAAACACATTTAACTAGGTCTTTAAGGAAACTGAAAAATCTATGTCAACATAATTTTCCTAGTTCCCCAGTAGAGGGCAACTTCTACACACTTTGACAGTGAAAACCAAACCAAACCAAACCAAACAGAACCAACCCTCCAACAACTTCAAGTTCATGCACATCACGTCAGTAAGAACCATGACAGTTAAAGTAAAACAATATAGCTCAAGCTTCTACACTGATCTCTCCTGGCAGGCAGCTCTAAACTATCACTTATAGGACTGAACTAATTAGGAAGGAAGTCCATCTAATGAACAATTAGCATGATGATCAATAGAAGCACAACTGCAAGACCACAACAGACGTCAGTTCAAGTGACAGAGTCATCAGTAACCGAAATAGGAAAAGGAAACAGAATACTGTTCTTATTACCTATTATGACTGAATGTTGGTATGCCTGATTTAAAAGTGAGGCTCAGATGAATATATTTTCAATGAGAATTAACAAAAAAGAGAAACAGAAAAATTGAACATGCTCAAACATTTGAAACATATATGACTGTCTTTGATATTATAAAATCGAAATTAATTCTTATCAGTGCTCATGTGTTAATGACAGCAGGCATAAGGACATAATTGTATCTATAGTTACGTAGGCAACCTGAGTAAACTCACACTATATATTTGCTCACAACTGTGTTGTGCTGCATGCATCAGCTGGACACAGTGTCACAACTGTGTTGTGCTGCATACACCAGTTGGACACAATGTCACATGTTCTCATTTCTCTTTCACTCAATAATTTTCTTTCTTTAGTGTATGTGATGTGGTACGTGTTCACATGCATGTAGGTACACATGGGTGGGATCATGTATATGTGATGTGTTATGTGTTCACATGCATGTGGGTATACATGGGTGGGATCATGTATATGTGATGTATGTGTTCACATGCATGTGGGTATACATGGTGGGATCATGTATATGGATGTGGTATGTGTTCACATGCATGTGGGTACACATGGGTGGGATCATGTATATGTGATGTGGTATGTGTTCACATGCATGTGGGTATACATGGGTGGGATCATGTATATGGATGTGGTATGTGTTCACATGCATGTGGGTATACATGGTGGGATCATGTATATGGATGTGGTATGTGTTCACATGCATGTGGGTATACATGGGTGGGATCA
>NW_021620769.1:883578-992837 GCF_004785775.1 Grammomys surdaster | reverse complement strand
ATGTGTTCACATGCATGTGGGTATACATGGGTGGGATCATGTATATGGATGTGGTATGTGTTCACATGCATGTGGGTACACATGGGTAGGATCATGTATATGTGATGTGGTATGTGTTCACATGCATGTGGGTACACATGGGTGGGATCATGTATATGGATGTGGTATGTGTTCACATGCGTGTGGGTATACATGGTGGGATCATGTATATGGATGTGGTATGTGTTCACATGCATGTGGGTACACATGGGTAGGATCATGTATATGTGATGTGGTACGTGTTCACATGCATGTGGGTATACATGGGTGGGATCATGTATATGGATGTATGTGTACCCGAGCATGTGGAGGTCTGAAGTGGACATTGGATGTCTTACTCAATTGCTTTTCATTGCTCTTACTTCACTGCAGGGACTGGGGCTGACTGGATTTTGGCTACTCCAATGAGTACTCCACTAAATCACGAGATTGTCTCTAATGAGTCTTTCCAGTAACAAACAGCAGCACATCAGTACCATCCATCCCTGACCCTCTGGCCATCAGGTAGCTATTGAGAATGATCCAGGGCCAATGCTGTCTTATGGCCATCATATTATACAGACTGCTCAGAACTTTGCCTGTCCTTTCTCAACTGCACTTCTTAGCACTCTTCACAAAAAAAGAGTATCTTTTATTTGACTTATTGTTTTTTAAACACAGAAGTTATTTCACTCATCTCTGAGTCCTCTCAATTCTAACATTAATAACTGTGTATATGATTTTCCCTGAAATTGATAGGCTCTGTGGTATGCACTGTTGATTAGTGAACTTCAGAATTGCTTACAGAACGACAGACAGTAAAGGTGTTCACCCTGAACACAGTGCACAGCAACTCTATCCGTTTACACACAATGCAACGGCTGCTGACAGTTTCCTGTTGTTCTATGTCAGGAAGTTTTTATAACAGATCTGTTGTACCATCCACTTAAAAATTTATATGACACAATCAAGACCTTTGTATCATTGCATTTGTAATGGTGCTTAAGCCACAGATTTGCTTTCATGCTTCATTCTATGTAAAATGTGGGCACAGGTCTTTTTAAATTTAAAAAATATGCAAAGGAAAACCCATGGCACTAGGTGGCACTGTGGGACCTTGCAGGGCAAAGCAATACCAGAAAGTTCTGTGCTAGACAAGTTGTTATGGTTGATTCTGTGCATATAAATGCACATGAAATATTTTGTGTATATAAATATTTTGCTGTATAGTCCAGTGCCACTCTCATAATAAAAGTGGCTCGATGCTGAAGCAAGTTCAACAGAACTCTTCTGGGAAGACACAATCTCATTTCTAATCCCTTGCCCTAATTCCTATATCCTTAATTTTTTTTTCCATTTAATGAAGGCATTTTTGAAGCATGTTTCTTAATCAATCCTTCTTAAATTAAAGACACTTTTCATTTAAGACTAAAACATTTGCATTTAAGACTAAAACAAGTCAATAATTATGTATTTTTCCCAAAGAATTTCTCCTAGGAAGTTTCTTCCATTGGGGTTCACACTGTAGTCCTATGCTCTGCCCTCTGCACCCCAGATGTGACTGCTCCCCCAGATGTGACTACTCCCCAGATGTGACTGCTCCCCAGATGTGACTGTTCCCCCAGATGTGTCTGCTCCCCCAGATGTGACTGCTTGCTGCTAAGCTGCTTATTTGGATGTAGCTGCCAGTTCATCAAGGTAAGAGTAGGAATTAGGAGGCAGGTAAGAAGGTAACGATATGGATAATATATACACTCAAACTCAGATAAACAGGCCATCTGCTGTGGACTACCCACCTGTGCCTGCTCTGTCCCTAACTGTTTACTTACAAGTGATGCATCTCAAGATAACTCAGGTCAAATAAGGGTGTACAAGCGACTTGTCATCTGTCCACAATGTTCTACCACATATGCAAGTCCCTCCTTAAAGAACAAACACTACTAGTGACATGGGAGGAAACAGTTCACAAACCTCAAAACTAAGGTACTTAATACTGAATGGATAGAAACGTGTGAGTAGTATAAATTTATAAAAGTAAACTTTATCCTCGTTAACAGTGAGGATAGAGCTTCGTGTTACAGGTACATGGTATGACTAAAAGCAAGGAAAATGAATTTTTAACAAAGGTAACAAAAGTTCCATCTAGGAATGCTGTTTTTCAAGTCTGTCGAGGAAAGATGCCCAGCTCATCTGTAAGCCAAGAACCACTCAGAGCAGCTTCACCTGCCTTCAGAAAGCCCTTCCCCGCCACCTACGAAAATAACATAAAGTCCTGTCATTCCTGAACTTCTGGAACCACAGATAGGACAATGTTCACATTAGCTACAGGTCTTGAAAGATAAACATCGAAGCTGCAGTCTCTGGGCGGGGCTGTGTAACAGAAAGCCAGTGAGTGACCTGGAAGCAGGTCACAGGTCACACAGAGAATCAGTTAGCTTGAGTGGGGGTTAGCCTTACCCTAGCACCCAAGGCAAAGAGATCCTGTTTCAGGCAGTTCAAATAGTGTCTATACACAGGTGTTTCTACAAACACTAAGAACCATGAAGAATGTTTAGATCATTTATTAGATTCAGGTGTAGATACACAGGAAGTGAAAGCAAGAATGGACGAGTGTCCTATGGTCCCAGGTCTCTCACCTACTTCTGCAATCTGCCTTCTCCCTCAGAGTAGAGTCTTGGCTTAAACGGTGACCTCAGTCTGAAGGCCAGAGGGACTGAGCAGGAGCTTCAAGATAACAGCAGAGCAGCCATCCCTGGGTTTGCTTTCCCTTTTCATTGTCTCATCAGAGAACAGCACTCTCTGGAAGCTTCCAGATGGGAAACTGCAGCAGATCTTACAGCAAGGGAGCAGACTCCAGCTGTTTCGGGGCCAAGCCCACGAGGAACAGATTTGCCAGATATACAAGAGGGATGCGCTCCTCATCAGTTTTCATTTCAAATACGCAAATGCAGCAGATAAAACCCATATAAACCACACGCTCTCTCGCCCTCAGCAAAGGTAATGAATGGAAAGGCTTCCTTGTATCTTGGTATGATCTCTTTAGGTTGACATGAACCTTTTCTCACAATGGGCTTGATTAGGAGCTAGGAGGAGGTGTGACTACCGGTTCACAGCAGTGTGGCAGGTCAGGTCTTTGAGTTTGCTACAGGAGTAGGCGGGGCAACCCAGGCAGAAGAGGGAACAGAGAGGCTCTAGAGTGGGTGATGGTGATGTTATTGTTTAGCTGGGGTTGGACGCTGTATCTCAAAATGGACCAATTCCCTGTCTTTCTCTTGGTGCTTAAAGTCTGGGAGACTCTAACCCAGCCTCCACACTGAAATGTCATTAAAGAGTGCTACCACATCTGCATCATCTGCTCTCACCTACCTGCCTACGGCCACCTCTCCCACCCTCTGAGTCTCTTCACTTGCCTCCTCTGGGTTCTGGATCCATTTCCTTGACTGAGCTGCTCTGCCCACACTCCCTTGAGTGGTGGCTTTCCAGGATCTCTTCCTCTGAGTATGCAGGTGTGCTCTGTGTCTCCCCAGCAGCATGCAGCACACTTACAACCATCTACTTACTTATGGACCTCTCTCATGTGCGGGGGATACTACTTGGTGATAAAGTGTTTGTCTATACACAAGGACCGTTTGATCTCCATGCAGAGCAATAAAACCATCATCCTGGGCCAACTCATGAGGGACCAAGCTTATTTCTGCTCCATCTAATATTCTCTGTTCTTAGAAATATGCTTAAAGCAGAATATGATCTCAAAAATCAAGGGTGTGTGTGTATGTGCATGTGCCCCCACCCCGTGTGTGTGTGTGTGTGTGTGTGTGTGTGTGTGTGTGTGAGAGAGAGAGAGAGAGAGAGAGAGAGAGAGAAGTCAGAGGTCAATGTTGGATAACTTACTTTACCACTCTCTACCTTCCTGTCTTTAAAAAAAGAAAAAAAAATTGTATGTTTATGAGCATTTTCCCTGCATCATGTATGTACACTACACCCACACAGGCCAGAAGAGGGCACTGGATCTCCTGGAACTGGAGTTGCAGACAGTTGTGAACCACCATGTAGGTGCTGGGAATCAATTTCAGACCCTCTCCAAGATCAAGTGCTCTTAACCTCTCAGGCATCTCTCCAGGGAAGACTACCTGGCCAACAAGCCCTGGGATCATCTTGTGTTTGCAGGCCCCAGCACTGGGGTCACATCTGTATCCACCATGCCCAGAGGTTTATGTGACTGCTGAGATCTAAACACAGGCCTTCATGCTTGCACAGTAATCACTTGACAACTGGGCCATCTATCTCAGCCTCTGCAGCCAAGTTCCTGCCAATAGGGTAGCATTTGCTAAAATACTTGCAAGCCACTACACACTCTGCAGGCGGAATCGGTTTTGAGCCAAGCCAGAAGATGATGCAGTTAGTGAATGTCTCCGGTAACAGACGAAGAAGCCATTCCACAGAGAGTGTAGCTAATTTGCTCAAAGAAAAGCAGTGATTTTTGAAGTCAGGATTTGATAAATCTTAAACTATAGACCTACATTGCATCTCTTTCTCTTATAGCTTAAAAAAATATATGTACTCAGCCTCCATTGATATGGTTGGAATTCAAAATTATTTTTCCTAGAATCAATGATTAGTTTACAAACTTTAAGAAGCAATTTGCAAAATGAAGGCTTAATAAGCATGCTGCTTTTAATGCTTAAATGGTAGAATATGTTCTGAAATTAAACAGTATTTAAAAACAAATTTTAACAAACTGATTTTACATGAAAGCTTTCTTCACTGTACATTCTGATATCTAAGTGTAAAGGGTAGTCCAAGAGATGAGGACAAAGCCGGGCGGTGGTGGCGCACGCCTTTAATCCCAGCACTCGGGAGGCAGAGGCAGGCGGATTTCTGAGTTCGAGGCCAGCCTGGTCTACAGAGTGAGTTCCAGGACAGCCCGGGCTATACAGAGAAACCCTGTCTCGAAAAAAAACCAAAAAAAAAAAAAAAAAAAAAAAAAAGAGATGAGGACAAAACAAAACCAGAACTTGTTTCCCCTGGCTATATCAAATTATCAATGTACATAAATATTCAGCAGAACATAGTAAAGACTTGCAGAAACTCTCTGCTGTGGAATTATATGTTGAAAAGGGAATTAAATCAAAGAGTTTAAAATCTCAGCATGAAATACTAACAGGCCCCTTTTGTATTTGAATTACAACTTTCAGCTGTGTGTATTTCTTGCGATAAAGTCAAAGGTGACCTTGGACATATGGTCTTCTTGTCTGTACCTCCCAAATGCTGGAATCACACAGGTGTGCCACCACACCTGGGACTTTAGTCAGGGCTTCCTGCACACTAGATAGGGTGTCTAGGCTGTCTACTAATAACCAGAATATACCCTACTACAGGAATAGCAAAGCAAGTGTCTAGGGTAACTATAAATCCTAACAATTTATCATCTACCTAAAAATTGCCATTTTTACAGTTAAAATTTGATCTCATATTCATAGGGCTTTTGTAGTTTTCCTTAATAATTACAGGACATCTATGCTACTGTCATAAATACTGACATGATAAATGGTCAGGGAAATACCACTACATGGGGCATTTAGTTTCTATCCTGAGCCAAGTCGCAACAAGTGGAGGCACAGGAAACAAGAAGGCTGGATGCAGGAGACGATGGAAACCCACTCAGATGGACAGGGGGTCTGAAAAGGACGGAGTGACTGCTAACTTGCTAATCTTAGGCTGCAATGACTCTGGATGGCCAAGGCAGGCAGAGGATGGAGGTGCCAGGAAATGACCTGGGGTGGGGACCTAAAGAATGTGGAGTGGAAACAGCAGGGACACTGTTTAGAGAGTGCACTCCTGACAGACCACCACAGGGAGTAGGACTCGGAAACAACACTGACAGGAATTTCATGCAAGACACTTGTGAAAAAAATAACCAGTCCTACTTAATAGCCTTCTCAGCTTCTATAAATTAAATTAAGAAGGGCAATTAGATTAGGAAGTACTTCTAATGGTACTGTCTGGAATTTAACTTTCCTTGGGCCAAAAACTTTTTATGTGTGTGTTATTACCAAAATATCAGTGACACCAAATGCTGAAGGAGTGTAAGATAGGATAAGGAAGTTGGCATGATGGTGAGCCTGACCGGGCCTTCCGGTGATGCTGAGTGTATTGTTCTATGAAGAATATTTATTACTTCAGTAAACTTAGTCCTTCTGGAGTTTTGATTAGCAAGGAGTTATTTCTATTCGGAAATGAAAAATTCAAAGACCTGCCCCCACCCCTCACTGTATGGTAATTTACAATGCCATGTACTGACTGGTGCAGTCTACGGGGCCCAAGTCATCAATTATGCATAGAAATGTACAGTTACAGCAGTAGCCAGTGTCATGGGCCTGTCAGGGCTTTCTTAAGAGGAAAGAAACCATCTCACGGTGCCTACTCTTAGAAAATCTGGCATAGGTGAAGATGAGGAGGTTCTATGGGAAACAGGAGTAATTTTCAATCTATATAATTGACTTTCTGTAAGGAACAAATTTTAAAAGCACAGTTGAAGCCAGAAACATAATGAGGAAGGAAAGCCTTGGAAACAGACACAAGAAAAGGTCCACACTAGCTCATCAAAGGCATGCTTTAGAATACAAATTCATTTTTCATTTATTTGAGGAAAAAATAACAAATAGGGGTCACCAGGCTTCAACCTCTTTGAGCCAAATCCAATGAGTCCTGCATTAACAACAAGGGGGAGTCATGTTATTTCAAATCAAATGTGTGCAGTCACCAAGCTGACTGGCTAACTGAGGTGTGTGCTTTCATTCTAAATGAATGAAGTGTGTTTACAAACTGATCTGGGAAGGTGAGGATGCCAAGGATGGACGTGAGGGAAATTCTTCTCAGCTAATCTTAGAGTTCTCCACTATGCCGAGTACAGCAGAAGCTGTCACTGGGATTTCAATACATTTATTTCTATACATTGCAGCAAAAATTTAGTTCCTCTCTCTTCCTCTAGTGGGTAGCTGGGGCAGCAGCTGGACTGCTGTGCATTTAAACATGGAATGGAATTCTGGTTCCCTCTTACCATCTATAGAAATGTGCTTGAAAAAATTTGGAAAAGATGATTTTCTTGGAGTGAAATAAGTATATTCACTTTTTACTTTTCTGCAAGGTATCTGACAGGCTTTTAAACACCTATGAGTCATGTTTTCAAGAAAGACAGAAAACTAAAGTGCATAGAAATAGCATTTATGTTTTCTGGAGCTTCACATCCTTAAATGTCCATCCTCCATCTTCTCCGATGTACATCCTCTGTCATCTCTGTAGATGCTTCAGTGCTTGATTATTGCAGGATGACTTGACTACCATATAAATATTTCGATGCAGACAGTGATGTAATCACTGTACACCGTTAAGGAGGGCTCAGAAGTCATGTCCTGTCATTACAACACAGACCTGGGCACACTTTGCAAAGCTGAAAGCATTTTTAACACTAGCACCAAAGCATTCACAATGCCAGAAACAGATGAGAACCAAACCCACTCTCTTTTTGTTTTAAATTTAAAGTGAGCATAATTTACTGATCATTTATATAAAATATAATTTAGCAAAGCAGACTTCCACAAGTGCTGAAATATTTTATTTTCTCAGCTCTTGATTTTTTTTTAACAAATGATTTATGCCAGTTCGTGCATGAAAAATCCTCACATATTTTATCTCAAACACCGAGACCCATGGCACAGAGCCTTAGCTACCACGAGATACCGTCTAACACACGGCCTGCTGGACCTACTGAGGTCCACGGTGTGCCTGCCATTCACGCTTGTTAAACATTTTACAAACTCAGAAACTGACTTGAGACCATTTTGAAAAATCTTTTACTATGAATTTTTAAGTTCGTATTTAATTAAAACAATAAGAGAGAGAAGATTTTTCAGGCACCTGACTGCCACGTGAAAGGTACTTTACATAAGTTAGGTCAATCTTCAAAAAATCCATTGCTGACTATTGCTCCAAACGGGAATAACCCACCAGGAAGGCCACGGCCACCATAGATCCCTTCCTGCAGTTACTCCATCATGCAGCACTGGCTCTCTGCCTTGAAGGCGCGGCTGGGTAGGGCTCTGGGACGGCACACAGCTCCCTTTTAATTGCCCTTACTGCCATATTTATCACGGATCCCCACACCCCAATCTTCTTTCTCTACCACTTACATCATCCTACCGAGGAGTTTGAGTTTTGTCTCCAGGCTGTGGAGCTCACGCTTGCACGCAGCTTTCCCCAACCCAAAGCCCCTTTTCCTATTTGACCATAGCTGGTTTACCTTCAAATACAGCACATCCATAATAAAGGTTTCCGAAAGCCAAAACTGAAGGAAACAACACACTTACTTTCTTTCTTTCTTTCTTTCTTTCTTTCTTTCTTTCTTTCTTTCTTTCTTTCTTTCTTTCTTTCTCCCCCCCCCTCTTTCTCTCTTTTTTTTTTTTTTCGAGACAGGGTTTCTCTGTGTAGCCCTGGCTGTCCTGGAACTCACTCTGTAGACCAGGCTGGCCTCGAACTCAGAAATCTGCCTGCCTCTGCCTCCCAAGTGCTGGGATTAAAGGCGTGCGCCACCACCGCCCGTCTCAACACGTTTTCATAATGCATCCCACATCTCCTAACCTCTACCAACAGCCTATTCTGAGATCTTCTTCGCTGAGGTGACTCCAACCATAAAATTATTTTATTGATTCTTCATAACTGTAATTTTGCTGTTATAAATTGCAATGTAGATATCTGGTTTTAATTGTCATAAAATGGAGCTAATCACTGTTTTTACACACAGCTATGTTTTAGGACTTAAGATACAGTGTTTTCTTCGAGTGGACTGGGTATTTTAAACCTGGAAAATGACTGGAAAACCTTAAGGTCATTTTGAAATTTTATTCAACAAGAAGGAACATTTGAATTTATGAAGCAAGCAGGAAGGGACGCTAGCGAGTCATGGGGATACTGCTCTTCTCACACCCAACTGGCTCTGCCATAAATCAGCCAAGCTCAACAGACTGCAGACATTCACTGAACTAAGTATATCATGTCCCCCTCCCCCTCCTTCTCCTTCTTCAGATGAACAATCCTCCTCATGCGGATGAGGCACCTGATTCATTAGGCAAGTTTCTTATGATATGACATGGTTGTGAGGAATCAAAGACTTTCCATTACAGAATGTATGTGGAGTGTTCTAGGGCAGTCTATACAAAGCTGTATTTTTCTTATAATTAGATTTTCTTAGGCCTGGTATTTGCCACAGGAACTGGTACATCTTTGTGAAAGAAACAGCAGCAGCAGCAGCAGCAGCAGCAACAACAACAACAACAAAAAAAAACAGTAGTAGGGAAGTTGGAAGAATTTTCAGCCCCTCTGACCACCTAACAGTATCTCGTCCATGTACATGGCATTGAGTTTCCTTGAGTGTGTCACAAGGTTTGATTTGAATTTCCAATCTATTTTTTTCCTATCTACCAAATGCCCCCAGACTAGCAACCAGGAGCCATCTTTGATCCCCTCCCCCACGAGCTACTTGTAACGACTCATCAGGCCTTTCTCTACTTCTGATTACAGGGACAATGGCTCTGCCCTCCTGCCACTGCCTTCCATCTGACGTTACTGTTTCCTTCAACTGCTGCAGCAGCCTGCTCTGCATTGCTCCAGCCCAGATGGGGCATTCACCATGGGTCAATTTCTCACTCTAGCATTTATATCTCAATTATGACCTTAGAAATAATCCATGGACTTGGGTATCCTCGTCTATAAAATGAAGACAATAATTATACCTGCCTCAGAAACCTGGTGTGAGGATTAGACCAATAGCAGAAGGTGTTGGGACAGTCCGTGTGTCATTGTGTGTGTGTGTGTGTGTGTGTGTGTGTGTGTGTGTTGATTTACCCAACTGGAACGATGTATCAGGTACTCCAATTCTGGAACTGAACAGGTTGACTCTGGGGTGCCTTTGTTTTCCAGTAGCCTTGAGAGCTTGGGGCCAGTTACTTACTTGCCTCTGCCCTTTGCAGGCAAGGCTGGATAACACTTAGGGTGCTGTACTGCGTGCCTGTAAACATACATCAGGACTGAGGAAGGAGCCTGTGAGAGTTCATGGCCAGCCTTGGACAGAGAAAATAAAGATGCTTTTACCTCTTCCCTTTTCAAAAAATAATATAAGTTTTCATCTCTTGTTCCAAAATCTTGGGGCCAGAGAGTTTCAAACACACTTTTTGAAGCGGCATATGGTAAATGACTTGTCGGTGGGATCTGCAGACACACCCCATAGTTCAGCGGAACACAACAGAGCCTGGTCATACTCACACCTAATGAAAGAAATCCAGGACGGGAGAGAGCCGACTCCCGTCATCGCTCGCTCACCTCATCCTAGGTCAGACAGTGGCCTGACACAAACACAGCTGGGTTTGCCCTTGGTTTCCAGAAACTTAACAGCTTCCAAATGTGGACAAGAAGGGGTCCCTGCTGTATGTGGCCGCCCTAAGCTTTCATGTGTAGGAAGTTCACAGCACTGCAAAGCACACTTTGCTGCTGCTGCTATCTCTGTCAACAACACTGTGACCCTGAATGACTGGAAAATACAGGGAACCATTACAAGTGACAACTGTGGACTGAAGGGATTCTAAGTAAAATTTACCACAAAGTCTATACTTTTCTGTGTTTATCTACATCACGACTTTCTATGATTAAGAAATAATAGGCTACCTTTCAAACAAGACAGCTTTGAAAGAATCTGTTGGAACCATCTGTACACCCAAATCATTTGATTTCCCACAGAATTTAAGTGGTTGCCCTTCCTTTGTGACACAAACAAAAATTCTACGTTTCCATTGCTGAAAATGTTCTTGGCTGGACAACTCTTACACACCTTATAAAACTCAAATCTGAGTTTTAGATACTTCTGCTTCAGACTCATTCCTCTTCTGCCCTACTGTAAGCAAAGCACAGTCTGCTCCTCACGGCTCGGTTCATCTATCGGTGTCGAGTTGACCTTGAGTCCTTGGGAGAATGCATTTATACAGCCGTGAGCTGTTAGCTATCACGTCAGGATGATGCCAAGACCAACGCTGGAGCGTTTGTCGGAATTCTTATGGCTCCTGTTTCCATGAAAGGGTATTTTAAATGGCACGAAACCCCTAGACGGAAACAAGGAAACATGAAGAAGCAAATGACCACTCACTGTTTTCCCATCACTCTCTTACACAGTGTCACCAAGCCAGACTCTCTGTAATAAAGTGTTCTGTCATTGGATGTCTGACACAATAGCCATTGCTGAATGCAGCTATTAAGCACTGCAAAGTGGCTACTGCAAAGAGAGAAGCAAATTTTCAATTTCATTTGATTTTTTAAATTAATTTAAACTTAAATTTAATTAGCCACATGTGGCTACTTATAGATTAGATAGCACAGGTCCACAAAGGCCCAATTGTTTGTAAAGTGCTCCTCAGTGGGGACACAGGACACCGGCTCTATTTTAAGACTATTTGTAATGTTTTCCATGTAATAAAATATGAGAGCTCCTTTCTCCAGCCTTTCTTGAAAAAGAACATTTAGAATACAGATTAGTCAGAGGCCCCATGACTGAAAGTCTCTGCCCCACTGTGAGTCACAGGGTGGTCTGCTTGAGAAGTAAGGGTTTATCACATACCCTTCACTTGCCTCACTGGTTCCTGAGGCTCGGCTCTAATAATCTATCTACCTTATAAATGATGTCTGATAAAAACCCACAAGGTGACTTTAGGTGATCAACCATTAAAAAAAATCAAAACAATGACAAAACTATGTAGCCATTAATAAATGTCAACCAAAAAACGACTGTAAATGACAAACGTAATTTAAACTCCTATCCCAGTAACACACACACATTCACTCATAAATCCTTTTGAATTTCACTTCAGGCTACTGCTTTTCATATTCAGGACTTTAGCCAGGTTTGGGAAAGATCTAGGAAGTTCTGATTTGGTATTTGTCACACCATAGCTCTCAATTAGCACTGCCAGAGTCCTTTCTAATCAATTATTCGCTAAGATGTCTAGCATTTCTTTGGAGTCCCTTACCTCGACATCAGAATGGTTTAAGAGATGACAAATGTGTATGTACTTTTCAGAACAAAAGGAGAACTTTAAGTAGGTTTTAAAACTAAAGGAAAACAAGGGTTACTGATGAGAAAACGGCCCTTTTAGTCAAAGTAGAGCTTCTGGCGTGCTGCAGGCAGTGCACAGCATGAGAGAATGTGGTTCCACGCAGTGCCCAAGTGTTGACAGCTGAGGAGGAGTTTGAAAGCTTAGAGGTACAAATGCTCTGTCAGTGGTGCTCTGACAGTGTCCCCTAATCAGGGCTGCTAAACATCTCCAAAGCTGCTGGTGACCACTTGGGTGAAATTAATCCACCTGAGTTTTCAATACTGAAATGCAAGTTACTCTTTTACAAAGACTGCATAACTGTGTGAAGAAAACAAAGGACAGTTCTGTCCAGCTTCAAATTCTACAAGAGCAGGGCCGTAAATGAACACAAGATGTACCCACTTCTTCCTCCGCTGTTTCTGAAGAAAGCCACGATATTAAATTGGTGGTGTATACTATTATTTTTTGAAGTGTATATTCAATTTATGTTGTGAGTGAAAAGTTCTACAAATGCAGAGTTTGCCCAAATGTCCTAATAGTAACCCTAAATAGGAAGCAAGCTGCACTTGGTGAGCGAGAACTTCCAGCAATACCCAGTCACATACAGAAGGCAAGACCTCAGGACAACCTAAGAACTGCAGGCATTGGCTCAGTGCTGGTGAATCCCAAAGGTCTTGCTACGAAACTCAGCTTTAAGTAAATGGGGGTGTTATTTTAAAGGATGTTCTGCATACATTATCTTCCTCTGCTTCTGAACACCTGCAGTATCCTGCAGGGGTTACCACTAACTAGCCAGCCTCCTAGAAGACTCACCAAAATGAGAAAGCCAGGCACTGTGAACAGGACTGTGTCTTCACATATCCTTCATAGCAGCGACACAGACACCTGGGTTTAAATTGTGCCTAGCACTCAGCGGTGCCTGTAAACCAAGCAAGTCAGCTCATATCTTTGCACTTCAGTTTCCTGGGTATCACAGGAAAACAGTTTTACCTTTCAGTGTTAGCATTTGTGCATGCTAATTACATAGTACAGCACGTAGTAAACATTCAAAAACATTGTTTGGCATTATTCTATGGTCTCTTTGGACAAACATCTGAAATAATACAACAGTTTCACTCTTACATGTCTGTAATCAAGGCCAATGGAGGATAAAGGAGATTACCTTCAATGTCTACTTTTACACGTGTGTATGGGTGCCATGTGTATATACATGTTCATGTGTGTGTGCGGACATGTGTGTGCATATGGAAGCTAGAGGTTAACACTGATTGTCTTCCTTGCATGAGGCAGGGTATCGTGTTGATCCTAGAGCTCACTGATTCTGCTCATCAGCCCACCCTCGGAATCGCCTATATCTGCCTCTCAGGTAAGAGGGTCACTCTTGGGCTTTCCCATCTGCTGAGCCTTTATGATGTAGACCTGGAGTCCAGTGCACAGAGCTGTGTGGCAAGCAAGTCTTTGTCCACTGAGCCATCTCCCCAGCCTTCACTGCATATGTCTTTACTGGCAATTCTGACAGGTCAATTCTCCTGTCAGAACGCTGTCTCCATGAACGTCTACCTTGAGGTTTATATATTAAGAGAGTTCTGCAGCAAGCAGACAAGGGAGGCTTACTCCTACGGCTTGAGAAGTGACAGAGCCTAAATGAGCACGGTGAACAGCATTATCTTCGATGTTACAGGGAGGGATTTATTCCGAGGCATAGCTTACAAATCCTAATGTGACCGTATCTCATAGCAATCAATCAAATTCAGTTTTCACGTCCAAACCTTTATGAAACAGCCAATGATATTACTAAGCATACGGTGTAACTATTGAGACTGCTGGTGTGGTCAGACTGTGCCACCGGTGGGTCCCACAAACTACATTAGGAGCACTGAGTCTGAAAAGGGAACTACACCAGAACTCTGAAAAACAGGTTAACCCACCCAATTTAACTGAGATAAAGGCCCTAAAAGTAATTTGCAAAACAATTTTTTTCATATGTTTAATAAATATGTGTCAGAATAAACAAAAATCACAGAAGCCAAAAGTAAAAAAAAAAAAAAAAATCAATTAAAATAAAGTCACAGGGCATGGCGGAGAATTATTTCTGGCAGTTACTTGATATAATGTGGTTAACATCTCTCCTCAGTCAAATTAACACAATTTGCCACTGTAGACTTACAGTCACCCCAGCATGCCCCCATGAGGCTTGCTCTAAGAATCAGAGAAAGAAAGTCCTGTAAGAACAGCTGGCCATTCTCTTCTGTGTCCAGTACAGAGGAAATCACATTTCAGAAAAAAAAAACAATACACTGACTCTGCCATGATTCACATCTGGCCACTATTCCTTCCTCAATTTATCTTTCAAAGATCTGGCTTAGTAACCAGACCATGTACGGATGCATTTGTGCTAACTGATATGCTGTCTTTCCTATCACCACATTGACAACTGTAAAAAGAGCAGCCCGGTGCCAGCTTTTTAAAGGGAGTCAGTCCCATGAGCTGCCCTCTCAGGCACTGGAGGTCAGTTCAGAACTGTGGGTGTTTCCCTTTCAAGGCCAGGCAGGCACAGCAGAAGGACCCAAAATCTCACTGGTTCACTCCAACTTCCTTCACAGAACTCAGGGTACATCTGTAAGAAAACTTGCTTTTATGAAAACATTTATTTTGCACTACTCTTCCTATTCTTCATGATTCATGCTCTTTTCTGTTTCCTGCAGATGAAGTGTTCCCCCAGGCTCCAGTGTTTGACACTTGGTTTCCAGCTGGTGTTTTTGGAGGTTGGGGACACAGAGCAACAAGAGTGGAATTTTGGGGTTCCAGACTGACCCAATTTTGGGAACCACTTTCTACTTCTTGCTCTGACAATGTGTGAAGAAGCTACTGGCCAGCTCCTGCCGCCACAGTCTGCAATGCCGAACCCCACAGCTCCTTTCCCACAACTACCCTCTAGTCTTCTCTTCTTTCAGGCTGTGCGTGTGCGTGTGCATGTGTGTGTGACAAGAAAAACCACTAATACTCATCTTTCTAAGTGCTTACTTAAAAAGAAAGAAGGGGAAGGGGTAAAGTCAGTAAGTCATATCGTGGCCAGAGAAAGATGATCTAGCACTCAACCTCAGAGGTTAATTTGGCCATTTTCCTGATAATTTGAGAAGTAATCTGTGTGCCTTGCAAGAAGAAGACGTCAAGATAACCACATTTGTGAATGGCATGCCTAACAGTGCCTTAATAAAAATCCCGTAGATTTAGGTTTTGAAAAAAATTCAGACTCCCCTAACCAAATGCTTTCCTGGGCGCATTCATATACATACATACATACATACATACATACATGCATGCATACATGTATCTCCCTCTAGAACTAAAGTTTCAGAGATGAATACAGCTCATGTCCTGAGTGAATTTCTCAGATTCCTCATTTATTATCTTTGAGTGCAGCAGGAATGTGATGTAACACAAATATGGAGTCACAGGACAAAATAAAGGCACCTAAATACACTTCCTCCAGGCACAGGGAACTCAGAGAAGCAGGCATCTTTAGTTACCTCTCTGTAGCTGTGCCAAGACACCCGAGGAGAACAATTCAAGGAAAGAGGGTTTGTTTGGGCTCACAGTCCAGGGTGCAGTCCATTATGGTGGTGGGAGCCTGAGAAGGCATCTGGCCACACTGCATAAAGGAGGGGGGAAGGGGGGAAGAAATAGGGGGAGAGGGGGGTAGAAATAGGGAGAGAAAGAGAGAGAGAGAGGGGGAGGGGAGGGAGGGAGGGAGGGAGGGAGGCAGGGAGGCAGGGAGGCAGGGGGGCAGGGAGGCAGGGAGGGAGGGAAAGGGGGGAGGGCTGATGCTCAGTTCTCAGCTTACTTCCACATCCTAATTCAGTCCAGCCCGTGGAATAGAAATTCAGTCCTGCCACCCACATTCAGGGTAAGTGTGCCTACCTCAATTAACCAAATCTAGAAACTTCCTCATGGTTGTGGCCAGAGACTGGTATCCTAGGTAACTATCAAACCTGTTATATGATAACACGTTATCACACTCATTACAGTTTTGTTCTTACATTGATATCTCTGTGTGAGTGTTTGCCTGAGGAAGAGAGAGGGCACGTTGGGCTTTCTGGAACTGGAGTTATAGATGCTGTGAGCAGCCATGAGTATGCTGGGAACTGAACCTGGGCCTTCTACAGGTGCCACCGAGCCACCTCTCTTAGCCACTGGGCCATCTCTCTGGGCCCTGCTATCACACTCCTGAATTTCATTTTACTTACTTGTATCACAGAAGTGTTGGTTTTGATCTTGCCAGGGTACCTTTGGCAAATGCTTAGGAAGTCAAAGCCAGGAGCCATTTGGTTGGGCTGAATGGAGTATGGGAAGGGAAGGGGCCACAGGAACAGAACTGAGCGAGATTAGCTTCCAGAACTGTGGAGAATTTTAGTGGAAGGGAATGGGAACCAAAGGATTCATAGAAAGGGAGCTTCCTGAGGAAATAAATGGAACTGTGAGCTGTGTCTGGCCTATATAAAAGCAGCTAAACCTGCAGTCACAGGTTCTCACTGCAGTGGTTTTTTTTTTTTTTTTTTTTTTTTTGGTTTGGTTTTTCGAGACAAGGTTTCTCTGTGTAGCCCTGGCTGTCCTGGAACTCACTCTGTAGACCAGGCTAGCCTCGAACTCTCAAACTCAGAAATTCTGCCTCTGCCTCCCAAGTGCTGGGATTAAATCACTGCAGTGCTATAAGGAGGAATGCTACTGAGCTAACAGGAAACTGAGCCACGTTAGCAGTTTACGGAAGAAAGAATAGGTCCTGGGTTCCCAAAGACAAAAACTTGCTCACCAATCCGGGTTGCATATCAGATATATTTATTACAATTCATAATAGAAGCAAAATTTACACTTATGCAACAAATTAATGTTATGGTTGGAGGTCACCACAACATGAGGAACTGTATTAAAGGGTTACAGCATTCGGAACAGTGAGAACCACTGTGGTAGGGCATCCGTGGACTTACTCAGCTCAGGAAAGAAAATGCCTTTTATGGGAAGAGAACAAAGGGGAGTCAGGATCTAGGCTAAGACCAAAGATCAGAAGTATGCATCATTTTTGGCACATAAGGTGTAAGGATGTTTTCATATGCCAAAAGAAATAAAACCAGTAGTCACTAATTTATCAGGGACACTCTCCACTTAACCACAGATGTTAGCAGTCTCTGTATTTTTATCTCTTTGCCTCTGCCTCATTAGCCCTTCTTTTCTCTCCTTGTTTACAAAAACACGAGCAAATGATACAAATGTTCTGGTCTTTAACAAAAACATAATTCACAACATAGCTTTCCCCTGCCCTGAATCCAGGGGCACTGCGATGCACACAGACATCTTTTCAGAAAGTCCCATCTTTTCATCCGAGCAGAGCTTGGGTGACCAGGTGCCTAAGGACAGGCTAGGCTGGAGGGCGTCAGGAATCTCCAGAGAAGACACTGACTCACTTGGCAGTACTACATCTACATTGAAGAGAGCACGGACAAAGCACGCTGTTCTAGCCAGTTTCATTTTGCATGGCTTGTATGACAGATTTGATCTCCAGCCTACAGATTTCTTAGAGACGTGAATAAAATGAGGTTTAGTCAACTACAGAGAATGCAGAGTAAGGCTGAGAAAATACCATCAAAAAGGCCTAAGTCACCACACCAAGCAGCTGTGGCTGATTGGCATCTGGATTTGTGAAGGGAGCGCAGAGTTCACCATACCCAGCTGGCTGCATCTGTCTGGTCTTGGCAACCGAAAGCCCAGTGGGAAGGCAGATGATAGAAGATCAGATATTCTGCAAAGCAGATAATCTGCAACTCACAATGGAGCATTAGAACAGTCTAGTCGACCACCTGAGCCCCATAATATGCCCTTTCCAGCCTACAGCAGAGCTTCTGAGGCTACTGACCCAAGCCCAGAGGCAGAGTGGAGGCTCACAATTAAAAGGCTTTGACCCAACTTCTGACCTCAATGTCCGCTTCCTGTGGAGACTGTCTGAACCAGCCTAACAGCATAGCTGAGTTTAGGAATAAAGCTTCCATTTTACATTGACACTCACCAAACCATCACGGCCCTAAGTGTCCAGATACATGCTGTCCAAAATGTTGTTCCCAGAAACTACTTCTCCCTTACTCTTTTCAAAAGTGAGTCTTTAGTGCAGACATAGTAGTACCTTCTAAGGCTGTTTATCAAAGCAGATCCATCAGGAGCCTTGGAGAGATCACTGTCACAGATACATCCTTGGGAGATTAGACGCCAGCAGAACTTAGATCTGTAACTGTTGCAGATGGTAGGATTAAATGTGTTCAGTACTAAGATAACTAGTTTAAAATGAATTTAGGAATATATAAATATATATACATACACATAGATGTAATAACAATGAAAAATGAAATCATGAATTTGAAAGAGAATTATGAGGGATATATGGGGTAGAGAAAGGAAAGGGAAAATGTAATTACATTATAATCTCAAAAATTAAAAAAGAAAGAAATATTCTCTCATTTAATTACCTATAAGGCTAAATAACTGAGAAGCTAAGAGAAGTGAGGAATTAGCTTCCTGAGGACGAAAGTTCCAAACTGGAGAAACATTCAGCTGAAAGGAAAATGCTGTAATTGAAAGTCAGAGTTGTGGGTCCTCTGCCCTACGCTACAGTATCCATTCCCGTATCTATTACTCTTTCCAAAGGGCAGGTCAACAGGAGGCTCCACTCTCTTCCTGGCTGCGCCTCAGCGCGGTACCAACTGAGTCTCAGGTCAAATACATGATTCCTAGCTGAGGGATGTGAGTTCCTAATACCTTCAAAGTGGCCGGGTTCTTGACAGATTATACAGTTCAAAGTTCACTCAGTGATTCAGGCTACACAAATAGCTGCTTGCCAAATAGCTGCCAGTGTCTAAATACTGGGGGGAGGGAAAAGACCATGAGAGACCAGGCAAAAGACAGCTAACTTCCTGTTTCTTAAAAGGCTTTCTGAGCAAAATTTGATATCCACTGGGAAGGAAGCCACCTAAAAGACTAGCTTCAGGTGCAGCGTGAACAGTACAACTGAGCAAATAAAATTCATCTGAATCTAGATTTGTTAGCTCTCATTCCCCCGAGCCAACCTACAACTCTATCAAGGAGGAAACCAAAACCAACAACTGCAGTAAAATCCTAAGGGGAAAATGCCTTTTCTTTTGAGTATATGTGACCCTTCCACAGAGCCATGCTGCCAGGGTTACTACAAGCTCAGTAATCCAGTGACGCTGTGCCAGTAGACTTGTGATAGATACATACTTACAAGATGATTACAGAAATTCTGGTTAAACTGAGAACTTTGTCTCATAAAAGCTACTTACCATTAATGTACAAAACATTATCTCTAGGCAATGTATTTTGCTTTTTTTTTTCAAACTGCCAATATTTTTTTTTTTAGCTTAAAAAATAACTCCATTCGCCACATGTACTTACCTTCAGCTCCACTGAGAACCAGCTACACACAAGGCACTAAATTTGCTGGTGCAGAAGAAAGCCACGCGGAAATCATCCACATCACAGGGCAGAGTGTAGGTAACATGCTTTGAAGCAAATCCACCTAATTCCTATATGCAATTGTATCAGTACACACAAGTAAAGAAACTAGTACCTCTATATATTATCATTATGATTATTATATTGTGTTTTCTTATACTTTCCCTTTTAAACCTTAGTAACACTTTAATGAAGAAATAAAATATTTACTTACAAAAGCATAAAAGTAGCATTGTTTATTTCAATGTCTATAATCTCAGAGAAAAGTAGGGTATACAGGTATAAACTTGAGCACTTATTAAATTTAAATGTTTCCAAAGTCTCTTGAGTGAAGAAACCCTGCCCACCATTTCATCAAAAATTTCAATCTGTCAGACTGCTTATTTGCAATGAGAATTTTGCCACACAGACAGTAGAACCTGGTTCTTCTATGGGAACTAAACATCATACATTCTGGTGGCCCAAAATTAGCTCCAGTACTTAGCAAGGGGCCTGTACAAGTGATAGTCCTTCGTTAGCTTCTGAGTAAATCTGCCTCTGGTTGTCGGCCATGTAAAATGATGTCAACAGAGCAACAAGCATCTGAAAGTTAGGGCGGAAACACACTGCCCTAAGTTAATTATGAGAGCTACATGGTCATCTGTGTAACTGAACCACCAAGGCACCCCCCAGAAACCTACTCTAACTTGACCACGCTCAGTGTCAGGAGGAGGCTCAAGGTTAATCGCTCATTTCCGCCCTCAATCTGTCTCAATTACTGTTAAGGGACGCTGTAATTAGTCACTCCCTCCCTCTCCCGGGATGGGCAGAGATTACAGATAACTCATCCCAAATAGACTCCTCAGTTTGAGCCCTTCTACCCGCCAAAAAAAGATCCTCACTGGAGACAAGCAAGATTTGCTATCACACATTCTGCAATCCATCAATGCCACTCTTTGGTTAGACAAAGAGGAGCCATCCATCTTCAGGGAAGCAAGGTCTTCCTTTCCCTTTCCCCTAGAGGAGCAAATTCAGTTTCTACCACATACTTGCCCCAAGACAGCCTTAGGCAATTCTTAAAAACCACCCTTGGATGGCCCTTCTAGAGGCTGGCCCCTAAGACGTGCCTCAGTCACCTGGAGGACATTCATTGTTCTCTATTCCGTACTTGTTAAGAGGGCTTAGGTTCAATTCTAACCTCTGCAACAGCTAGCACTTCCGTATCTCTTTAAGAAGCACTTGTGGGTCAATGGTTTATAGACCTTACCCTCAAATAATGATTTCTAAATTCAGAAGAAAAAATAAAATGTTTCCCATCTTTAAAGAAGGTCTTTCTAAATTCAGGGGATACTAAAGAATTCTAATCCAACAAAGGGTTGGTAATGTTTTACCTTTACAAAAGCAGAAATGTGTGAGTTCCATTATCATGACAAGGAGCAGGTAGGTATATGCGGTGCAAGTCCAGCAGCAAGATAAAAAAGGCACCTAGGAGCAGATAAACTACCTTCTCAGGTATGTTTTTAGAAGCTGTTGACACTCCTGGGGAGGGGCTCAATTGGCTCCAGGTCTCGGTGTGGGGATCAATATCTAACTGGTCTCAAGTTTCTGTGCCATTCCTGAATTTGCAGGACATTAATATCATGGAGCAATTACTGGTTCTAGGACAGCTTCACTCAATAGCTTACAGATTTCCAGGGACTGGACAGGGCAGATGGTAGGGGACCTGGGGCCATTTCCTTGTCTGTATCCTCAGTGACTATAGAGAGCTGGCATGCATTTAAGCTGGCATGCATTTAACACTCAGAGAATTTACAGGAGAAGTCACAGAATGGATATCATCAAATAGTGATCATGTGTCTTAAAAACTGACTTCAAATGGCACTACTGCCCAAAGTCATGGTGAGTGACCAGAAGAATTTTAGATATTAACATACTTAAAAGCTCCTTGCAGCTACCTTATAATGAGCTAGGATAGATGCTGCTGATGTCCTGAGAAGTCCTTAGTATGGAGATATTCTTAATATATAACAATGCCTCCTTCCATGAAAATTCAAGAGCTCAAGAGGTTGAAAATATTCTAGATGCACTTGAAATCAAATCATTTTAAATTTTCATATAAAAATCAACCATTATATATTGGGTTTTCTCATCAGAAGGTATGTAGCTTTGAACACTGTGAAATTCCAAAACTCAATCTAGACTCACAAAAGCTTCTCTATCATGGGCCCCAAATATCTCTACACATCAAGCTAGAATTAGGTTCGTCCTGTTGGGCCGGAGCATTGAGTAGGGAGGAAACCTGCTTTCCTTGGTACCTTCCCACCCATACATGTTCTTACAGTGTCTTCTTCATGAAGACCTTCAGAGCTGCCCCCGTCACAGCGTCACAGTGTCACAGCGTGCAGGCACTGTTCTGCTTTCAGTCATCAGTTCAGAAGACTTAGGAAAGCAAATAGAGATGAGCAAGTAATTTGAGGTAATTCTGGGAGACTGAGCGGTTTCTTAGGAACAGTAAACAGCCCATGTCATAAGGATCTTGATCCACATAGTCCTCTGCAAATTCTCCAAATTTATTTCATTCTCTCAATCACTATAGGATAGGTTCCATTACTCTCCTGTTCTAAGTCTGGGCAATGTGAAGCTCAGAGGGGATCAATAATGGACTACTATGGCTTCACAGTGGCGTCACATGCTTTATAATAATAACAGCAGTGAAAGCAGCTAAGAGATTATGGCACACAAGGAACACTTACTGGATGGAATCCATGTTGTAAGCAGCTTACCTACTCCCTTGATTATATACCGTTTGATGGGTGTGGCAGCTCATGCAGAAGGCTGAGTTAGGAACCCAGCTGGGCTACCAAATGAGATCCCATTCAAAGAGCAAGGAAGTCCTTCAGTCGCTGGGGGGGTGGGGTGGGGGGGAGCTCTGAGGTTTTTATAGCTTAGCCCCACTTCCTGCCTCCCCAGCCTACTTCCTGTGTGTGGATAAACATGTGACCAGTCAGCTTCCTGCTCCTGATACCACTGACTGTTGCTGTGCTTTGCCTGTCATTTGGACTTTATCTCTCTAGACACCTCTGGACATAAACCAATCAAAACCTTTCTTCCCTATACTGCTTTTCTTGGGATATTTTATCACAGCAAAAGAGAAGTAACTACTACATCTTATCCTGGACTGTTCTATATCAATCAACATGGGGCAGAAGTTATTTGGGAAGAAGGGACCTCAACTGAGAAAATGTCCACCTTCTTGATTGATACTGAATGTGGGAAGACCAAGCTCACTGTGGGTGGTGCCAACAGAGACCCTAAGACATCTACAGTAGATACTTATATAAGTATCAAACAGAAGAAGAGATAACAGTACAAGCTTTCAGTTGTTTGACTTTACAGTTGGTCAACAAGTAATGGGATGAACTCTGATGTGACACATAACCCTAAACACACACACTTACATGCATACAGAGTCTATTACTGGCATAAGTGAGATTTAAAGACACAAAACTATTCACAGAGGTTAATCAGGAATATTTTCATTTTTTGTTTATTTTGAGACAGGGTTTGTCTGGCTGTCCTGGAACTTACTATGAAGACCAGGCTGGCCTCAAACTCAGAGATCTGCCTGCCTCTGCCTCCTGAGTACTGGGATTAAAAACATGTGCCGCTACCCAAGGATCTCAGTTTGAACCCAGAACCTAAGAAAAGTTGAAGAGACATGCCTCCACAAAATTGCCCTCTGACATCCACACCCACACAGACATATCACAAACACCACACAAAAATTAATAATAATCATAATAGTTATAAAGGTGAAAATATAAAAGCAAAAAAAAAAAAAGGTTTTAGTTTAAACTAATACAACATAAAAAGAAGATCTAGAGCTAGGCAGTAGTGGCGCACATCTTTAACCAGTTACAAGAAAGGATACATATGGTTCATCATCCTGCTAGAAGTCAGGACACATGACTCTAACAATAGCACCTAGGAGGCTGAGGTAAGAGAATAATACTCAATTCACAACCAGCCTGGGTTAATATGCTCCAGACCAACCTGGCCTCCCAGGGAGTGTCAGACCAGCCTAGGCTGCATGACAAAACAATACCAGCAACAACAAGAACAACAGCAACAAGAACAGCTCTTCCTGCTAGCAAAGTGTCGGATAATGGAAAATCTTTGTGATTACAAAAGAAGTAAATACTATAGCATCTGGATCTATAAAGAAAACCTTCTGCCTTGTTCCAGAAGGTACATGTAGACTATGTAAATGCATGTCCTCAGTACGATGGCATGCAGTTACTGCTGTTTCGTTTTAAATTTATTTTTAATTGGTACATTACAAGATGTTCATAGTGCCAGGTGGTGATGGCACACACCTTTAGTCCCGGCACTCAGGAGGCAGATGCAGGCAGATATCTCTGAGTTCAAGGCCAGCCTCATCTACAGATTAAGTTTGAGGATAGCTATGTCTACACAGACAAACCCTGTCTTGGAAAATACACACACACACACACACACACACACACACACACACACACACACGCCAAACCAAACCAAACCAAAAGCAAAAAAAGTTGTGCAAAATTGTGGAGTACCACTGAACTGTTTGGATGCATGAACACATCTTAAATCAGAATAAAGATATCTGCCTCCTAAAATGTTTACCCTTTCCTTCTGGTAAACCACTGAGAATACTTTCTTGTCCTTCACTGAAGTGCATGGAACATCACTGTGTCTGATGGCTGCAGTGCTCGGGAGCACAGCGCAGCTCTTCTCATCATGCCCCTTTCTCTGTCTTCATTACACTTCTCATATGCATACTGTAAACGATACACCATTAGCCTGTCAGTCCTGTGTCCCCAAATGTGCATACTGCAAACGTGTGAAGAGGAAAACAATGTCAGGTGTCCATTTGCCACGGTTCAGATCAATGTTTCTAAAAAGAGCATTCCGGACTCCGGCTTATTCTCGTTACCAAAAGGAGGCACAGTCCATGTGACCAACACCAAGGAAGAGAAAGCGTAAAGACGCTGCTAAAAGCAAACAGAATTCCTGAACCCCCTGACCTCACTGAAGCTGAGAAATAAAGTGTGTCTCAGCTCCTCAGTATAGTCCACGCAGACTTTTGGAGCTAGGTGCAGAGATAGACTTCAAAGTCAACTGCTAGGGCCTGAGCTACACAAAAGGCAGATGAAGTATTGTCTTCTGCAAGTCAATATGTCTTCTCTAAGGTCCCCAAACATCCCCACTTCTAATCAGTAACTGTCATTAAAAGCTCTCATTAGGTGAAGTAAGTGTAATTAGAGCACCTTGCCCTCTCAGGGTGTGTCAAACCAACAGGGCTGGAAGGTTCATAAATTAGTGCCAATTCGCTCTCCCGCTATCTACTTCCAATCTGCTGTGAGGGACAAAAATTGCTTTTGTACACATTAACGCAAAAGCCCACTGGCCCCTGCAAAATTAGCCTAAACATTAACTCTGGCTACGGAGGGTCTCCCTACTCCATTATGTGCCTCAGAAATAAGAGAGATAAAGTTTGCCATCAATAACACTGAGCCTATCTGCTGAATCCCACAGATTTCAGGGCATGAATAATTTAACCTCTTGTGGGAATTTTGTCATGGTGGAAATACAATGTCTGCAACCGGCGCTCGGGGGGTGTTCACTGTGATCCATTCCTGTGTATGTGCGCAACTCCTGTGCTCATCCACAGAACAATATGGGGACTGCTGTCATTCCACAATGTTTGAGACGTAACGTGATAGTGCTGGATAGATAGTGAAGAAGAACACCATGCAGGCATCATACCTCACAAATTAAAGGGACTGGTAAACGGGTTTTACTTCCTTCAGCTCCTGTGTATACATGCCACTCCTTTATAGACATGGAGATTGAATGGCCAGAGGAAGTAAAGGCGAGAGAACAGGTTGGCCATGTCCTGATAGAGAAAGAGGCATGTGTAAGTGTGTGTGTGTATGTGTGTGTGTGCAAGTGAGTGTGTTTATAGTGTGTATGCAGATAAAATGGTCATTCACATGTACAGTTTTCTTGGTGCAGTATGCCCTGTGAGGACACAATTCTCTACACTTACCTAATGAGAGCTTTTTAATGCAGTTCCTGACTAGAGCTGAGGATGTTTGGAGACCTTAGAAAAAAAATGTCCTGACTTGCAGAAGACATGACTTACCTACCTTTTGTATGGTTCTGTCCCCAGCACTCAATGGCCACTCTAAATCCAGGTATACACACACTCACATGACTATGAGCCTCAGGTTTACTAAAAACTGGTCATTGCCAGGGTCAATTATGTCATTCACTGCTTATTGTTGAGAAACTATTGCATGTACAGGTGACATGGCTATTAGCAAAAACAGGCACTAATATTTCCTAGGAGCATGCCTTCAGAGATGAGCTAATGCCACAGCGGTGTTGGGCTTTTTTTTTTTTTTTTTTTTTTTTTTTTGTTTTGTTCTGTTTTCTAGTTTTGGTTTTGGTGGTTGAGACCCAGGGTCTCATACACAGTCAATGTGCACCTGTCACTCGTCGACATCCTCAGCCCAGTCTTCTGGTCTTGATAGAAATTTTTAAGATAGTTCTCATATAAAAGCCTGAACACTTGTTCTAAATCTGAAATCAAATGCTTTGGTCCCTGATGAAATCTTTAGATTACACTCTTAAATCCTCTTTAACAAGTCCGAGACACAGCAACTCCTGCAATCTTCTGCCTTTTCCTAGCCATTCTCAAGAAGTAGAGGCTTTCCTTTACTTCTTTAAAAACATCCCAGGAATCCTGCCCCACGTCTTTTAAACAAGGTGTTCTCTCTTCTAAATAAAGCCGTTACGTTACATTATCCAAAAAGGTCAACCACTCAGTAGCCCATGCCTGAATCTTTCCTCTTAGCCACCAAAACTTAGCTAAACAACAACCATGTTAATTAAATAACAAGCTAATAACAGTTACTAGCTACAAAATGTTCCTACGTGTTAGTCCACGCCCTGCTTTTTATGTACTTCTTTTTTTCCTCTTTCTTTAGTTTTTGAGACAGGGTTTCTCTGTGTATCCTTGACTGTCCTGGAACTCGCTCTGTACAGCAGGCTGGCCTCGAACTCATAGAGATCTGCAAGCCTCTGCCTCCCAAGTGCTGGGATTAAAAGCATGTGCCACCACCACCTGACTTTTACATACATTTTAAAAAGTTAGCTTTCACAAAAAACTATAGTATTTCCTTTTAGAGATATGGAAAATTCCTTTAAAAACAAAACAACAAATCAAGGAATATGTGTGTAATGGTTTGAATATGTTTGGCTCAGGGAGTGACGCTATTAAGAGGTATGGCCTTGTTGGAGTAGGTGTGGCCTGGTTGGAGTAGGTGGGCTTTAAGACCCTTGTCCTAGCTGCCTGAAAGCCAGTCTTCTCCTGGCTGCCTTCAGAACAAGAGGTAGAACACTCATCTCCTCCAGCTCCACATCTGTCTGGATGCTGCCATGTTCCTATCTTGAGGATAATGGACAAAACCTCTGAACCTGTAAGTCAGTCCCAGGTAAAAGTTGTCCTTCATAAGACTTTTCTTGGTCTGATTACAGCAGCAAAACCCTAACAAATACAATGTGTTTGGTCACAGGTTTTTGTTTTTTTGTTTGTTTGTTTTTCGAGGGTTTCTCTGTAGCCCTGGCTGTCCTGGAATTCACTCTGTAGACTAGGCTGGCCTCGAACTCAGAAATCTGCCTGCCTCTGCCTCCCAAGTGCTGAGATTAAAGGCATGAGCCACCACTGCCCAGCTGTTTGGTCACAGTTTACAGATGTTGGAGGACCCAATGGTATGTCCTACGTACTAAATTTTCATTTACATCACACAATATTTGGTTAAATCTATCATGTAGCCATCTGCCCAGTGATGTTTACAGGATGAAGACCTTTCCTGAGGAATGACTGGGTTATGGGAAACTCAACAACTCCACAGAAAAAGGCTAACATTAGATTATGATGCATTGTGTTAATATAATTCAAATGCTAAATTTGGAAAGCTAAAATGTTATAAATTACAAAGTCCTATATCAAATCCAAACATGTCTACAGTGTAATAGGTTTTAAAGATTGAGCATGGGTCTTCTGAGAAGGCAATGTAGTATGAGAACCTACCACAAGAACAGTTATCTAGGGCAGCTTTTGAAAACTTAACCATGGGTGGCTTTCACAGAGCGGGCTGGATGGTGCCTAAGCCCTATTTCAAGTATAAATGAATCTAAAAAAATCTCATCAAAATATTACACTTAGTCAAGATAAGATTGTTCAAAAAACATACAGAAGACTGAAATAAATGCAGAAATCTTTGCATCTGAACTGAGGCACCATTACTGTGCATCACTGGGAAAATCTAATCAGAGTTGACAGCAAATGTTCTTCAGCTTAGTACTGAAGGTCAGCTCTGCTGACCTTGGGACTGGTGAAAGTCAGCCCTCCGTCTCTACTCACGGTCCACGGTCACAGCACAAATGTAAACCTGATTTCATAATTTTTAGTCTTCTTTTCTACAACCTTCTTCATTAATATTTATTCCCAAAACTATTTGTTTCACTTCTTCCTTTCTACAACATCATGAAGAAATATTCGAGACAAGTAAAACTGATAGGCCCCCAACTGCGCAGGTCAGCGTTCCCACGTCGCTGCTGACTCACTGCACAGCCCATGTCTGCACTCAGGCCTGCAGCACAGCACAGTGCACTCCCTGGAACATGGCATATAGCTAGCTTCTGCCTTTCTGGAGGGCATGCTTTAGTGTGGAAAGTAGACAATGGATGCGCTCTTGATTACATGCCTAGTTTTAACAAAAAATATTGACTATAAGGAGAGAATTTAACTGGCAGACTGTTTCAGAAAGTTCTTCCTCCCCCAAAGACAAAAGCCTGTAAGTTTCTCTTTTGCAGTGTATTAGTTAAGAAAGCCAAGCAAGCCTAGACATGAGCATATAGAAACATGCACCATGTGATCCAACAAAAATGGGGAAGAACCTTCAAAGATGTATTCCTTCTGACTCCCCTCTCTTATCATCGTGGTCATATTTCTCCATACGTCTACTCATAACAATAATGTAGAGAGCACAGATTTTAAAACATCTCAGACATCAGTGAGCTTTGGGTGCTGGCGATGTTTAAAGATAAGTTTGTTCTCTAGTCAACATCTCTATCTCTTCTGTAAAGCCACTGCTGCTGACTGTCTTCTTCGCTCCACGTCTGAACGTCTACGCCTTGTTACCACTGCATCTGTTGCCTGTCCCAAGCTCCCTTATTCAAACATACAGCTTCTGATGTCTTGTACCTCATACGCTTACATGTACATGATTGCACTTTATAAAACGTGTACTTACTCTTATTTTACATGTACGAGTGTTTGCCTGGATGTACCTATGTGCATCATATACTTGCAGTACCACAGGGGTTAGAAGAGCACTGGATCCCCTAGAACTGGAGCTGTGGAGGTTGTAAGCTGCTGTGTAGGTGCTGGGAACCAGACTGGGGTCCTCTGCAAGAGCAGCCAGTGCTCTTAATCACTCAGCCTTCCTCCGGCCCCACGTGTCTTGCTTTTTAAAGCATAGATAGATTCACTGAGGCAGAGAACTTCTCATCTCATTCCATGCTGTGGCTCTCTAACCCCTGAGTCTCCTCATAACAAATGTACTGCCCATCTCACTAACGACAACCATGGCTGCCTTTGTGTGGAGTTCAATGATAATATACCTTCTTCCCAAATACATTAACATTAAACTTACCCTCATGTTCAAAATGAATTGATTCAGATGAAAAAGCAAAACAAGTGAATACGCAGTGTGCAGTTTGAATCCCCCCTACAATGGTATTACCTTGGTTAGTCAATACTTCTGTGCATTTTCTATTTTGACTTTCCACTTCGACTTGTAAATAATTACATATGCTATTTGCATTTTTATTGTTTTCTTTATCCCTTATTGTTTGCTCGATTCGAATCTTTTAAAACTCAGCACTCATCGAAGTCAATGGGGAGTCTTCAAAAACAAACGTAAGTCGAGACAGGCTTTGAGTTTGAGAGACTGACCATTCTTTTTGCTGTGTATGAATCATGGATCATTCTCATCACAGAATATTCCATAGGTGCTACATCCCATCCTTCCAACAAGACTTAGCCCTCCTCTCTGGCTCAGACTCACCTTTGAGAAGGTTCCTTTTCACGTGTACCTGGAGAGCATCACTAAAGTAAGTAGATTCTGGCATCATCTGACATATTCCCCAACTGCATTGCTCTATCTGACTCAACTCTGGGACCACAGGCAGGCTCCATCATTTTAAATTTTAAATAAAGGGATAACTAAACCAAAGTCACTCAAAAGGCTTAGAAAACAGGTGGAAAGCCTACCTCAATGGAAGGAGGACACTGAAACACAGCCCCTCCTATGATGGGCATCCCACCAAAATCTCTACGAAAAGGAACTGTTGTGTGCGCTCCAGTAGGAAAACCACAAGCTTATGAGTAGAAAGGGTCGATAGTTTTAGATTACATTACTGTAAATAAAGGAAGGATTGTTGCTGACATTGCCTTAAATATACTGCATGGTGACCCGTGTTTGAAGAAATTACAGTTGTGTGGCACAAGTCAAAATCAAATTTATTTCAATCAACTACAGCATATTTTTAAAACAGAAAAAGGACATTAGGATACAAATATATAAAAATGCCTTTATCAACTTTACTATTTATGTACAAAATTTTAAATCTTTGCTTATTTGCAAGTAAAAACTATGTACATTGGTAAAACTGTGGGGTTGTATACATACTCACAAAAAAAGGTGATTTCACACATGAAAAATTCCAGACCACTACCTCCTCAAAAATTTGCTGGGGGAAAAAAAGTAGTAGGGAAGGATAAGCCCCTTACTAAATCACTACTAAATGTTTAAACCCATAAAAGAAAAAGTAACTGAGATTTAGACACAAATGACCAAAGAAAGAGGAGAAAATAAACAGGAGAATTAAGTCAGATGTAGTGCCAGCTGAATTCAGACTTAGAGAGTTTACAGGGCATTAATCTGATATATGCTAAATTACGTTTTCAAATTCTATAATATTTGATTTCTTTTCTAAAACTGGTTTACCCTTAATCCCAGAAGTTTTTCTTTAAATGATAAACTACAATTCTAAGTGAGATTTCTATTCAACCAGGAGTGCTGTTGTTGTTGTTTTAAGTATTTATGAATCATATTTATGATTTTATCCTCCCTAAACATTACTTTTGACTTTAATAAAGTCAAGACTGATGTAAGAACGAAAAGATGGTTTACTGTGGATTAAATAATACTCATTTTGAGTCAAGGCCACTATTTGTCAACTAAAATAACGTCAGAAAAGTTTTCCGACGTCTGGGAATTTCTTCCAACTTCACAACCACAAGCCATGGCAAAGCCACCAAGAACTTTGGAAGATAAACCAGTATGAGACACAGCCCCATAGTCCATACAGCTGACCACAGCCAGTGTTAGACACAGCCCTTTGAGTCCACACAGCTGACCACAGCCAGTGTTAGACACAGCCCTGAGAGTCCATACAGTTGACCACAGCCAGTGTTAGACATAGCCCTGAGAGTCCATACAGTTGACCACAGCCAGTGTTAGACACAGTCCATAGTGCATACAGCTGACCACAGCCAGTATTAGACACAGCTCCAATAGGCACACAGCTGACCACAGCCTGCCTTAGAACACAGCCCGATAGTACATAGAGCTGACCACAGGTAACTTCCCCTGTCTTCACCATAGGAGCATGTCCTTCAGCTTGAATACAGGTGTATAGTCTGGTCTGCATCAGGATGAGTTGGGAAGCTGGAACTTTCCCTCACACCCTGATTCATGGGACTTCTGATCCACTTCCCAAGTATCCCAAGTTCAAGGCACATATGGGGTCAACCCCCAGAGCTCTGTCATTGCCTCTGTGTTCATACAGAAGCAGTCAGTGTTGCTACATCAGCCCTATGAGTTTCTGAAGAGCAAATAAAAGACTATCAGCCAGTACTCTGGAGGCAGAGGCAGGGGAATCTCTTTGAGTTCAAGTCCAGCCTAGTCTACACAGTGAATTCTATGATAGGCAGGGCCACACAGAGAAACTCTGTCTCAAAAAAACCAAAACCAAAACCAATCAAACAAAAAACTGCCTCAGGATGGCAAGGCAATCATATTACAGTTAGTAATCTTGGTGTGGCTTCAAAACAGGAGCAGAAGAAACACTCTCAAGAACTCTCCAGGGTCTGGAACAGAAGCTGGAAAAACAAAACACCAAAAACAACCAGACAAAACAGTAACAAGGAAAGTTACCGATCAGCATCAGAATTTTCTGCAATGTGACCTGATGAGAACACAAACCTCTTAAGATTATCCTGAAATTGCTGAACATATGTGGACATGTACTAGTAGCCAGTTGTTGGTGGGTGAAGCGAGGAGAAAAGATTCTCCTGTATCGTGAAAAACATAGTTAAGTCTATCATCATGAGTCTGTGTCCTACAATTTGACATTTATTTTGGCAATGAAATAGAAATTAGGACAAAAGGAAGAGCCACTTAGAGAGGGTCCCTGTTACACAGACTTGTATACACACGAGTACACACATACACACACACACACACACACACCAGTAACAAATAAGAGAAAGCCATTAGACATTAAATGTCTTGGGTTCTTTTTTTGCGTGTGTTTTAGGATATAAAGAGAAAGCATAGAATAGATTTTTTTTACCACAAAAGAAGTCAGAAAAAGATCAAGATCATAACAGCCAGAAACACCAAAGAAGAGGCTATAGTAGATTCACTTCCTACCAACAGTGGGACAGTTCTTGTAAGAAAAAGAGACAAGCATTGGGCTGGTGATCAGGATGTCCGCTAATTTGTTATAATGGGAAACAGGCTGATGGACCAAAGCATGCTGCAATTATTACAGTTCAGAGAAAAAACTTCGGTGATATCAAAAGACATGGAAGATAAAATGTGGTTTGTTAAGATGGAGACAAAAGACAAGTCTATCTTGTTAAAAGAGGGAGACACAAGAAAGCCATGGTGGGCAACAGAGGAACAGCCTGGGAACAGGTGCTGCTGATCGGAGGCTGGCTGCTGGAAGACTCCCAGCCCCACAGGCTGTTCTAGCTGAGCCCTGGGAAATGGCTCATTTGCTCTACAGATATTTAGCGCATAATAGGCCAGAAACACAGTGTAACCAGAAAGGATATGGGAGGGGAAATGTCAGACAAGGACCCTGCCCTCTCAAACATTGACAAATTATGAAGGAATGAACAAGACACCTTTTGATTACTGCAATTTTGCTGAGGAAACATTAAGGGAGGCAGATTCTGTAGAACGTACCAGAAAGGCACACAGGGGAAACTGCTGAGAAGCTAACACGACTACTGACGTCTAAGTGACAAGGAGAAGACCACCTCATGAGGATCTGAAGAAAAAAGATCAAAGCCAAAGCAACAGCCCGATGAAGAAGCTCTGAGGAGGCAGTGGGCACAGGGTGTTTGAGGAGAGACAGTCGCTGTGGCCGTTGTAAGCCAATCCCATAGAGGAAGGCAGGGAGAGAGAGAGAACAGGGCAGTGCTGGCTGCTACAAAGAATCTAGACATTAGCTGAAGGATAGTAAAAAGCAAAGCAAGCTTAAAAACTAGCAAAGAGTTGGGACAGACTGGTTGTACATGACAAGGTTTAAGTTCTACAAAGATTAGCCTATGTGTTGAGTCAGGATTTATCAGGATCAGTACAGAAGCAGGGCAATCATTTCAGGAATGGCTCAGTGGTTGAGTTCAGTGACCACTGAACCCCAGTAAGCAAGAGTTAACAGCATCTTTGGTTTGGACACTGACTATAAACAGAGATGAAGAGATGATCAACGTCATATGTGCTGACGGTCTCCAACAGTACGTTCTCACAGAGGAGACGTGGGGGTGGGGGTGCAAAGGAAAAGAATTCAAAGAGCCTCATGTGGTAGAGCCATCATTTGAAAAAAGATACACAAAGGAAAAACTGTGAAGGGGGAAATCAGTATCTGGACTTCCATATGGTAAGTTTGAAATGTTAATTTAATATTCCAATGATATCAGAATAGGCATTTTGATATTCAAGTCTGGCATCTAGGGGGAGAGTCACAGCTAAAGATGTCAGTTTGATATTTCATGAAAATCTGCGATTGGATGAATTTTCTTAGAGCAATACCAGATACAGAAAAGGAGCCAAGACCACAACCAAGCACAGGGATGTTTTAGCTCTCAGAGATTTCACACAGCAGAGAACTCCTGAAAGAAAATGAGGAGCAGCCAGAGACACAGGTGGGGGTCTCCGAGGGCTCATGGAAATAGAGGGAAACAAGCTACATGGGGTGAGGGATCATTAAGGCTGAGCACTACCAAGTGCTTGAGAGATACAATGACTAAGACCCACCAGCAGCCCTGAGAAGGAGGAGGTCAACGGGATCTCGCCAGGAGCCTCTACAGGATGCGAGCTGAGCAGTAAGTAGCTGGAGTGGGGTGGGGGCGTGGAGATATGACTCGTGAGCCAGAAGCATGATCCAGTTTATGGTCAGTCTGCTTCTGATTAATAGACACCACAGAATCACAATGCAAGGGGTGGAAAACAATCTCGGGTGTTAGCTTGATACAGTAATCACCAACACTCTCATTAACCATCTACACGATGCAAGGCCCCGTGTTAGGAGTTAGAAAGGAACGAAAGGTATGTGCTCAGAATTTTAGCACCCGAGCTCCTGCCAGACGGTAGCATCATAACCTTGGATTTGTAGAACATTTCCAAAATTTGCTCACAGAACCAAAACACTCAGGGAAGCCTCAGGTCACACCTGCAGAGATCTATCAATGGAGGATGGAGGATGTAGGTAAGAGCACCTATCACTCTAACGACACACACACAGACACACACACACACAGACACACACACACACACACAGACACACACACAGACACACACACACACACAGAGACGGAGAGAGAGACAGAAAGAGAGAGACATAGACAGAGAGACAGAGACAGAGACACACAGACACACACAGAGAGACACACAGAGACAGAGAGAGACAGAGACAGAGAAACAGAGACAGAGAGATACAACACAGACACACAGAAACACACAGGCACACACCACACAAACACATAGACTCAGACACACACATACAGAGGGAATGGAGTGGTGGAAGGAGGTGGGGAGGAAGGAAGGGGGAGAGGGAAACAAAGGTAGAGATAAAAAGGACATATCATTAGTCTGGCCTTCCAGAAACTGAAAAAGAAAATAGGAGAAACAGAAGCGAGCCAGCACAGCCTAAGAACAGAGCTACACGGTAGTGTAGAGAAGGCGCAAAGCAAAGAGGGGTTGGAATAACACCACTGTCCCTTCCTGTGTTGGTAACACGTGTCACAACATATTTACATTACCCTGAGAACAGTGTTTGTGAAAACAGTGGGCTGAAAAATATAGACCTCATAATTCCAAGTGCTTTGAGACAGCATTCTTTTGGTTCACTTTGCAAAAGTCAACTAAGATAAAAACCTAGACTAAAGTAAACATAATACTTTTTGTTTGTTTCGTTCATTTATTTTTCTTTTAAGACAGGGTCTTACGATGTAGACTTGTTTGGTCTGTAACTCACTATGTAGACCAGGCTGGCCTTAAACTCACAAAGACCTGCCTGCTGCTGCCTCTCAAGTGCTGGGCTTTAAGGTGAACACATCATGCCCTGCTTTTATAATACCTTTTGTTAAAACCTAGGAAACAGCTAGAGTTACACAGCTCTGTTTAATAAAATAAAAATTGGAAGCTACGGAACCTCTTTGAAAGACAAAGACACACACACACAGACACAGACAGGGACATTCTTTGGACCTACTTAAAAGTAAGTGGCAGGCATGATACTTTGGTGGTGGAATAGCATTTAGTATGCAATCCTGGAAAGCCAGGCACACTGCTCTAGGTCACATAGATAATATGTATGCAGAGCACACATATAAACATCCATAATAATATACACTATATATATAAATATCGAATATATAGCATATGTAATTTATATACACACATGTAATAAATTATATACGGGTGTTTGTATATGTAAACTTATCAACATTTTGAAAGCAGGAGACTTGCTCATACCTCCAACTTCATTCATCCCAGTACACAGATTTACTCTTCATTCCACCCCTTCCATATTCTAACTCCATTCTCCAATAGTGAGAAACCAGACTTTCATTACCCTTCGTTTGTTCCAGCCTACCCTCGAGCACCATCGTCCAGGTTAGTTAACTGTTCTTATTGCTGTGACAAGATAGCTTATTTGGGCCCATGGATTCAGAAAGTCACAGTCACTTACTATAAGGGTGAGACTGTATGATAATGGCTCTTTTCATGAAGCAGGGACCAGGAAGCAAAAAGGTAAGGGGACGTAATGAGGAGTTGGTGGATGGTACAACTTTCTAAGGCTTGCCCCTGGTGGCCTATATCCTACCATGTAGGATTCACCTGAATGCTATGCTGTTCTGAAATTCATTCTATCCAATACATTAGTTCTCTTGGGTAGAATACTTGTTCCTGTCCCAGGTCTCATGAGCAGGCCTTCACTGACTGCATCACTGTCGGCATACCAGTCTTCTGAAATCTCACCAAAATGTTTGTTATTCTCAGCTTACACTATTATAAGTCTAGCTTGTAGCACCAAGTTTTTCCACACTATGTAAGATAGTTGCAAAAGTCTACAATCCTAATCTTTAGATTCATCACAGATCCTACTTCTTGGTATTCATTTTCTATATTAATTATTTTTATGCCTGTCTATACTGGCTCATGATATCATGTTCATCATGCAGGAAAGGCATGGCTATCAGTACAACTCCATCCTTAGTACCTAGGTTTGCTACTTCGTCAGATGAAGGAAATAGTGAGAAAGACCCAAACTGGGAGTGGTCATAACCTTCAAAGGCCTACCCTAGACTCAATGTCCTGAAAGTTTGCAAGCAGTGCCAATATCTGTCTTGAAACCACAAGTTCAAAACTTAGACTTGGATGGCTCAGTGGTTAAGAGCACTGACTGCTTTTCCAGAGAACATAAGATCAATTCCCAGCAACTACATGGTGGCTCACAACTATCTGTAATGGGATCCAATGCCTTCTTCTGGTGTGTCTGAAGAGAGTGATACTGTACTCTGAATCATACTGAATGTGTACTCACATTCATAAAAAAAGTGTACTCACATTCATAAAAAAAAAATAAATCTTTAAAAAAATACATGGACCTATGAGAGATATTCTACAATGAATTTATAGCTAAAGACTGTGAATCCAATATTCTTGTCTATTCATTGTCTATGGGCCTTGTGAATCTTAACCTTAGAATCTCGTGGATAGAAACATGTCATTCATTTATTTCTATGGCATTTGTTATAGGTTTGCAATTTGCCCATGGTTTTTTCCTGTAAGTAATCAGCTTAAGATTCTTTTTGATCATTTTTCTAAAGGAATAGGAATTTTTTTTCTTACTCTCAAGACTTGTTTATGTGTTGAAAATAAAAAAAAAATCACCTTCATTCATATATTTCTTCTTTATTGCATGAATTTGAGGTGTAAAATCGTCTGGTACTCCGAGGGCACACTGATGGAGGCACCACTTTAAAGATAACGGGAGGTATGGCCTCCAGTGAGGTACTCCAAGTGGTTTAAGTTATTGACAGTTTTCTCTTTATGTTTCACTGAAAACAGCCCTGGGTTTGACTTTTGGGTCATACCCTTCTCATCTAACCTGTGAAAATGTCTGCTACTAGAGAGCACCTCCCAGAAATGGGGGAAAGTAAGGAAGTGTGTGGTCAGCACCTCCCGGAGCTGCCTCTTGCCTCTGCAGGAAGCATACCTGCGACGTTAGTTTCCTGTTTCTATGTAGACATTTTATTTCTAATGGTACCAGATTTCCAGACCACTACTTCCTCTTTCTAGATCCATTGTCTGGATCTGCATTTACCTTACTTACATTATTCATGATCTGAAAGACTTTTTTCCTTTCCCTCCTCCCTCCTAGCCTTCCTTGTTTGAGACAGGGTTTTACAATGTAGCCCAGGATAGCTTCTAATTCCTGCCTCTGCCTCCTAGGGCTGGGATTAGAGATACAGCACACTGCCACATGTGGAGATTTCTACTTTCTAGACCAAAGAGTCCTAATGGTTCTCTGTGTCCTCTGATGTCACTTCCTCCTCTCTCGATGAACTGGTAACCACAAGAATGACATTTCCTGAGGACACTGGATTTTTGAGTGCTACCATGATTAAGAGTCAGAGCAATGATGAACAGGAGATTTGAGGCAGAGTTACAGATAGGAAACCAATGTGGAAAACACTGTCAGTTTCATCCATGGTGGGAAATTATTTAAACACACACACATCTCAGGACAGAAGCAACTTAAAGACATCGAAGAACTGAGGATTGTTTGAAAATTTAGAGGAAAAGAGTCTTTTTATCTGTCTGTATCTTTATCTGTGTAGCATACGTATTTTGTTGTGATTATAAGTCTAATTAGGTAAATGCTCAAATATCTTGTATATTCAAATTATGGCAAGACTAGTGAACAATTAGCTCATTATCTTTACTAAATTGCTTTTAATTCTATGCGATCCAGAGGGAGCATGGCTCCCTGTCAGTGTCTCTTCTGAAACAATGCAGAACTTTGGTCATCTGTTTTACATTCTTTAAGAAGTTACCTAAATTTGTGGATTTGAGGACAAATAAATTTGAGGAAGAAAAAGTATGACTTTTTCCAAAGCTCGCTGTAATATGTACTACATATTGCAGGGCACGTCTACATCAAAAGGGGGTTCCTGGAAAAACAGACTATACATCATGGTGACACAGGGGACTGTGGTATCCCTGAACTGTTCAGAAGATCTGAAAGACCGCTTTGACTGTGGAGTAGTTAGCACTCAATAATGCCTCAATCTTTAATCTTTGAAAAATAGATGAAGCTGCAGCACCTCTCTCTACCAATAAACAACCAAATCACTTACATATAGTTACAGAATAAATTCAGGATAAACCTTTCAGAACATACTAGGATTTCAAGCAGCTAAGCTAAAGAGTTCTACAGCAACTTCAGACTTTCTTTTGCTCTAAAAAATTTGTTTTACAGACGATAGACTGGTAATACCTGATAGACTGGTAATACCTGATAGACTGGTAATACCTGATAGACTGGTAATACCTGATAGACTAACTTCCCATTTCTACCTTAGGGCTTGGATCAGCTTATTGTTCCATGAAGACTGAAGTACTATATTCTGATCCATAAACTCTTTATTGACACCTTTAGGGGAAGAGCCGATTGGCCCCTGGAACCTACTATCCTCTGTCTGCCATAGGTAGCACACAACAGGTGTCCTGCTGAGGTGCCAGAGAACTTGACTTACAAATTGCATACACTAAACTGGTGCTCAGTCCTTAGGACTGTCCTTCTTGTGTCTGCTACGCTATCTGGTCTCTCACTTAAAACTCATCCTCTTTGATGATGGTCCCTTCCCACCTCCCATTTTCCCTGCCAATAAGAACAGGAAAACCTGGGGCATGTAGGCTCAAAGCTATCAGTGAACCTGAAGACTAGGTTGACATTTTAGTTCTGATCCTCTTTCCAGTGTAGTTTTGTTACCCAGAAACAAAACACATGGACGTAAAGTTAATACTCAAAGAACTTCCCATATTTAATGTATAAAACTTGATGGGTTTGGACATATTCAATCACCTGTGATACCCACCCCCCCCCCATCATCAAGATGGCAGACACCCAACTTCCCCCTTCCCTTTCCTATGGTAACCATGATCCCAGTTATCAACTCTTACCCAATATTAGAGATGACTCCAGGAGCCTCCTGAAATCCTATTTGACTGATGAAGAGAGCTAACAAGACAGCCTACTAGCAAAGCCTTAGCCCTGCCCCCTGTACCTGTCATGGATGGCTTAAAGCCACATCAGTCACAGGAGGTCAACAAGCATAAGAGTAAGAAGCCAAAGCTGGCTACAGTAGAAAGATGAAAACAGCCAGGGATGCAACACGAACATCAAGGTCATCAACTATCTACTTCCTGTCAACTATGGAAGAAGAAAGGTTCCCCCTCCCGCAAAGTAGATAGATGGGTACACACTGGTATATGGACTAAGTCCTAAGGTTGTTTTTAATTTTCAGAAGCATCATATAGAGTACATAGTGCTTTGGTCTACTAAGATCACTACCATTTGTGCCTTACAGAGTGACATCCATAAAGCGGTATTAATTGCTATTGGACTCTATCTCAGAACAGAAAGCCCCCTAGAAAGCTCAGCATGTTATAGCAACACCAAATGTTTGCTCCACATGTGTGTTAATTTCTAGCATCTTCATAAATTGTGTGTGTGTGTGTGTGTGTGTGTGTGTGTGTATTTGAAAAAGTCAGTGGATTCTTTACTGCTTCTGGGGTGTGGGGCTCAGGAGCTCTTAGTAAGGGAGATCTCTTTCCACCACAGGCTTCTGGCTTCACAGGATGGCACTGGCCCTGTGGTTGGCTGCCATGTGCACATCTGGACGGTACTTGTCCTTTCCAATCATGTGCCTGATGCTGCTGAGGGTAGCCTGAGCATTCTTGTTGATTGTGGTCCTCACGTAAGAAGTAGGTGACCAATCTTAGTTTTATAACCACCAAGACCCCTTTGCCATCAGCCACAGGCTCCAATCCCACAGTCTTGGGTGAATTAGCAAGAAGCAGAAGAAGTTGTAGGCCTTCAGTTTATTGGGCTCAGTGCTGTATGTCTGCTTATTCATCTCGATCAAGAAACTGGTGCAGTTCCTAAGAACTAGCCATTCACTTAAGATGCTCAAACATGGTGGCAGCCAGAGATGGAAAGAGAGCCACCTTCTTAAAGGGCTTTATTATTATTAGCAAAAGACAAAAGCTCTGAACTAAAAGACTGGGAACAAATGCATTTTCAGGTAGACCCTTCTTTATTTTTGCTATTCAAATTTTAAAACGATAGATAAAACATGTATTTTAAGTGGTAATTCCATTTCCAATGTATAGGACACACAGAGAAAGGAAATCTTAGTGGTCAGGATTCTGGAATGTTTGGGTGCTCTCAAGGTACTGTGCCCATGGGAGTCCATCTGTGGAGTGCACACCTGAAATTCCAGCAAAAGTCAACCTGATCAACAGAACCTTCCAGACTGCCAGAACCATATATCAAGACTCTGTCCAAAAGATCAACAAATAAGAAAATAAACAAAGCCGGGCGGTGGTGGCGCACGCCTTTAATCCCAGCACTTGGGAGGCAGAGGCAGGCGGATTTCTGGGTTTGAGAGTTCGAGGCTAGCCTGGTCTACAGAGTTCCAGGACAGCCAGGGCTACACAGAGAAACCCTGTCTCGAAAAACCAAAAAACAAAAAGCCTAAAAAAAAAAAAAAAAAAAAAAAAAAAAGAAAATAAACAAAACAATAAACCAATGGTTCTCAGCCTATGGGTTGCAAGGGTAGCATATCAGATATTTATATTACAATTCATAACAGTACCAACATTACAGTTATGAAGTAGCAATTAAAATAATTTTATGGTTGGGGTTCACCACAGCATGAGGAACTGTATTAAAGGATTGCAGCATAGGGAAGGTTGAGAACCACAGCAATAAACCAAAGTTTCTCAATAAAAGAAAAGCATGTTCCAAAAGTACACTTTTAAAAATTCTTCTACAAAAATAAGGACAGAAAAATATTGACATTCAAATAGAGAGAGTGATGTTTAAACGGCACATTAAGTGTTGGTGAGACGCTCAGTGGGTCAAGTTGATGCTCAGGCATCAAGTTCGAGTCCCAGAACCAACCTGATGGAAAGAGAACCTATTTCTGAAAGTTGTCTTCTGACCTTTACATGGTCACTCTAGTACATACATACACACACACACACACACACACACACACACACACACACACTATAAGGGGAAATGGCATATTGAACCCATGTGTTATGGCACATACAGCTGTCACCCCTGTACTTGGCAGCTGAGGTAGTGTGGTGATGAATTAAAGCCTGGGCCACACAGGGAAGGTATGATTCAAAACCAAAACCAAAGCCAGCAAGACGGTTCAGCAGCTAAAGAGGGTTGCCAACATGATTCAAAACCAAAACCAAAGCCAGCAAGACGGTTCAGCAGCTAAAGAGGGTTGCCAACATGCCCAAGGACCTGAGGGGGATTTCCAGAATCACATGATGAGTGAGAAGCAATTCCTGCAAGCTGTCCTATGACCTCCACATGTGTGTCATGCCCCTCCAATAAATATATAATATAAAAACAAACAAATAAAACAACTTTAAATCTAAAACAATGCAAACAGAAAGCATGTTAAAAACAAGGGTCATTTGTCAAACTCAAAAACCTACATTATATATGACTCAATTCCAGAAAGGTCAAAACAAGGGCAAAAAAAAAAAAAAAGGATCCTAGAGGGCTGTGGGAGGAGGGAGCCTCAGCAAGGAGGAGCTTAAAGGTGCCAGAACGTTCTACGTGGTGACCACAATGCTTACATAACTGTAAGAATTATTAGAATCTGTAGAACTGTTCACATTTTCAAAGGTAAACATTACCATATGTAACTTATTCCTTAGCTTTAAAGGAGTAGAAATGACATATCTGCGAGCTGCTAAAAACAGTTAGTCCATGATGGTTAACTAGTATTCTAATAGCCAGCGAAGAATTTGAGAGACAAAACAACTGTTCTAGAAGGTTCTGAGCTGTAGGAGATCTCTAAGTCTCTAAGACCTTATGGTAGAATCAATTGATCCTGGAGCTATGCACCCATAATTATTAGTAGGGCTCATGTGAAGTGATAGCCTTAGCCATGGAAACAGCAGTTGACTGTAAGATCTCATCCTGCGCCTTCTAGTGAGGGCATGGGTACACATGACATATCTGATGACAATATTTACCAACCTTTACATTTCCCTGGTAGCTACAGAACATCTCACATAGACAGCTCATCTGCTTCTCACAGTAACCCAACAAGGCTGGCTGGGCGACATACTCTAATAACGGCCCACCTTACGGAAGAGCCAACAAGGCTCATTGTTTTATAGGACTCGCCTATAGTCCTAAAATCAGTGTAGAGTCAGAAAATGAGCCACAATATTCTGATTCCAAATCTAATTATGTTTCTCTCTCACATCAGGGGGCCAATTAAAGGTAACATACCTAAAATCCCTTTCCCAAATCTCCAAACACCAAGCCAACTGAAACCCACACTGATCTACAAATATAACTATAAAGCTTCTGGGATAGTTCCATAAAAATAAAATGCCGGTCCAGCAGAGCCAGGGATTTCTGGAGTAAAAGCTACTGCTCAAATGGAAAAAAGAGTCAGCAAGCTCCTACAGGGTCTGCACAAGTTTACAGGAAAGCTCGCCACATTCTCCAGTGACCGGCAACACTGCTACCTTCATTCATGGAGACAGTCTGGACCAGGAGATGCTAAGTAACTTGTCCACAGTTGTGCTGTTTATCAAGGATGAAAATCAGACTCTCATCCAAGACTTTTGCCCTTAAAACTCTTGGTCCTTGGGCCCCTAAGTCTATATATCTGTAAAGAATGAGTCAAGACTTCAGCAGTTTCAAATAGTCCTTTGAATGTCAATATAAAAAATTTTTTTAAAGGTATTACGTTTCCTTTTTGCAAATGTGTCCAACCTCTCTGGTACTGCGAAAAGGCTGAATCCTCTAACAGCAGGTGCTTTGATGCGACCATCCTCTGTGTGTCTGCTTGGAACCTGGTATACAAACTGACTAGCCCAGAGACCAAAGCGAACAACATGCAAAACAAGTAAAGACATCATTCTGGGAACACTGATGTTCCCCTCAGAAAGCCACCTCTGCTTTAAAGTGGTATACTATTTTTCTAACAGAACTTACAGATGAGTAAGGGAGAAGAAAAAAGGATTCTAAACCCTCCCTAGAAAGATCACCATAAAGGCATCTGAGGACGAGGGTGGAGCACGGCGACCCCAGTGCTGCTGTCCGGTTTACTTATCTTTAGTAGCTGTTATTAAAAAGAAAAACAAACGAGGAAGAATAATGTTGATTGATTTACATTGTTATCTGTTTTTAGATCATGTGTGTGTGCATGTGTGTGTGTGTGTGTGTGTGTGTGTAGAAAGGGAGAAAGGGGAGTGAATAGAGAAAGAGAAATGTACATCACTGTCTTGTTGAACTATAACTTGCAAAATGAAGTTCATTTTGCTTGTCAAGTGCAGATAAAAGGAAGAAGGAAAGAAGCAGTTTAAACGTAAACAGCACCCTCTCCCTAACTCCTGAACTAGTTCACACAATAAGATGAATAATTCAGCTGCCCGGAACTTCATGTGTGCAGAGCACGGCTGCAGAGCAGGAGCGTTTTCACTTTGAATTTGTGTCGCCTTTAGTCAGCCCACTTCATCTGCATTTCTAACACCTGCTTCATCAGCTGGGAGAAGGATGCTCGTCCATAATCACCTCTCATCTCCCTTCTGTCCGGCTAACAAACAGATTACATTGGAGAGCACAATTACCTGGCCTGGAAGAGAGAGGGGACAGGGAGCTCTGGAAAGCACTGGCTTCATCTTATCAAGGTACTTTTTAAAGCATGCTATTTATAAATGGTCACACTTTAAAGTCTATATAAATAAATATATGAAACATCAATGTTGTTTATAACAAAAGTATGTCTACTTCTTCTGGATGAGTACCAGTTTCAGTGCAAACAGAAGAAAAGAAGTAACTGCAAAGATAAATCAGATTCGTAAAATTCACGGTTATCCCTTGCAAGTTTATTTTTACTGCATTACTTGTATTAACATGCGTTGTTTTTTAGGCTTAGCCTGTGTAACATGGTTGGAGTGAAGCTACCAAGCAAATCAACATGTGACAGTGGACTCCCATTCAGCCCGTTGTCACCAGTCCTTATCACATGACCCACTGTGTGCCACAGCTGTATGTGGAGTAGCTAAGGCTGATGCTTTCCCACACAGAAGCAGTCTGAGGAGAGTGGCTGGGAGGAAACACAGAATAACACTGAGCACTTTTGAGCCTGCCATCAGATGAGTGTCTTTCCTTCAGAGAATCTCACTGTAACACAATGACCTCATCTGCTGTCTGACTCTCTTCTGTGTGTGTAAACTCCGTCTGACTGCTCACCACTGTTCCCCACGCCAACCTAACTAATAGACACAAACACTCAGTAACTATCTCTTACACAAATGTCCAACTCCCAATCATGCTGAATTAGAAGGGAAACTGAAGGAATATTTATACTTGTCTGTCTGTGTGTGTGCCTCTGTGTGTGTGTATGTGCATGTCTGTCAATATGTGTGTATGTCTCTATGAGTGTGTATGTGTATGTGTCTGTGTGTGTTTATGTCTGTGTGTCTGTGTGTATGTGTCTCTGTGTGTGTATGTGTGTGTGTGTGTATGTGTGTGTGTGTGTATGTGTCTGTGTGTCTGTGTCTCTGTGTGTGTGTGTTGGCAGTAGTAGCTATGTTTTTGGTTTCTCCAGACAAGGTTTCTCTGTACAGCCTGCTTCTGTCTCCTAAGTGCTAGAATTAAAGGTATGTGTCACCAGGCTCGGCTTGCTTGTGGGTATATTTTTTTTTTAAAGATTTATTTATTTATTATATATGAATACACTGTAGCTGTCTTCAGACACACCAGAAGAGGGCATCAGATCTCATTACAGATGGTTGTGAGCCACCATGTGGTTGCTGGGATTTGAACTCAGGACCTCTGGAAGAGCAGTCAGTGCTCTTAACCACTAAGCCATCTCTCCAGCCCCCTTGTGGGTATATTTTTATTTTATATGTGCACACAAGATCCTACCTGCCAAGGATTGCCATAGGACAACATTTTCTACATAAGATGACTCCCTCAGACACCAACCAATCACTCCTTTAAAATATCAAGACATTTCATTCCAAATTTTAAATGAATCATTTAAACCCATATATCACTTACCTCTCCATCCACCTTTAAAACTGAGCTTCACATAATCAATTACAGGAGCCTTATAATAAAATATTATGCTGGGGCAGTGGTGGCACACGCCTTTAATCCCAGCACTTGGGAGTCAGAGGCAGGTGGATTTCTGAGTTCAAGGCCAGCCTGGTCTACAGAGTGAGTTCCAGGACAGCCAGGGCTACACACAGAAACCCTATCTCGAAAAAACAGGAAAAAAATTATGTATTAACTCCCTCTAAGTCCTGTGGTATAGTACTGTGGCCTCTCAGATATCAGTCACATTTGTAAAGCACAGGACAGGGACTGCAGGCTCAGATTCTGCACTTGTGTTCTTTGCTGCTTTCTCTTCTCAGGATCTCACTTCTACCACTTCCTCGCTTTAGGCTCCCGGCTCCCGTTACATTGTGATTTACTCTCTCGATGAACTAGAGGTCGTTAAAGAAATCTTACATATTAAATAAAATCCTGCATCAGAGGTTTCAAAATATTAAGCTACAAGTATCTTTCTTGTCTGAGAAGACACTTCTAAGGTTCTCTGAAGCCTGTAAGGTACCACAGATATATAAAACATCATTAAGTAAACTTCTTTAAGAATTAGTGGTTCTTTCTGTAACTGAATCAATAGCATAATGCTTTGAGCTTGTTTCTCAAGTATATTAAAAATGCCCACCTTAAACCACTTGCAGTATGAATATCCAAGATACATGGTTGAGCTCATTTTAACCGGGTTTGAAATGGTATGAACAGTGAATCAGTGAGCCACACAGAGGCGACGAGCATTATGAAAATACAGAGGAAGCCTCACCGTGTGCAAGCCCCTCCACACACCCCCACAGAGGAAACCTCACTGTGTGCAAGCCCCTCCACACACCCCCACAGAGGAAAACTCGCCGTGTGCAAGCCCCTCCACACACACCCCCCAGAGGAAAACTCACCGTGTGCAAGCCCCTCCACCCCAACACTCTGACACATTCCTTTTAACACTATCTCTAATAAGGTGCTCTTCAGGTCTGTGGAGTCAGGGAGGTGGGCTTCTCTGCAGGGCACATTACACACTGCATCACCAGGTTGGGCAGAGGGCAGCCCAGCCTGGCTGGCAGCCAACTGAGTTAGAGTGGTCAACTCCGAGCAGGAGAGATGCCAAAGCCCAGTTAGAAAGCACCACAGTGCAGGAGTCACTCAATATGACAGCAGAGGCCTGAAGCTCCCACAGCCTGAGGGCAGTACAGTGTGTGGTGATGGTGTGGTTAATGTGCAGGGCTGTCCACGTGTGGAAAGCAACTGGTATCAGCTGCAAAGATAAGGCATTTTGGAAAACTGAGAGAATACAATGCATTCAAAATATTTTTATTTGCACTAAAAATTTGTTTAAACAACTAAAAAGTAGTTTAAAAGATTTCCTCTGCTCTGCAGAAAATCCAGACATTGTTGCTTTCTCATCCAATGACACCTGAGGAACTCAGAGGGAATGTAAACCCTGAAAGAACTCAGGTCCTGGTGGTAGAAGGCAGACGTTAGAGATTACACAGATAACTGTTTAAAATTCCAATACGCTTTCTGAAGGAGCAGGATAGTATTCCAGAAGAGAACTTGGTCTAGACAAGGAGGATTAAAAACCACCTCTCAGGAAGATGATACATACTGAGGAGCTGGAAGACCAACGAAGCTAAAAGGCTCGAGTGTGCCTAGAGGCCTCACAGAGGAGCCACACCTTGTTCAGACCAAGATGCTACAAGAACTCATTTCTATCACCTCCCTGTCCTGGCTCTTCCTTGGCCTTAGTTATCTGGGCAAGTTTCTTGGTGGAAAGTAAGAGGTGAAGAAGGACACAAGACTACTGGTATGTCCTTGGAAGCTGTGTCTTGTCCTGACCTATCCTCTGCTTCCCAACAGCCTCAGCCTATAGCACCACAGGCCTGAAACCAGCAGGACAAGGTCTATATTGAATTCTCTGAAGCCATGAGTGACAACAAATCTCTCCTTGACTTCAGTTTCTTTTATCAACCATTTTGTCACAACAATAAGAAAAGCAACTGCCATGGAACTTGTCAACTGTCCGTTCATTGCTCCCCAAAGCACTGTTTCACCAGAACGTCTGTAGCTTGCTCTCTCACCATTTGCAAGTGTCTACTCGAGCATTCTTAAATGAAACTCAAACTATCAGTTTATACAACTGCAAGCCCTCCTTCTTCATTTCCCTTTTAGAGTCAGACCATCCAACAACTTTCCAATCAATGACATGGCAATCCTGCAAGATCATCCGGCCCACTGACACCACAGCCACCTAGTTCACATAAGCACCCTCTGTGCTGAAGCTTCTATCACAATAAAAGCATTGACCGTGCGCTTCCCAGTGTGACACGGCCCTTTTCTCCACGTGAATACATAGTGTGAAGTATGAAACTGAAATGCTGCCTGTTCCACTCTCTCACTAGAATGTGAGCTCCACACAGTTTTGTTAAATGAATGAGCTGGTGCAAAGGGGGCAAGGAACAGGCCATGCACAACGTTTCAAGCTATAAAGTGATACTGGCATTTATCTCAAAAGACATCCATTAAAGGACTTTAGACAGAAATATGATCCTGTGAATCTTTTATTATCATGCTAACTTCTATACAGAGAATGGGGCAAGAGAGGCAAAGGAGCTTGCACGTGGTCCAGTTGGTAGAGTGCCTGCCTGGCACAAACCCCTGCTCAGAGTCCCCAGCACGGTATAAACTGGGCATGGCAGCACATGCCTACGATCTAAGCACTTTGGAGGTAGAGACAGGAGGACCAGAAGCTCGAGGTGATCCTTGGTCACGTGTTAAGTTCAAAGGCTAGTCGGGGAATATAAGACTCATACATACATACACACACACATACATACATACACACACATACACACACACATACATGCATACATACACACATGCATACATACACACATGCATACATACACACATACATACACACATACATATATACACACATACATACACGCATACATACATATACGCATGCATATATGCACACACATACATACACACACATACACACATACATATATACACACATACATACACACATACATACATACACACATACATACGCGCATACATACATATACACACATACATACACACACATACACACATACATACACACATACATATACACACACATACATACATACATACACGCATACATACATACACACACATACATACACACACATACATACATGAATACATTTTACATATATACATGCACACACATACATACATCTATGTCTACCCCCATCCTTGGATTGAGCTTTGGGGTCACTCTATGTGATAGAGTGTATACTACTAACACGCAGTGATAGAAAAAAGAAGACATCTGCTCATCTTATTAAAATTAGATTTAAAGTTATCAACACTACCTCTTAAAATGTAAACATTTCTTTCCTAAGTCTTTTCCCTCTGAAGAAATAGGAGATAAACATGCTGATATAGGGACTTTAATCAAACCCTAATGATGTAAGGCACCAAAACATAATTTAGTCTGTGCTTTCAGCTTATAAAAACATATGTTGGAACAAGGTCCATAAAGGTGAAGAGTCCCCAACTTTCTAATGTCTGTGGCTACAGATCTGGCTGAGTGAGGTAGTGTGGAGAGAGATGAAGTGAGAGAAGCACTGATGATTTAACCTCGGGTCTTCCCTTAAGGACAAGCATTTGTCACCTTGACAGCAAGGTGAAAGGTTTGCTTGAGTGTGCTTATAGCAGGGCTCTCTTCCCTCCTCCCAGGGGTCCTGTGATTTCTGAACAGACATTATCTGAATGGATGATGATGAGGAGAGGGAGGAGCCACAGGAATGGCTGGGGGAGGAGAAGAGGTGAGCTGCATAACTCAGAGCCGGCTCTGGAAATGCCGCTCCAGGGATCATGACACAGATTCACCATGTGCTGTTCCTCCTCCTAAGCGTCCACTTGAGGCCCGAATAATCAAGTCCATAAATTATCGAAAATACTCAAACGGTGGCCAGTTAACAGCACAGTTCCCATCCTTAGCAATCACTAGACTGTGAGAAAGCAAGAGTCCAAGGAACAAATACACACACACACACACACACATGCACACACGCAGGCATGCTCACAAATCTCTCATTTTAGGGTTAACAATTCTAATGTACATGTCTGCTTCAGACTTAAATCTAACACTTAAAATGAGCCCACTTTTCATTCTCAGCATTAATGGGAGGATGCTCACAGTTCACAGAAGCTACCAGGCTCTCTGTCCTTAAGCACTAAAGCACTTGTACTATTTTCACAAGTGTGCAAAGGGCAATTTTAAGTGACAACCACTAATTTCTGAGTATTTTGTCATAATTTAATTTCAGGAAACACAGGTTTTCACGAATTCCTATGAGGGATGAAATTTTGTCAAAGATAGTATTTTAACTTTTACTTTAAAAATCACCTTCCCTGAAATTGGATAAAATTACAATTATTCATTTTGTTTCCATATTTACTGGTTTATCTACCACTGAAAAATCAACGTTTAACATAAGGAACTCAAACAAAACTGGTAAGGAAAGTTACAGACTGGAGAAAGGTTCAGTAGGTAATGTTAGCCATGCAAGCATGAGACGAAATCTCGATCCCCAGCACCCACATAAAAGGACAACATGGCAGCTTGTGTTTGTAATCCCAGGACTAGGGAGGCAGAGCTGCACAGAACTATGGCTTTCACTGGCCAGACTTCCCAGCTACGAGGATGAGCATCAGGGTCAACCTGTCCTGAGGACCTGAGAAACAGCAGAGAGGTGGAGGCGGGGCCACAGAGAAAAGAACATCAGACGGTCAGAAAAAAGCCAAGGGGAGGGGAACTCGGAGTCTGTCTAAACACTTTTACACTATTCTGGGATCCGAGAATGCTTGCTAACAAATACCCACCATGGTCCCCCTGCACAGCACCTCACTGACCAATACGAACAGATCATCATGACATCACTGCTCCCAGTTTCATGTCCCTTGTACTTCCTGGAACTGCTAACATCCAATGTTTTAGGTGCTTTCAGAGAAACTACAACTATAAATCTGTGTGGAGGCAACAGCAGTGAGGCTGCTGGGGGTCTGTGTTTAAGAGCGAGCCCAGGAGTGGCTTTAACATAATTCCCGACAGAGGGGACATGGATGGAACTGAAGACACAGGAGTGAGCAGGACTGCCGCCCACTTCAGTGTGCGGAGGGATGGGTGTGCCACCCACTTCAGTGTGCAGAGGGATAGGTGTGCAGAGGGACAGATGCCCAGGCCCAGTGGTGCTGCACAATGCATTCTCACCACACAAAGTCTCTAGTAACAAAACCTGTCTCAGACAGGCAGAGATTTTAGGGAAATGCCACATCCAGGGACTACAGAGTTTTGCAGAGGGGTGGGTAAGAGGGCTGGGGTGATACCATTTCTAAAATAAACTGTTCACTACAGGCTCCAACACTGCTAAAAACACATTTCAGGGACATGACCTTACTTCACTAGATTTGAGCCCAGAACTGAGCGGGGCCTGTGCTTGTTACCCCAAGTATTTGGAGGGATGAGGCAGGAGGATCAATGGTTACACGAGATGTTGTTTCTTCTTTCTTTTCCTTCACAAGCACCACCACAAGCACCACCACCACCACCACCACCACCACCACCACCAGCACCACCGCCGCCGTCGCCGCTTGTGTAGCTCAGGAGTACAGTGTTTGCCTAGCACATCAGTAGACCTGGTTTTAGTCCCCTTTATAAATAAATTCTATCTTTATAATCAAAAAGGAAACTCAGAAGAAGAGTCCTGCTGTGTCAGGCCTAGAGCAGAACTTCCTAAGCTGCCTCTAGTTATTGTTAGAAACAAAATCAAGTTTATGTACTAACAAAATGGATGTGCTTTTTATTTTAACATAAAGAATTAAACCTGAATATTTGATGCTAAGTTTTCAATAATTTTCTGAGTTGATTGTATTTAGGCTTAACCATCAATGCTAAGAATGTCACTTTGCATAAATATGTAGCAGAGAATGGCAGAATATGCTTATAACCATTTTGGATTTTTTTTTTTCTTTTTGGTGTTTTGAAACAGGGTTTCTCTGTGTAGCCTTGGCTGTCCTGGAACTTCCTCTGTAGACCAAGCTGGCCTCGAACTCAGAAATCCACCTGCCTCTGCCTCCCAAGTGCTGAGATCAAGTGTGTGCCACCACTGCCTGGATGGAAATTATATTCTAATCCCAAATCAAAATTCACGTCATGATTTTTTAAAAATGAAATGTCAACAACTCAAACAGCAATTTTAAGATGAAACAGTTGAATATAACATAATTCAAAGACATACTAATTTGATACTTGATATTGAGAAATGGTGGGAAGAAAATCATAAAATTTCCCATTTGGGCATGATGTACTCCTTGCCAAAAGCTGAATCTACATACCATTTCAGCTAAACTGGTTGGCCAGTGAGTTCCCCAAGATCTTCTTGTTCCTACCGCTTCCAGTGTTGGGGCTCTAGGGGTGCCCCACCATAACTCACATGTTCTTTTAATGTGGGTGTTACATAGCAAGCATACGGCCCATTCAGCCATCTTCCCAAGACCTTATAATAAACACACAATAAAAACACAGGTGTGTTCATGTGAACACATGTGTGCTCATACACATAAACAAATATATAAATCAAACTTAAAAAAACAAATACAAGAAATCATATTAATAATACAGAATTATAGAACAGTTTATAGCTTATCTAAGCATCTCTCTTCAGTTTCCTCCACTAGAACTGTCTATAGTGATGAAATATGTTGAACTGTACTGGCCAACGCCACATGTGGCTAGTATGCCTGAAGGACTGAATGTAAGGCTTTAATTAAATTGCATTATGTTTTGTATGTATGGAGTGTCTGAGCACGTGTGTGCGTCTGTGTGTGTGTCTGTGTGTCTGTGTGTGTCTGTGTGTGTGTATGTGTATGTATGTGTGCGTGTAAACGCCAGAGGTGAACTTGAGAACTCTTATGAGCCATCCACCTTGCTTCTTTAAGACAGGGTAGCTCACTGGCCTAGCTCTCCCTGATTTGCTAGGGTAGCTGTCAGTAAGTCCCCCAGGTTCTCCTGGCTCTATTTGCTGGCGTAGCTGTCAGTAAGCCCCAGGGTCTCCTGGCTCTGCCCCCTTCGGTGCTGGCTGAAAGTGCACACCACTACTTACACAGGCTCTGGGGATCAAACTCAAGTCCTCATGTTACACAGAGATACTTTACCAACTCAGCTATCTCCTGAGCAGTTAATGTTCAGTATTTAATTTAAATGGTTATGGCTTGCGGCTACTATGTTGGTCAGTACAGTCACAGATGATGCAATATGGCAACCCCAAAGTCTCTTTGCCTCCTGAATTGAGAAGTAAGGGAGATGCCTTTATAGCAGAGACATGCAAGATTGCTGGGAGACATTAGAGCAGTTTCAATGTCAGTGAGACATTAGGTACAGGGAGTCAATCAAGGAGAAAAACAATCTGCAATGGAAGCAGAGGACATGGGTACAAATGACTGCTAAGTTCACCTATCTGAGCACCATCTAGAAAGAAGATCCCAGCTCAAGTGACAGGCTGTCTGCGTCCAAGGACAGCATACCCTTACTGCAGAGCCAGACGGACACATTCCAAAAGCCTGATAGGATCACACTTGGGAATTACCACTCTATCTTGCTTTCTCTAAAGCAGGTAAATTCTTGTTCAAATATCTTCAAACCGTGTGACATTAAGTTTGAGGATGGAATGTGAGGGCTCCAGTGTCTACAAGTCTGTGGTCTTTGTCTACTCTTAATGAACATATTAGTAATGGATTTACATATCATCTTCTGGTAGGACTCACTCCATCCACTCCTTCCACATGGTAAATCTGCTTGCATCCCTGACAGTAAAGCGCTCAGTATTTTACAACTGTGGGCTGACTCAGACAGACTAGAAAGAACAGGGATGCAACTGGAATTATCCCACGCAGGGGTGCCATCATACCATCACCATGGCTAAGAACGGAACTCTTCGATTTGGGGGGTGGGGGGTGTCGACTGGGTTCTAATAGAGAAAGAAAGCTTGCACTCCTTTGCCTGCCCTTCTCATATAGATAAGGAAGGACAAGGAAGGGTGGTGACATCCAAGACAACCAAGACAGATGCCCACTGCCCTCTGGGGTTTTCATAACAGAATAGAGGTATGGAAGGAGAGAGGAGAGAGACAGACAAAGACAGAGAAGGTGACTAAAGGTCATTTTTCAGGGTTATTCCTTTGGGAACTTTGGCCTGGCTTTTTAAATACACTTAGGGGATTCACGAAGAAGAGCAGGAGCTACTCCTGCAAGCATCGCCCTCAAGCTGTGCACTGTCCACAGCTAGACATCTCCATGATCTTACCTGCTGTGTACACAGGTGGAAGCTTTGGGTTTTAGAGCTAAAAGTCCCATTTTTGACTTCTGCTATAGACTTCAGGTTGATCCAAAATTCTATGGGTATCAAATGTCTCGGGACTCATTTACCTGAAGTAAATGCCTGTGAGTTAAGAGATAAAGCTGAAGGCTCTTACCAAGTTCCTCCTCTCTCCTCGTCCCCCTCCCTCCATTTGAAGAGCCAGGAAGTAAAGGGAAAAGGCAATTTTTTTTTCTCAATAAGCAAGAAATCTTATCCCCTACTGATAAGTTTAATGATGGAAAAGCCTGAAAAGCTTGCTTTGCTCATCTGTACACCTCAGCAGCCACTGGGCAGGAATCTGTGTGGCTTTTGTTAAGTAATTCCCAGAAGTACAGATGTTGCAAAGAGATGTGGCAGAGTATCATAAGAAAAGAGAACTTGTGGGCTATAAGACAACCCAGACTCAAGTAACCCGTGCTCACAGGGGCTCTCAGAGATGGAATATCAGGGAGTCTGCGTGGGTCTGACCTAGGCCTCTGCACATCTTATGGCTGTACAGCTTTGTGTTCCTGTCGGACTCCTAAAAGTGGGAGCCGGGGTCTCTCTGACTCTTGCTTGCTTTTGGAATACTTTTCCTCCCATTGGGTGGCCTCAGCTCAGCCTCAGTGTGAGAGGAGGGGCCTAGTCTTGTTGCAACATGATCTGCCATCTTTGGTTGATGTCCCTGAAAGACCTGCCCTATTCTGAGGGGAAACTGAGGAGTGGAGGGAACTGGGAAGAGAGAAGGGAAAGGAAACCGCTGTCAGGATGTAATATATAAGAGAAAATAAAACTTAAAATGGAATGAACTCCTCATTAAAAAAAACTGATGTTCATAGCTATACATTCCTTCTTTTAGTATATTGAGAGTTCATCGCTTGGGGCAAGGGATGTAGCCCAGATGGCAGAGTCCTTGCCTAGGCCCAAAACCCCCTCAGAAACTAGGTAGGGACGCACACACCTATAATCCCACTACATAGGATATGCAGGTGAAAGGACTGAAGTACAAGCTTAAGGATCCTGAGCTACAGGAGAATCTATCTTTAAAAAAAGAGAAAAAGAAAAGCTATCTTGTCTATAACTATAACAATGAATTGTTAATAAAATATTGTAATGTTAATATACAACCATTTTCAAAGCTCTTCCTGTTAGTAACAACCTTATGACTTTCTAGATCACACTTAACAAATTTTACCCTGTGGCCAGATGGTGAGACCAGAGCCACAGCAGTGTTCTGCATTACAGGTCCACCAAGCTTAGCAGCAGGGGCTGAAGCGTGAAGTGTCTAAAGAAGGCCTGTGCTTGCCTCCCCTTGCTGACAGACATGGTCCTTGCTATCACCTTGGTGGCTTTTTCTTTCCTTCTCTTTCTTCTGTTTTTATTTGTTTATTTTTAAGTACTTCTAAAGCCATTTAAATCTGTATTTGATCTAGTTTTTACAACATCACTAAATTGATTCTTTTTTCTTTGGGACAAGGTCTGGTGTAACCCAGCCTGGCCCTGAACCCATCCATTCTCCTGCCTTTCTCTCTCTGGAGTGTATGATAGGATCACTGCTGCACCACCAAGTATGAGCTTGAATTGGCTCTTTAATTTTCAAGCTTACATTTTTATCTTTCTCTAGAATACGGTTGATAGATTCTCTTCAGCACTATGTCTGGGACAATGGGTACACAGGTGTGAGGATGCTGCTCTGCGCCTGCTCTGTGGGAAAGCACCAGCAGAGGCCAGGACAACCAGAAACTGACTTCCCTAGCCAGTGTTCTCAGGAGCAGGAGGATCTCCAAACTATTATCTTCATGGATAGAGCCCCAGCTGAATATCAAAGGATTAGATATTCAGTTTATATTCAGACTCTAAACTAAAGGAAAAGACATGTGACTTTACATCAGATGCTGTGTAGGAAAAACATCATGTACAAAGACAATGGAGAAAACCTACCAGGGGCAAGTGGGATGAGCTGGACAGACATAAAAGTTAGCTGGAGAGGTGGTTCAGTGGTTAAGAGCACTGGCTGCTCTTCCGGAGGTCCTGAGTTCAAGACTCAGCAACCACATGTTGTCTCACAACCCTCTCTACTAGGAACTGATGCCTTTTTCTGGCATACAGACAGACAGAGCACTCGTATGCATAGATAAACAAACAAACAAACAAACCGATCTTTAAAAAGAACAAGCATTTCAACCTTTACAACCATGAGCACAGTAGCAAATCCTAGCTGTGTCACATCTGTAAGCATGAACTCCAAACCTAAGCAGAAAAATTAAAGCCAACACTGAGAGAGAATGACATAGGAGAAGAAAGCCAACACTGAGAGACGACAACACATGAGGAGAATCTTTGTGGCTTTAGGTAAAACGTGAACTTACGCAACAAAAAGCAAAGATATGAAAGACAAAAAACAGTAAGTTAGGCCTAATAAGATGTATTTCCCCTTGTAAGTCACTGCTAATAAAAATAAAAGACAAAATAGTGTGTGTCTGTGTCTGTGTCTGTGTGTGTCTCTGTGTGTGTCTCTGTGTGTGTCTGTGTGTGTGTATGTCTGTGTGTGTCTGTCTGTGTCTGTGTGTGTCTGTCTGTGTCTGTGTGTGTGTGTCTGTATATGTGTGTGTGTCTGTCTGTGTCTCTGTGTGTGTGTGTGTGTGTCTGTGTCTCTGTGTGTGTCTGTGTGTGTACACAGGTTAGGAAGAATGACTTGTAAACATCTGATAAATGATTTGTGACCAGAATAAAGACCTACACCCAAATATAAAGAAACAGGCAGTGTAGTTTCTTCTTTCAGTGGTCAAGAAATATGAACAGTCACCATCCAAAGAGGACATACAGATGGCAAATAAACACTGTCCATCATCATTAGCCAGTGAGTAAAGGCAAAGAAAACCCTAAGAATGACTACACTAAAAACTGCTAAAACCAAGGCTGGCAAGGATGTGGACCAATTGGGTTCCACACACTCCTCTGGGAACCTTAAACAAAGCCAAAGTGAAGGCTGGTTCTTTCTAATTCAAACCACACTCCTCATGCCCCAGCAATTTCATTCCTAAGTTCTCCCAGAGAGATACGGACAAACATGTGTAAATGAGGTCTGCACACAGGTAAAGCAACTTTATCCACGATCACAAGAAACACAAACACAAAAACCAAGTTATCAGCTTTCTAGCACTAGAGCAGAGAACCTTAGAGAGAAACCTTAGAGAGAGGCTCCCCAGCACTAGAGGCTCTGCCTGTGATAAGATAGAGCATTGTTTTTAGGTCTCTGCTGGAATGCTAGATGGCAGTGGTGGGAGGGCACCAGAGCAAACTGAACACCTCCTTGACAGGGGTCCTGTGGCTCCCCAGTGCCCTTTGGATCTCCACAGTGTTCCGTCTAAGATTCACAGCATCTCCCAACAGCAACACCCTAGGGACTTTCAAGCCCTTAACACACACCGGAAATCATTCACTATCTGAAATAGCACACAAGTTAAACCTCATCAACAGTCATTTACTAAGCAGTGTGACGTAGCAATGAGAAGGCTTGCTGACGCACTGTGGTAACAGGACAAGAACCACAAAAGGAAGAGACAACTCAAGCAGGGCCCAGTCACAGGTCCCTCTGGAAAAAGCAAAGGGACACATTCAGTGGTAGTTAGGAGCTCATCCGGGAGAAGGGCCGAGAACAAACAAGCAGAAAAGTATCTCTGATCAAACAGAAGTCGCCTTATCCTAGCCTGTGCCACAACAGACACGGGTACGCTTGTCAGAACTCAGAACCGAATATCCAACATGGGCAAATATCAATATCCAAAATGGATATCTGTATATGTAACAAAATTTGAACTTTCTGCCAACAATAACAAAACAAATGGTCAATGAGAGGTAGTTACACTGGAAAAATAGATTAACCTTGGGAGATGTGTGCTTTGGAGGAAGAGAACTAAGAAGACGAGAACTGTGTGCCCATTAAGAACCAGGAGTTGTGCTGGGCAGTGGTGGTGCACGCCTTTAATCCCAGCACTTGGGAGGCAGAGGCAGGCAGATTTCTGAGTTCAAGGCCAGCCTGGTCTACAGAGTGAGTTCCAGGACAGCCAGGGCTACACAGAGAAACCCTGTCTCGAAAACAAACAAACAAACAAACAAAAAAAAAAAAAAGAAAAGAAAAAAAAGAACCAGGAGTTGCTGGGCTGAAAGCCCAGTTCTAATAGCAGTTCTGGTAGCTTGGATTCAAATTAAGAAAATTAACCTTGGTTTTAAACAACTTCAAAGGTCATGTTTCTAAGGAGGACCTTTATAAACATCCACAATAATGTACATTATTTATTATTGCCCCAAAAGATTTTGGAGCAAATACTTTTTTAGCTTGGAAATGATGACATTTTAAAAATTAATAAAAATAGAAATGAAAGCACATGGTATTTGTTAAAGGGTAATAAAATAACTCTAGTCAATTGGCTAGTTCTACACTAGTAGATTTCTTTAAATAGTAATGAAATCACTGCTTTAAAAAAATCCATCATTATTAAAATAAAAAAAAAATTGCCTCAACCTCCACCAAAATTAGATTTGTAAGTTGCTGGTCATCCCCTTAATTAAATCTACGTCACAAATCTGCAAGAAAAATGGCCACTGTGACTAATGCATTTACTGCTTCACCAGTCCCATCAGGCCGCTGGAGCACTGTGCTGCTAAAATGGACTAGGGAGACATTCTGCACATTTTTATTAAATAACAAGACCATTTTTTATTTTCATTGGTTAATTCAGATAAGAGTTTGTTTTAAAAATGAATTAGAATTCAAGTGTGAGCAAGCCCCCCTTCCTAAGCGACAGAGCATCTTTTCAGTCTAGCATGCCTAGCCTTTGACACACTTGGCTTGTGTTGGACAAGCACTGTACAGAGACGAGACGGGCACCCACCCCACGGCTGGAATCCCTGATTCTGGACTGTTTCTTTTCTGTCCTAAAGAGCTCTAACCTGTTCATTTGATGAAGTGAGTGAGAAACCCAAGGGCACAGTGTTGTCCAGGGACTCAGTGGACACAAGGAGAGACTTAAGAGAATAGGCTGACTCATACACAGGCAAATTCTCTCTGGAGTGGTGCTAATCCCATCTTTCAGAGAAGGAGGGCAGGCAGGAGACAGCCTGTGGAGGATGTAGTTCAGCTATGAAGTTAGAGCAGCTTTTTCCCGTGTGATTTAATATCTGCTACCTTTAGTCATAACAAGATAGTTTTTGTATTTATAGTGTTGCTGAGAGGTTTGGGCTTGAGATAAATTCACATTTTAAAAGTGGGTCTGATTTAACAAAGAGCACGCTGACATGGCAAGATCCGTAACGGAGGCTGGGCGCTGGGAACCCGCACAGGGGTGGCGCTGCCTTCCCGCTGCTTCAAGCTTTCACTGTGACTTCCACACCCATTCATTTATGTTCTGTGCTTTTGCTTCAGTATCTAGAAATAAGCTGTGCACTAACGGGGCTCTGAGGACACTCGAGTTAATTTTCTATCTCATGTGAAGGAAGGAAGCTCTTGGTGAGAAGCTGCAGCCTTCCCTGGACATCTGCAGAGCTCTGGAGCTTGGAATGTCATGCGTCCAGAGCCAAATTATCTTGGGCCATCTTTAGCTTTATTGTTCCTCCTTGTGTGTGAGCTACTCTCTTTGGGACAATGAATTAGGTAAGACCTTCGGAATGTACAGAAACCTAGCCCTCCCCCACCTCCAAAGCCAAAAGGCTAAGATGACATCAGACAGCATCTGAGGCCTACAGCAGAGAAGCTTGTCTGCTTTAACTCATCCAGTGTCTTTATTTATGATTTTCTGTGTTCTTGTTATTATGAGAGCTTTATAAAACTGTTCCCATATTGAAATATGGGATTTGTGGAGCCCTAAGTCTGTCTTCCTGGTCCTCGATCACTCATATTTGGGTTCAGAATCAACTTGTGTTCCCTTTGGGTGAGCTCTGCCTTTTGTGTCCCACTGTTAAATGGTAACCAATGGTAATGCTTTGTCATGATTTGTGTAAGCTAGAATCCACTCTGTTGGCTGAGACAGGGTCACTCCCTGATCTGTAACTCAAAAAGTAGGGTAGGCTGGTTGGCCAGCAAGTCTCCTGTGTCCTCCTGTATCTGTAGTCCTGGGGCTGGAATTATGAGCACAGAGCACAGTATGTGTCTAGCCCTTTTCAGTGCCGGTTGAGGATCCACCCGAGCCTCAGCTTGTGTGGCTAGCACTGTGTTGACTACACTAATCAGCACAACTAGTCAAACTAGCCGACTGTCAGCAACCCAGCCTTCAGGATGCTCATTAGTCCCGACAGATGATGCAAAGAAAACATCCATGCTCCATGATGTAAAGAAAAACATCTGGAAGACAAGTTATAAAGACAAGTACCATCTTTCAACGTTCTGATTGTGTGACATCCAAGCTACAAAGATGAGTTTGATGGTACTGTGCAGGTTGGCACCAACCACCCGCAAATAAAGACACTCGTTTGTTCTGGCGCAAGTAAGTCGTGAACTTTGAGGGGAAAAACAAGATTCCAAGTAAATAATTTGGATTGGTTAAAATCAGCATCGTCATTAATACTAAGCAAAATGACCTCCTCTGTATCTATGAACTAAATACATGCTAGACTTAGGGAAAGGAAGGAAGGAAGGAAAGAAGGAAGGAAGGAAGGAAGGAAGGAAGGAAGGAAGGAAGGAAATGTCTGGCTTCCAGCACTCAGGAGACTCAGGCAAGAGCATCATGAGTTCAAGTCAGACCTTGTACAGAGAGGAGGGTGAGCAAGAGAAAGAGGGGAGGGAGGGAAGGAAAGGGAGAGACTGAATATTGGAGGAGAAAGAAAGGGAAAGATGAAGGAAGGAAACACTATACTCTTTCATTAACATTTGAGATTCTTCCCTGTTTTTGCTGGTGCCCTCATCTGGACTCCATAGGCACTAGGTACACATGCAGTGCACTCACGTACATGCAGGCAAACACTCATACACATAAAACTACATAAATCTTTTTTTAAAAATCTAAAGGTAAACACACCTCCTTCTGATGAGGATGTAACATCAAGACACTCGCTCTTGAAATGTGTAGGTCTTACATGGGCGTGCACTATGTGGGATATAAGGGCATATGCATTGAGGCATCATTCTAGTTCTTGAGAGCAAATGGAAACACCAAATTCTATTCAAACCTCACCAAGAAGGAAATCTCCAGTCCCTTACTACATTCCACAATAACAATACACTGAACAACTGAAATGAGCAGAGGAGGAGGGGCATTAACTTCTTAACTTAAATCTTCTGTAGCACAAGAAACTGATGTAAACTGAATTCATCTATCATTAGTTATTACCAGTATGCCTCTACTAAAAAAAACCTTTTATGTAACAATTAGTTCTTAAAATCATTGTGTTTTAATTAGACCTGGGACATGATTAAACTAGCTATAAATGTGTACCATATTTTATTTGTTATACCCAGATGCCTGAAAAAAAAATCAACAAAAATACCCTTAGGTCTTTCTCTAAAATTTCTTCTAATAAAAATCTTTTAAAGGTTTCAGGTAGTCAGAATTAACCTGAAATACTACTGTATATCGGATTCTGATATATACTAGAATGTTTGTATAGATTATTAATACGTGTGTGCTGGCAGAGTACATAATAGAGAATATATATAGATTCTAACATATATGCTGTGGTTATAAGTGATCATTTCTTTTGGGTATAAACATACGCACATGCTCACATACACACACAAGGAGGAATAGTCACTTATAACATATGCACGTGCATGCATGTGCATGCGTGCATGCGCGCACACACACAGAGGGATATATTACTCATAACCACAGAATAGCCATTGATTCACTTTATCTTAGAGCTTATAGCACTTGGTAGAAATAATTTCTTCATTTGGTGGATTTCATTAGTCACTTATAAAAACGTCTAATATCAGAGATTAGACCAAGATTTAGATGTAAATTTTAGCTCAGACCTGTTTCTACTATATGATACAAGCATTTTCTTTAAGTTATTCCCTACCTTCCATCAGCATGGTTTTATAGATAGATGATAAGATTTGTCCACATTATATACAGGGAAAGTATCTGGTTCAGTTAATATTCTGTCAAGAGAGAATTCAGACCATCCTGCTTCCAGTTGGGTGGCTACTAATTATAAGCACAAAATTCCTTCGTAAAGAAAATTCCCAAATGACAGCAACAGCATTCCTTATGAATGATTTATAATTCAGAAGTTCCCCTCTGCAGGGGGAGTTCTCTTCACAATAGCAACTCAAAGACCAACCTCTCACACCACTGCACTAATGTAAGTTCTCTCTTCAGATCGCTGCATACTTCTGTGCATCCCTCATAGGCAGAAAGTACGAGCCGGTGTTTTTGTGAACTCTCTTCTTTAATGACGGAAATTGTGGTTTGTCTTGTGAACTCTCTTCTTTAATGATAGAAATTGTGGCAAACTGCCATATTTACTGACGAGGTGTGATTGTGTGGTTAATTTCTGTAAGAAGATCTTGGTGGAAGGACAGTGTTGGGATTTCAGGAATGCTACCTTGGGTATGTGTGTGTGGGGGGGTGGGGGAGTAGCTCACCAGCCAACCTCAGGGAAGGAAGCCACATGCTATGAATGGCAGAGCAGAAAGACGTGAACCCTGTCTGTCCCCTGAGAGACCAAGTCATCATGTCATATTTGGATGAGACCTGCATGTATTCTTATCAACTACACTTTGTTGTAACTATGTTAAAGAAGGAGGGAAATAGAATTATCTATTGTTACACTGGAGTAGAACGTGCACAGCCACGGGTTTCACTCAGAGGAAAGGAAGGAAGGACATGGAAAGTAAGAACAGGCACTTGTGCTACTTTATAGTCTACCACACAGAGGCACCTGCAGTTCCAGAGCAGCATGGAGAGAGGCCCTCAGTCAGGCCTCTGCACTGAGTACACATTGCCTGCCTGAGGCACCCAGTGCATCTAGAGCATCACGACCACTGTGGATCTATAGTAATGTCTTTTCTTTACTTCGTAACTTTGACATTGCCTTTTTGTTATATGTCCCATCCACATTTCTTTATAGTTTCCAGAGCTACTTGAAAACTACCTATGTATGAGGCCAGACTTCCATAAACAATTCTGATCCATTAGATGAACTAAGGTTTAAATAGAAAAAGAAAAAGTGAAGAAAGGAAGGAGAGAACCTACGTGAGAGCACACAACTAAGAAGGAGGGAGCTGCAGGAGAACGCAGAGGCTCTTGGTGGAAGCTCTCCTTCTGGGACCTGAATGAGTGTTAGCAAGTAGCTCCACTGGCCAAGCTGAAACTTCATGCAGGGACCATTCTCTCCAGTGAATGGACAGTGGGTTTGGCTTCAGCCACTTACGAAATTACCTTATTGCATTTTCTCAGGTATCATAGGCATTTTATGAGTAATCAACCCAAGTTAGGAAGCCATGCTTCATAGTGGATGCATATGAATTCAAACCACTCCAACACTGGCTTCCAGAAAATTTGTATTTTTACACATATTTTCTGTTAAACAATTGTGACAATATGGAGAATACCTGAAGAAATGAAAGAGTGTCTTAATGGCATATTACTGTCTAAACTAAGTAGTCTTAAAATTCAATGTGTGTGTACGCGCTCTCTCTCCCCCCGGGCGCGCCCCCCCCGTGTGTGTGTGTGTGTGTGTTTAAAACAGGGTCTCATTATGTAGCCGAAGATAGCCTTAAACTTGTAGCAATCCTACTGCCTCAGCCTTCCAAGTGCTAAGCTTACAGCCATAGCTACTGTACCTGGCCAAAAGGTTATTTTTAAATAGACTTTATTACTTTGCTTCTAAGCCCAATAAAAATATGGCATCAAAAACAGACAACAAAAAAATCCAAAACAATATCTGTCTGAATGAGACAAACTTTAGCTCTGTATGGGACAGAACCAACAGCAAGCATGTGAAAGGCAGCAGGCTCCCGAAGCTGTGGAGCATTCTGTGGAACTAATGCTAGGTTAGCAATGTGTTTGAAAGTTTGAACTCTCATTTACTGCATACAACTCAGAAACACAAGACATACACAATAATAAGCACACAGACTGGACTCAGAAGCCAGCTTACGTTGCACTGGGTTTTTTTTGCCAGCCATTTGTAAACCACTACTCTAAAAGTCTATAAATGAGTTCTGTACCGAAAACAGATATTCTAATTCATTTTCTTGAATTTAGCAAATATGACAATATAAGCGATATTATTAAATAATAAACTATTTCTCCATTCTTTCATAATATAAATCAAATATTGTGATAACTTATTTTAAAAGTAATTATTTAACTGCTAAAACAACAGCCTTGTAATTACAGTGGTTCTGCTTATAAAGATAGTACTATTTTTGAATCATTTTATGTTTACTTTATATTTCAACGTCCTTTTAAAAAACTATATTTCCTTGCAACTTAACATGAATTACATCCTCATATCACTGTTGTTGCTCCGCAGAGATTTCTCAGATACATCCAAGACTGTGGGTAGTTTCTTGGGCAGGGAAATGAAGAAAATAAATGACAAGCAATAAATTAGCATTCCCTTTCTGACCAGCTGGGTCATATTTCCTTTTCAAATTCCTCTGTCCCATGACACAGAATAATAATCATCAAAAGGAGCTCATTAAGTGATCAATATATTGACATAACCTCTATAAGGAGTCACACAGCATTTTCATCAATATAGTCACATAATCTCTATAAGACTCACAACATTTTTGTTGATTCCCTGCATCCGTTAACAGACAATTAAACCCAAGCCTCCAAAATACAGTGTAAGAGAAGATTCACTTGTTTTGACTTACTAATTTTCCTCAGGGTATAAGTCAGGGTACATGCACAGATCCCAAAACTTTTATATTTAACCAAGAGTAAAAGAAGTCCGGCTCTTCCTTAATCATTTGTGTAAAGCAACATCTTAAGAAAAATTAAAACCATGAGTACTCACCAAAAAACTTCCAAATGCTGAATTAAATATTGCAGCCGCCTGTGGAGAAAATAAATGGGAGAGAAGCTCAACGAAAGTAAGCAGAAACAGGGCAAGCAGAGGTCCCCACGCTCCCTCTGCCACTGCTGAACCTCAGTCACTGCTTTCGAAGCTCGCTACTGCCCTGTAGTTTACCAAGATAGATGGCTGCAGCTCAGGAATTCATCAATAATGGGTGTCAGAAGCAGGAAAAGGTTTGACAGGAGATGCTTCAAAACTGTGTGACTGTCCAAAAGAACACTCCCCCAATAGTAAATCAAAGCCTGGTATTGATTTTGCTGCTAGTACTATGAAAACAGGGGGTTGGTTTATACATAACAGTGAGTATTAATAAGACAGTAAGACAAGCGCTAATTATTCCCTACCAAGGGACTGTCACCACTAGGTGACAGCTATTGTCCCACACCAAGGACAGGGCTGTGGAGACCAAGAGAGCTTCTGTCATATTAATCATTTCTGAAATAGAAACAAGCAGGTAACATGCAATTGGTACACCAAATAAAAGAAGAAACAATTGGCTCAGCTTACCAAACCACCCTTGAGTACACGGAGAAGCTATACATCTGTCAACTAAGTCGGCCCCTGTGTTCCACAAAGCTACATGCCATAGTTCTGACAGCTTTTCATATTGCCCAAAATGGAGAAAACTTGGGCAACATCTGATGAAAAAAAATGAGAGAGAAAAGGGAAATAAGGAAGGAAGGAAGAGAGGGAGGGAGGTAGGGAAGGAGGCAGGAAGGAAAAAAAGGAAGGAGAAAAAGAAAACTAAAACTAGGCAAAAAACAACACCAAATAAAGGTAGAGAAAACCTGTTCAAACGCCCAGAGCAGTGCAGGTTAATCGTCATGGACACTCGCAGCCTCAATGGAGAAAGGGGGAGTTGGTTTGCGAAGTTTGACTGAAGTCCAGAGCTTGGCTAAGCTGTAGCTGAGAGCGTTTCTGCTCCAGACGAGGATGCAATGAGAGTGAATGGGTAATGAGGTGCTGGCTCCAGAGAGCTTGGCTCTCTTATGCCACTTCATAATTAATTCAAAGCTTTGATAATTTCATTAGATTTCTCCTTTGCTGGTCCTATCAATAAAAGATGGCACTGGACCCCAGCTCCTCTGTGCCATGAACACAGGCAACAAGCACAGACCAGGGAAACCTTTGCTTCCTGACAGGGACAGTGGCATATGGCGCCCTGTGTTGTACTGGGAGAGATGAGGAAGAAGAAAGATTCAGCTACATAAAATATTACAGACCTCGACCATCAACTGTAGCAACATATTTTAGCATCATCCAAGAATCACACTATGGGCAATTCCAGGAAAGTTCCACTCAGAGAAAAATAAAAGGGACACTAGTAAGCTGTGGTCAGAACAACAGGGAACACTGGCCTACTTCCTGCACGCATGTACTTCCAACAGTTCCTACGTGGAGACCATATTCTGTGCTCAAGATAGATTTAGCCTTTTCAGAGAAATGGGGCCTCCTTCCAGAGCACCACCTTCCAAATCATTTCAGACCCTTTCACTCGATGGCAAGCGAGTCTGCCTACCACTTACAGAAACATGGAGTTACTAGAGGTGGAACTCAGAAGTCAAGCTCCCACGGAAGGAACCTAGGCACCCAGTCTCCCTAGTTTGCCTTTGTGACCCAAACATTAGTACTGCTTCCTGTGGATCGGCTGAGAATTTTTTCTGATTGTGGACATGGATCTGATTTTTCAGTTAGGTCATCATCCCCCAAGGCAGCAAGACAACAGCTTTTGTGAAATGACTGGTTTGGAGTTCAGGGTGCTCCAAAGACCAGGTGAAGCTAGACACTGAACCCACTGGGCCCAACTGTCCAGCAGTAGTACAGGAGGGAACTATGACTCTGAGTTTTAGAGACTGTCGTTTATGCAGTTTATCGTTTATAACGCGAGTGTTCTCTGATGTGGGGAGGGATATCCAACCCCTTCACACAGTCTACAAAGCACTCCCTAAACAGAGCCTCCCCCGTTTCCTTCCCTACCCCATTACACTACTCCCAATTTCCCCAAATTCATGCTATATTTCTTACATCTTTGCTCTCTGACCTAAGTGATTAATTCCTGCACCAAGGGGACAGGTAGGACATTAGCAACTCGCAGCTGTCTTAACGATCAGCTCAGGAACCACCCTTCCAAGTTTCAGTGAGCCAGCACCCCATACACATACTAGTGTATATGCTCTACACTCAGGTGGCCCGAACAACCCCATGCCAGCCGAACAACCCCATGCCAGCCGAACAACCCCATGCCAGCCGCTAGCACACTGAGCTTCTCTCCGCCATGACACCTGCCACACTCTGTTTGCCTCTCCTCACATCTCCCTGCCCCACTGCAGGCAAAGGTCTTCTAAGGAAGGAGTGTGATGAAGTTCATCTTAAGCATGAACTGGACGCGTTCACAGAATTAGAGAAACAAGTAAGGTGTCCTGAAATCCCAAAGTCCACCTCTCCTAAGCCTGTCTACTTGCTTGTTCTACTATACTTGACAGAATCCAAGGACTGACTGACCACGAGTCTAGATCTGATAATCTCATACCATAACCAAGAAAAGGCCAGTTTGGCTTTTATTTTAACCACACTGTCACCCTGTGCTCTGACAGGCCCAGGTGGCAGGGACGGTAAGCCACTTCTTGCTCATCTTACTCTCCTTGTGCCAAAATGTAATGACTGATTTTAGAATAAAGTTAGGACGTTAGCTCCTGCTTTGCATATTGCCAATGGCTCTTGCGGGCTGTTGATGAGGCAATCTTTGAAACTTCAAGAAGAACTGTGACAGGCAAGTATTTAGCTTGTAAAGCAACCCCCCCCCCATCCACTACTGTGCTTACATACTTTTTTAAAATCTTTAAAGAAAACACAAGATCCATGAACTTAGATGGAGACGTGACCTGCTGCAGGCAGCTTGCTCCGAACCTGAGACCCTGGGTTTACTGCACCTCACTGGGTACTGTTGCAGTTGGAAGGCAGTCTTCTCTGAACCCTAGATTCTGGGTTTATTGCACCTCACTGGGTACTGTTACAGTGGGAATCTTGAGGTTTTTCTGAAGCCCCCTTACTAAAGCTTGGTCTCCAGCTGATCGGGCCTTTAGGGCACAGAACATACTGGCAGGAAGTTAGATCACAGGGGATTTAACACTACAAATATTACTGGGACCTCAAACCTTTCCTGTTCTCCCTTTTCTGTTTCAGGTAAAGAAGCTCTCCTGTGCTCTCAGTCTCTCTCTCAGTCTCTCTCTCTCTCTCTCTCTCTCTCTCTCTCTCTCTCTCTCTCTCTTTCTCTCCCTCCCTCCCTCCCTCCCTCCCTCCCTCCCTCCCTCCCTCCCTCTCTCTCTCTCTCTCTCTCTCTCTCTCTCTCTCTGTGAATTGCTTTCAGTGTATCTAATAAGGTATTTTAGTGATACTTTATGACATATTATATAACATGCCTTTATTAAGTTACTTGGTAAAGTTCAACTTTCTTCATAACCTATCTGTAATCATTTAAAATAAATTTCCTTAAAACCTGGAAACAACTGGGACAGGGAGCTTGGAAGCCATAGACATAATCCTTCCCATCACTGAATGGAATGCTGTCAAGTTCTACTTTATGGAAAGCCTGAAGCTTACAAATGCCAGGAGTGCAGAGGTCTGCCCAGCTTTCCTGCTCTGGACTTACATAAACATGTCTCGTCCCTTTAACATATGAACACTGCTGGGCACCAAGTCATCTCATGATATCATATCAAAGTCTGTCTTGGTGGCAGTCCCTTCTGCCATTCCCTTTATACGTCTACTAAATAAAACAATGAAAATCTACCACTTACATAAAACAAGAATGATTCATTGCAAGTAATTTGTGAAGCTCCTGGCTTTTGATGCTGAATATCCTGACTCTGGATCACAGTACAAGGAAATGTTTCTAAGATGTTAAAAAGATGTTTGTGGCTGTCCTATTCCTAATCTGCTCTAAGGTAAAGAGGACATGTGGAAAGTACACATAGATCAGAGACCAAACTCAATCTCAGCACCTGCAAAAAGATGTAAAACCTGGGCCAAGGTGCCCTGCCTCTGCAGGGCTGGAAAGCACAGGAAAGGATAAGGGATGAAAAGTCCCGGAAGGCCTGCTTGGCTTTCCTCTTCCTTCTGCAGAGAAAGCTCATCTGTCCTTCCTCCTCTCACTTAGGGGAGACATTTACAAGCAAACAACAATGAAAGCAATAAAAATTGCACAGAACCAAACGAGCATCATTTTCTTCTGCTGGTTGACTGTGAACCATACTCCATGCTTGACTGTAAAGGAGCAGAGGGCCCAGGCCGTGAGAACTCTTAGAAACGTAACCATGTATACTTTAGACCTGAATGGCCGGGGCAGGGAAGGAGCAAAGCAGAGACATGAACTTGCTTTCTGTCTAGAAGACTGGAAGCTGCTTACAACAGACCACAGTGAGGCAAGGGCCAGGGGAAAAGGTGGGAGTTTGAACCCAGTACACTTCAGTTCCGTGATGGTGAAAGGTTATCTCAAAGCCGTGTGAACCAAAGTGATGCCTTAGAACACACATCTTTGTTCTGGACTCACTTTGAGAGCCCATACTCAAGAAGAGACTGTGGCAGTAGCAGTCCTGTAATCCAAAGTACAAAGAACGATGGGTTGTTTAATAACAATGAGTAAATCCAGATTGCTAAGCATGTGACCATGAGATGGGATGGAGCAGCAGTGGAGGGAAGATATCGAAAGTACTGAAGGTTAGCAATCCTTACATTCAACAAAGGGCTGCAGCAGACCACTAAACATTTAGCAAACCCAAAATGAAACAGATTCTAGACACACAGGAGTCGGGCCATGCCAGGGTGGCCAAGCATAGGAGCTGATGCTGCAGCCGTGTAGATGGTGATGAAGCCCAGCTTGGGCTGCAAAGGACGGATGGAGTAACAAAACGCTGCACCTATGAAAGAGTGACCAGTAACATAAGACCTGCCACAGCCACTGACACCCTATGACCTGATGCCACCAGGAGACGGACAAGCAGGATTTGTGACACTCTGGGATTAGATGTGGTGATTCCAGGCTCCTCTGTGATTTCTCCTTCTGATTCCAGAGCAGAAAAGATGCATCTCTGTAGTCCTTGGCCAAAGCTGCTCCTTACTGTGGTATAAAGATAACAGGAAAGGGAAGATGGCAGCGATAGTCTGTAACAGAGGGAGGGGGCGTGGCTGGCACCCAGGCCTGCTGAGCCCAGCATAACTTCCCTAGCATACTGAGGCAAGAAATAGCAGTGTGTGACCTGCATTTGCCCACCTGTAAACACTCCCCACTGTAGGCACTGGCTGATCTAATAGACTCTCAGGTGGCCAGGGTTTTGTTCCTCAATGGTAAGAAAAAAGAAAAGAGAAAAGAAGAAAAAAAAAGCCAGGTGGTGGTGGTGCACACCTTTAATCCCAGCACTTGGGAGGCAGAGGCAGGTGGATTTCTGAGTTCCAGGCCAGCCTGGTCTACAGAGTGAGTTCCAGGACAGCAGAAACCCTGTCTCGAAAAACTGGAAAAAAAAAAAAAGAAGAAGAAGAAGAAAAAAAAAACCACTGGTTTTTTTTTCAAAATACTGTCTTTTTTCAAAAAAAACGACAAAGAAAACAGAAAGCTTAAGCACACCACAAAAGGTCTGAGGGAACTGCAAAAGGCTCTGGATGGTACGTTCTCGGAGATGTCAAACATTACCACAGATACGAGTACCTCACTACCTAGCACCTCTGGATCTCCAAAGCCTGACCAATAAGAACTTCCTATAATGGCTATACCTTTCTCTCTCCAAAAATGGCTCTGGAAGTTTCTATGCCTTACAGTCAGTTGCACGATCTGAGTGAACATCAACAAAACCAATCAGGTGCTCTCCCATCCTGCTCCTGCTCAATCTTATCAATGACTCTGCAGTTCAATGAGGATCGGGCGGAGTGTAGAGAAAAAAGGTCAAAACTGGGGAGCTGGTTGAACTAGCACGGAGACTTAACCGCTGCCAAGCCTGACAACCTGAATTCGCCCTCTGCACTTATCCAGTGCCTGGGTGCTGGAAGCGCTAAGACACCGCTCCAGGGATGGAAAAATGCAGTCCCAGATATGAGAAGCTAGTATTCCCTTATTCCTGGGCACCCAGTCACTGCTGGGGCCAGCACAGAGGAGTCGGGAATGAAGTGCTGGGGGTCCACAGGCCTGAACAAGGCTGGAGACCATTGGGGGCCCAAGGGATGAGGAGGGCATCTAGCCGGGGGCCAGGACTGGGAGCTCCAAATTAGCTCATCAGGGAAAGAAGCATGGCGGTTGTCTGGAGGTATAGACAGGCCTTCTAGGGGAGACTTAAGCTGCGGCTCTGTAGGCAAAGGCCTCTCTATGCTCCGAAGGGTGGTTCTTGATGGAAGAGACAGTCCTTGTTTATTGGTTGCTCATGGAAAAATGGATGTGTACAAACTTCTCAGGGTGGACCCGAGATTAAAAGCCTTTTGTAGGAAGGAAGAGCTTATTGGCTAAATCCTCAGGGCATCTAGGTACCTCATTAGCATGGAGAACTCTGTTCTGGGTCTATTTCCTTAGGTGGGAAGTATGGCACACGTTCAGGGCCAAGAATCTGGTCTACCATCTCAGGGGTGTACCCTGAGTTTCCAGGGCTCAGACTTGTTCTACCTTATCTAGTTTCCTGGCAAGGTCCACTATTTGTCTCTCTTTCTCTTTGTCTCTGTCCCACACACACACCACACACAAACACACACACACACACACACACACACCAAAACAAACAAACAAACAAACAAAATTGCCATACTTTTACAATCAGCCCAACAGTCCATTGCTAATGACTTATGATATTTAGAGTATGGGGTCCTAAAACTCTATGGTTATTTATCTGACCAGCCAGTCTCAAGAAAAGCAATTAGAATGTAAAATTAGACTTAAACAAGATAGTGGAATGTCTCCTGCCCATCCAGATATGCATCTTACACAAATGACCCAGGAGCTGAGACTGAGCAACCTCCTTACCCCTCGCAAAAAGGCGCTCTACTTGGTCCTGCCGGTGGGGGTGGGGAGAGATTGAGAGAGAGTTAAAAACTCCTTTATGCTCTTAGGAATAAAACAGCTTTTAATCAAATAGTACACACAAAGAAGAAAAGGCTAGTGTGGTTACAAAGCACTCACCAATTTAAAGAAAGCCTTAGTCGGCAACACTTAAATTTTTAGTCTAAGAACCACTGCTGGGATGAACAGAATTACTGTTTTTATAGACGTTGATCCATATCCTATTTGAGAGTAAATGTTTGTTATCAAGTTGTTGTTCAGGGGTAAATGGTAATTCTTTCTCATTTCTCCAGGTCCACTTCTCCAAACTGTGGAAGGAAAGATTTGTTTCTACAGCCTTTCTCTTAGGTAAACGGTGCTGCCACTCTTGTTTGTGTCCATTCCTCTCAATTCAGGCATGGAGAAAAAAAAAAAGATGCGAGTTCCTGTTTCTGGGCACTAAATTGAATCAGGTGTCCTCCTCTCTTAAGAAAATTAAGTTGCTTTTGTGCTGGCGTGTTTTTTTAATGAGACTGGAGTCAGCCGACAGTGACGAATGGCAGCGACACCAGGGAGAGCACGTAAGCAGGACAATGTGTGCAGGGCACAGGCTCGCAGCCTATTTTTCAGTGACTACTCTGAATGACTTCGCTGTTTCTTAAGGGGCCTATTAATCTCAAATTTAGTTATTACACAACATTTATTTGAACATATATTCTGTGGATGATGACAGTTAATAAAGGAAATCTTTCACAAGCTGTATTTTTACATATTGTTCCAACTCCAGCTCCCAGTCCTTTGATGGTATTGATGGAATAGTCCACATTGTTTGTACCAGACTTGGTTTTGTTTTAAGGCACATATATTCAGATTCTTTTCTGAGCACATGGGGACTCTTAAATAACTGTTAAAATGCATAAAAAAAAAAAGTCCTAACACAAAATGGTAAAGGTAAAAGAACATTTAACTGTTCAACAAAAAGACCGTTTAATGTGCAAACTGACCCTTCTAAGACAACCAGATGCCTTTTAACACTTTTAGAGCTCGGGCGTCTGATAAGCAACAGCCCTTGCATACCAATCTACTCTCAGGACGAGTGCAGAGCCAGAGACAGAGGGCAAAATCAATTTTCTTGAGGTGCAAAAAGAATCAAATAACAGCTACAGTGCCTTTGCTCCTTGGCATGCTTTTTTCCATAAAATACCAGGCACCAAAGCCAGTGCAGATGCTCCACTTGTTTCCAGTCTGTTTCAAAGGACCCTTTTTACATTTTCCTCAGAACATTTATCAACTCAAACAGACCCACCAATTCAGACTGTGGTTCTGGTTCTGGGAGGAGCAGTTACTTTAAGTGAAATTGGTACACAATAATAAAATAAAATGTCACTTCAGCCTAGAAGAAGACTTGCAAATGCCCTTATCATCAAGATGCACTTGACTTCCTCCTGAAATCTCAGTTTCAATGAAATCAGCATATTCTAGTGGGCAGGATCCTTAGATCCACTGACAAGCCCTTTACTTGGAAGAAATCAAACTCCAGAGAGGAGAGAGGTCTTTCCCAAGGTCATGGGGATAGCAGAGAGTCAGAAGGAAAGTCCAATCCAGCTATTCTGCTGCCATCTCTGCCACAGTGGTCAGTTTAAACAGACATCCATAGACAGTGGCATTTACACTTAGATTATAAACAGGTAAATAAGTATGCACAGGTCAACGTATTAAAGCATTTATGGTTACACAGGAGAATGGGATTATAAACACTTTCTCCTCTATGCAGTTCCTTGATTTTTAAGGATTTTGTATTTAATAAGGGGGAAACATGAAATAAATGTTAGATATTAAGCATAATTAGAATCTTAGAGGCTTCCTCATCAATCTTTGAGCAAACAGAGCACAACAGTATGTGTCCATCAGAGGTGCTGAGTCAATGTCTGACTAAAGCTGAATGGACTGAAGACAGGAACGACCTGCCTGGTCATCTTCATGTATCATCACTACCGAGGGATGAACTGTGAGTCACTAGCATACCAAGTCTTCCTCAACACACAGAAGATTTGCTTTGCTTATATCATAATGAGCACATATAAATATCTAGAACGTAACTGAACAGAAATCAGTTAGACTGTGACATAGTACTTGACATTTTTTTTGATATGTCAATTTCCTTCTGATACTCTTTGAAGTTTGATTTTTCTTAATCTTATCTGATTTTCACAAAAAGAAATAAACCAAATACCCTTCTACTTTTCATTTTTACAGCACAAAGTTGTTAAGCTTACTTTGTAGTTTTGAATACAGAAAATCAATAGCCTATAGAGTCCCAGTTAAGAGTGACAGCCTAAACAAAGTCAATGACTTTAAAGGGTTAAGAAAACCTGGCCATTATGGACCCCACTTTCCTTACAGGGGCCGGCTCAATATCTCCTAGTGGCATACAACTAGCATTTCTCTGATCAATTAATGGACGCTCTATTCAATGCCAACCACGGACAAACCTCTCAGCACACCAGGAGCAAATCTGGCCCACAAACTCCCCTGGCACTTTGTGTAGAAGGGCATCCACAAAACAGAAGTGACAACCTCTGTCAAAGCAATCTAGTGTTTCTTACAAGTTTTAGACTCTAGCTACTCAACTCTGAAATTTCTGCTCCTGTCCATCCATTAGGGCAGGGGATCTCAGAACTTCTTAAGGGCAACGGATCAATCCTCAGCAATGGCTCTCATCACCTTTTTATTAGCAATAAAACAGCTTTCCTGCCATCTTCAGGGAAATACGTAGTGTAGTCACAGGACTGCCATGGACATCCATAGGCCATCCAAAAAGGATAGCATTTAAGTCACTAACAACAAGGCCTGTCCACCCTCCACAGTCTTCAGAGTCAGCAGCTGGCCAGTTCTGGAGTTTCGGATTCAGAATATAAGTTAAAGATGACATTTTCAAACCAAGCTCTTCTCTTCCCTGACATATGTATTGGAGATTACTTTTTCATGAGGGGGCCGCTCATTATTGCCATTGCAAGTCCTAAGTGGTGACTGGTGAACTGGTTCTCAAGAGGAAAGAACACCAGGATATGGATTGGCCCTAATATGACATTTTTTAAATGTTTTATATTTATGTATGTATGTGTATGTACATGTGTGTGCACATGTGTACATACCCCATAGTGCAATATGAAACTTAGAAGACAAGCTGTGTGTCTCTGTTCTCCTCTCCTACTCCTCTAGGCCTGGAGATGGAACTCAGGTCATCAGGCTTGGCAGGAATATCTTTTATCTGTTGACTCATCTCACCAGCCCCTAACCTAACATTTAAAGAAGAAATACTAGTTTTGTGAAAACTCATTCAGAAAAGTAAAAGATTCTGGAAAATCATTTTATAATAACAACATTAGCCTGACATCAAAGCCATCTGAAGCATCATATGAAAAGCATAAAATAATAATTCTCATGTATATAGATAAGCAATATGGAGAATTACTTCACTGCAATGGTATTTTACTTTAGAAATACACAATTGGTTTATGATTTGAAAAATCAATCAAGGCAACTCACTTTACCAAGAAAAAAAAGTGGTCATTTCAAAACTATTTGTCAAAATTCAAGATCAATATGGTAGCACTTGCCTATAGTCCTAGCACTCAGAAGTCTGGGGCAGGAGGATCAAAAATTCAACAGCAGCTTGGGACACAGAGTGGGACACACATATTTATAGTTAAAAACTCAGAAAGCTAGAGGCTGATGAAGTGGCTCAGTGGGTCATCCCCTCAGTGTGTAAGTATAAGGACCAAGTTAAGCCTCAGGGCTTGGGGAGAGCCTGGTGAGAGGCACAGCCCTTTTGCAATCCCAGCACTGAAAGGCAGAGAGTGTCCACCAGGGGAAGCTGGCTAGCTGGACCAGATAAACTGATACGCTCTGGGTTCAGTGAGAACCCTGCCTCAGCAAATGAAATGAAAATCCATCAGGAAAACAGCCAACTTCAGTCTCTAACCTCACATGTAAGTGAATGTGCAACCGTATGTATGCATGCCCACAGACAGACAAATATGCATGTGTCTACACACAGCTTAGAAAACTAGAATACATATGAATTTTCTCTGTTGGGTGTGGGTATCATTATGAGCAGTGAACAGCTGAACATAACTCAAAGGTAGAAGGCTGAAGGTTCCAAAACCAGCTCTGCAACAGGCTGTGTTCTCACTGCTGTGTCTATCTGACCCTGGCCAGACAACATGAAGACCAGGAATAAAAGTTCCGAGAGAAAGACCCAGCTATGCCACAAAAAAAGACCTTAACTTTGCTTAATTTGCAGTAAGATAGAAAACTTATCTTGGGTTTGCATTTTAAATGCCTCTGATAATCATGAATGAAATTTAAACTGCCTTCAAAAGCTGGGTAAACAATACTGGCCAACCCTCTGCTCTACAGAATCCTCCGGTCTGATGACTAGCCATGGTAAAAGTGAAATAACTTTCCCATTTTTGCTATAATAGACAACCTGTAATCGTGTGCCTTTCTGTGTCTAACTTTCCATTCTGTGGGGTCCTACATAAGCCTACATGTATTTTTTTTAATGCAGTGATAAACTTGAAATCCTCCTTCCTAGTCTGGTTTGATTTTTACCTTGCCTGAAAGTGCTAGCTGTGAAATAATGCAAGACAAAGAAATAAAGGCATATAGGCTAGAAAGGATGAATCAAACCAGGAATTCATAAATTTAACACCCTGCTCCCCACAGAAAAAGTTAAATGCAGTTTTCATAGTGCAGACCATAAAAATCTACATGTAAAATAATATATACCAACAAGGAAGAATTTTACATTGAAATGATTAAAAATACTATTTATAAGTAATACAAAAACAGGAAAAAGATACAGAACCTGGATTCTAAAACCTATAAAACACCAACAGGAGAAAACCTTTAATTTCTAACTAGCAATGGGGTTTAGGATGATGGCTCAGTTAAGAGAACATCTGCAGTGCAGGAAGCAAAGGGGTCCAAGCTCAAGCCCCAGACACATGGAATCAGGTGCAGTGTACACGTGTGGGATCCCAGAGCTGAGGATGAGGAGGGGAAAGGGAGATACATCTCCCAGGGGTCACTGGCTTAGCCTCAACTCCTAGTTCAAGATCTTGCTTGTCTCAAAACACAAGGTAGAGTGCCATCGTGAGGAATCACACCGAAGGCTGACCTTTGGCATCTATACACATGTCCACATACACACTCAGACCTACACAAGTATTCCCACAGACACAAACATGCACACACAGAGACACATGTGCACATATGTACATATGCTCTGACATGCAAACAAAAGAATTTAAGAGCTATAATTCTACATTAACATGTCAAATCTTTCCATATTAGCCTAAAGTGTCATTGTAATATCTACAGGGTTTTTAGTACAAATTGACTCAATGAGTAAAATTTATTAAAAATAAAAACATCTTTATTTACTTTTCTGCTTATTGTTCACGGCATCACTTTCTTGAGGAAACATGAACAAAGTCAGTCTCCTGATTTCCACTGTCTGAGAAGCCATACTGAGTAAGAGCCAGGAAACTGGCCTGAGGACAGACGGACTGCTAACCAAGGTGCACAGCACAGCAACTCTAGAGACCAACCTTCCTGGACTGGAGCGTTAGGGCGGCTCCATGGGGAAAGGACCAGGTTCAGCCACTGAGAACTGCTCAGCAGGCCCCAGGCCAGCCAGACCAGAAAGCCAAAGGAAAACTCACCACCAGGCTCACCTACAAAGCATAAGAGACTTAGTTGGAGCAAACACATTTGATCCAGCCGTCAGGGTTACCAAGGTATTAACTGGAAATTAAAACAGTTTCCTAAAATTATTATGAGATCGAGTTAGATGGTTATATATAAACCCAGGTTTTGAACAAAATGTCATAAAACCTATAGCCTAGCTGCCATTACTAATACAAGTGTCTGTTCTGACATAAGAATCAAAAACTATCACAGCAGGTGAAAAAGGGACACTTCTAAAAGGATCACCAGAAGATCAGCCTTCTTCCCTGCAGCTGCATCCCAATGGCTCTGCAATACAAACCTCTGCACTTGGGTTTCATGCTTACTGAATTTACAGGATTCTAAATTCCTGCATTCATCACAAGTAAAATACATAGCTTGTTAAGCGCACCTCAAGTAGAGATAGGATTTATTTAAATGAATGCAACCCAAAAAGTCAATGAGGTGTGAGGAAAAGACAGGAGAGGTGCTGGGAGCAAGAGTGGACACAGGCCAGCAGGAGGAACAGGAAGGACAGGAGAGATGGTACTTTTTGCCAAGCCTGATGACCTGAATTTGATCCCCAAGACCTACAATTCCTGCCAGTTGTCCTCTACCCGCACATTCTCTCTCTCTCTCTCTCTCTCTCTCTCTCTCTCTCTCTCTCTCTCTCTCTCTCTCACTCCCTCGCTCCCTCCCTCCCCCCCTCCCTCCCTCCCTCCCTCTCTCTCTCTCTCTCTCTCTCTCTCTCACACACACACACATACACACACACAAACACAATGCAATACAAAATTATTTTAAAAAGAAGAGAATGGTCAGAGGCTTGGGATACAACTCAGTGGGACAGTGCATTCATAGAATGCAGGAAGCCCTGAGTTCTATCTATAGCACCAAAAAAAAAAATTATTTTTAAGTGACTAGAACAACTTCTTTAAAAAACGCGTGTGTATGTGTGTGCACGCACATGTATGTACATTCATTCCCATGAGTGAGTGCGAGCTTACGCAAGCCATGCCACTCATGTGAAGGGGAGGGGGCAATCTCAGACGCCGGTGCTCACCTTGCACCCAGTGTGAGGTGGGCTCTCCTGTGCCACAGAATGTGACAGGCAGGCGTGCCTCTCGTCCTGGTGTAAGATAGGACTACACATGCACACTCTATGTCCACTTTATGGTAGATCTGAACTCGGGTCCTCACACTTGCATGCAAGCTCTTTACCCTCTGAGCCGTCACTCCAGCGCCCTAGAATAACTTTCCAGGAGAAAACAAGAGACTCAATCCTTCCTGAGTCTGTCTTTATGATTGTGCCGCCAACGTGGACAGGAGAGAAAGGCGTGGCACTGAATCCCCTGCTGATGTCACAGGACAAGGACACTGACTCTATTTCCCCAAACAACATTAGACTCTTTATACATGTCAATAATTAGCAAATGGTTAGGACTTGGATTTTGCTAAATGATTAATAAAAATTAAGGTCATTATTAAAATTTAAATTTTCTTCTTTTTTTTTTTTTCAAATATATTGGTCTGGCCAGAAGGGTTAGTGATTGCTAACTTCTTCAACCCTTTGTTAGTCATTGGAGGAGATAGAGCTGAAAAAAACTGACTTTGGAATTCCACTGCAAAAAAACAAACAAACAAACAAAAAAACTAAAAAAACACAGTTGAGTTTAAAACCCAGCTTCCAGGCATCATTTATATCTAGGAATAATAGAGTAACCCTGATGGATAAAGTAGAGAAAGTCTTCCTAACTGGACAGCAGCCCAGGGTGGAAGGGACTGGCCTGACAGCACATCCTAGCTGACAGTGGCTGGACTGGAACCCTTCCCCAGGCCATTAATCTCTATCTGACTCTGAGGTACTATGTAGATATATATGAATATCACGGCAAGGAACCACACAGACACACTAAAGAGTAAAACACTAGTCAGCAAATGGCAAAGCACTAAAGCGACTTCAAATTCTGATTAAGAGTATCCTTCTGTTGGTGACTCGGGTATATTAGCTTAGCGCTATGGCCGTAGCACCACAACTAATGGACTGCCAGGAGATGATTTAATAAAGAGGCCCGGCTGAACAGCGGGGCATAAGTAACTTTGACAACCTGAGGCTTTCTTCTGGTCAAACATTTTATATCTGTAAGTACTTCCTAAAAAAAAATGCCTGAGAAGATAACGTACAGAGGGCTTCACTGTAACAACAGCAGCCCTGATGTGCTATGTGAGCTCAGAGGGCCAAGAACTTCCAGGCTCCACTTGTCACACAGTTAGCGACCTTATTCAACAGCAACTACAATTAGTGTTGTGGGTGCAGTTAGAGTGACAGTAGAACAAGGCCTTAAGTGTCACCTTCTAGATGACACTTGAAAGTGGGGGGGGGGGGAAGAAATGGGACTGGAGTGAATAAAACTATTTATTGAATAAATATTTCTACAAAATGTTTAAAGAGAACTATGTCTGTGACTGAAGAGGGTCCGGGGGAAGGCAACGCTGACCCTTTCTAGTCCTGATAGGCCATCAACATCTTCATCACTCTTAAAAATGTCACATACTCTACTTGACCCAAAGATGCCACTTCTAAAAACTTATCTAAGAAGGGGTTGGGGACTCAGCTCAAGTAAGGATAAGGACCTGGGGTTCAGTCCTCTCTCAGCTATTATAAGGAAAAAGAAATTAGCTAAGAAAATATGTTGCCAGCAAAAACTTCAGCTAAAAAGGTCATATTATTTTAAATAACAAACCTACAAGTTTATACACAGCTAGGGACACACAGACTACACCTAAAAATATGGGTTTCTACCAATAAGCAAAGAAATGATTTGGACATATTTTTGAGATCATCATTAGGAGCATATAAATGCCTTTATGTTAAAAAAGAACCAAACAGGAACACAAATGCAACCCTACTGTCATTACGGGTATGGATATAATTAGCGTTTGTTGAAATACAGTGTGCTTGCTATATGAGAGTGAATGAAGGCCAAGAACCTTTCTCTTGAGATTCGAGCCAACACTACACCGAGGTATGTCGTCATGTGAAAATAGAAACCAAATCCAAAATAAGAAACAGCATTTCAGTAGAAATGGCAATAACTGGATGGTATTAGAAAAGAACTCTTTTCTGTCATTATCAAAGTGACTGTTTCTAGGGGGGACAAATCACAAATGAAGACAGGAATGTGCCTGACAGCCGACCTCGAAGGAAAAAGACAAAGATTTAAATGCTAAAAGCCCCAGAAGGCGAACGGTTCTGATTTCCTTTAAAAATGAAGCATTTACACTCTTTGAAAAGGCGTCTCTTTAACCCGTTCCTTATAAAAGATGGGGAAGTCTGCTCCAGATGTGAGAGTCCAGTTTTTAATTTGTTTTTTTGGATGCTCAGTTTCTTACAAAATGAAGACATGGCTTCCCGTCTGCACCTGTCCATCAGATAGCTGCACACAGAGAAAGGTTTGAGGAGGAAACCACTGCTGAGTCTTCTGGAGCTGCTGCCAAATTATCTGTAAGCTGGGTACCGCGGTGCACATTTGTGACCCCAGGAACTGGGACACTGCAGTAGGAGGATCAAGGCCAGTCCTGAGTATATGGTAAAACCCTGCCTCAGATCCCAATTAATTAACTAATTAATTAAAATAAAATTTGTGCTTATAAAGCCCAGCAAAGTATTAGGTAGTCTATGGCTGATTAATACATTCTTGCCCCTTTCTCTCCCTATAACCTTTGCTCCAGAAAGTTGTGTGTCAGATTCATGAGGAAAGTCACTGAAAACAGGCTTATGAGCTTACTATTTTTCTATGTATAAACACACAAGAAAATAAATAACTTTAAAGTAAAAATACTACTTTTTCTTTGAAAACTGTGTTTGGGCTATCTTAAAAACTTATTATGATTTAAAAGTTACCACTGAGAAAATGTATAAATAAAACAAGGTTCATGGGCATAACCAAATTCTGGTAGCCTTTTGAAAAACATTTTTGATCTAATAGCAAATAATTCACTTGAATTTCTCAGTCTCTCAGCCACTGAGAGGGCTGTGTAACATTTTTTAAAGTTTTTTTTTAATCACATGTATGTGTGTGCCTATGCGTGTATGTGGGCATGTGAATGAAGGTGCCTACAGGCCACAAGAGGGCACTAAATCCCGCACCTGGAGTTACTGTCATGGCTACCTGATATGGATGCTGGTACCCAAAGTCAGGCACTCTGCACCAGCACTGTTCTGCTCGCAAGCACTGACCCGGCTGCGGCCACTCAGCTCTAGCACTCTGTACTGCAGCAGACAACCAGACCTTCGGTTCTTCCAAGGCTACAGTGATGCCTACGTAGAATCTTTTTATAGATCAAATACCCACCTTGACCAGGAAGTTGCAAGGACTGAAAAATCAGATGGTATTGACCACTTCCCATCCAATCACCCTCTGCAAGGCCCACCACTTACTCTCCAGGGTTTGTAGGCATCTAAGAGAAGTCTATCAGATACCAAGTGAGTCAACTTGCACAGACAGAGTTCTTGAGAATAGAAATGAGGGTACTAAAATCGACCCTCCATCACTACCTATAGTTAGCTGAAGTTCAAGATCTGAATCACAAGCTAATTGGAGATTTTCCTGAGATGTTACTTAGCCTGCTTTTGCCTTCCTTTCCTGCATCTCCATCCTGTTTCTCATCTTACAATCAAAAAAGGTTTACATCTTTTAGAGAAAAAAATGTGGATGTCTTTTAAAAGTGAATCCCCTTAACTATTCCTTACATCTACGTTCTAATCCCCAACTCACTTAATTAAATTCCGTGTGAATTTAAATTGCAATTAACATCTTTTGAGGGATTACATGCTCTAACCGCAATTATACAGTGAACATTTGAAACACATACATTTTGTTACATTATCTGAAATGCAAATTAGGAGCCCAAAAAAAGATGTTTAATAAAAATGTATAGTACTGAAGACTTCATTATGGAAGCTAAGGGACTAGGGTCGAGACTGGAAGAATAAAGCACAGAGAGAAGCACAAAAACAAACGGCCTCACCCCAAACCCCTGGAATTGGCCCCGCTGGGCTTCCATTTAACCTGGCTTCATCACAGTTTAAAAACTCACCACCAAGGGGTTTGGTTAACCAAATGGAATTTCATCTCTTTCTTCCTATATCAGCAGCTCAGCCTTAAAAGAGATACAATTCTATAAGGGCCAAGTATGGTTTTCTAGCCAAAAATAGTGGCTCATGCCTATCATCCCAAGACTGGAGACTGAGCCAGGAGTACTGCTAGAATCTGAGGTTACCCTGAGCTACCAAGGAAAATCTAGACCAAGGTGTTGTCTCCAAACTAAAAATTAAAAGATAGAATCCAAGTGTAACAGTGTATAGATTTAATCCCAGCATTCAGGAGGCAGAGGCAGGTAGATCACTCTGAGGTCAAAGCCAGCCTGGTTTACAGAGCCAAGTTCCGGGACGGCCAGGGCTATACAGAAAAACCCTGTCTCAAAATAACAACAACAACAACAACAATAATGATAATAGAAAATAACAAAATGTCCTGTGTAATTTAATCAACTTATTTAATTTTACTGTTTCTTTAAAATAGCATCCCAGAAAAGTGGAAAAGCTGATCTTCACAGAACACCTGTATTCCTGACAAGTGTTACTCTATTAAACCCTCACAATAACCCCAATGCATGATTCCATTTTATAGACAGCACAATGAAGCTTAGGGAAGTTTGTCAATGGCGTTTGTCTCACTGTTCAGGATACCTGACAGGATGACGTAAGAGAGGAAGGACTTACTTATTAGCTCAGAGCTTCAGAGGTTTCAGCCCATTGTGAACAAGAGTTCCTTATTTGACAGTACCAGAACCAGAGCTATGGAAGCCTGCAAGGCTCACAACTAGTCACCCACTTACACCAGCCAGGCCCCACAACCTACAAAATAGTTCCACAAACTGGTGAACCAATTCTTGAAACCAACACATGAGAGACATTCCTAAGTAATGTGTATTGAAACACCAAATTTAATGACTCCGGGGTGAAATGGAGACTTGACTTCTAAACTCAGGCTCTTAAGAGGTAAAGACAAAAACACAGTTGACCAAGTCTGCACAGCTAACACCTTAGTTACAAGGAAAACTGCAGACCGTAAACACCTTAAGCAGGATTGTGGTCACCAAAGAAAGTACATTCTCCTCGGATAGTAAACTCATGTGTGTGTTGTCACTTCTAGAACTAGGTTTAAGAAAAACTCCTTCCTTCCACTGTTGGCTCCCTGCTAACTCACAGTTTCCACACAGCTGCCCTGGCTGCGCTTTCCTAGGAGAGAGGACACGTTAAGCCAGCTCTTACTCTCTTCCTCCTAGATCACTCATAGACTCTCCGGTGATTACGCAATAACACCAAATCAGTGAGCGCCACACTCAGCCAACTGTGAAGAGCAGGGTTTTAAGGCAGCGCTCTGTGGGTCTGGAAAGATGGCTCAAGGGATAAGCATACTGTGCTCCAACTGATGACATGTCTTTGGTTTCCAGCACCCATGACAGGCAGCTCACAACCACCTATATGCAACTCTGGCTCCAGGGGATGGATCTGACATTCTTTTCTGGCCTCCATGGATACCTGTCCATAGGTACATGTGCATTCACACACACACACACACACACACACACACGCACGCACGCACGCACACACACACACACACACACACGCACGCACACACACACACACGCGCGCACTCGAAGATAAATCTTTTTTAAAACCTAGTTCAGTATATACTCCTTACAATGCTTTCATCCTTTGCTTGGCCAGGCTCCCACAATTAGCTTCTAGGATCCACGTGTTCATGCTTCAGTGTTGGAAGTTGGTTTCCAGCATAAGGGAACGGAGAGACTGAAAGTCCAGAAGTATTTGAGCCAAGAGAACTCTACCGTCATGATCAAGCTATTTTTGTAGATATATCTGTGGACTGATTGATGGGTTGGCATTCTGCTGTGACTCCCATGTGTGCCTTGTGCTGTGTCACATAGCAGAAGAAGAGCCTTCACTGAAGCTGAAGTTCTTCACTGGAAGACAGTAGCATGTTCCTGGTCTCCCCACCTTCCAGAACCCTGAGCTAAGTAAACCTCAATTCAGTATGAGTTATCTAGCCTGTAGTATTCAGTTATACAAAAGCAAACAGACTAAGTCAAAACATAATAAAGACTTGGAGAAAGGAATAGAAAGATATTCTAGTATGTAGCTAATTCTCTACAACAGTGAAGGGATATGCAGGCCACAGAGGGCCTAGCCTCAGTTTACCTTAGTCTGATGGGTGTGACCGTACCCACTTACATTAATTTTGTGAGAATTCCATGATCCATACGGGGCCTTGGCACAGCAAATGCTGGGCAAACATCAGCTGTTATTAACTACATTCTCTACACAGCATCCTGTTAGTAAGTACACAGAACCATCCATCAGTGACCGGCCAAACTAAGAATCCAGAAATACAGATCTGAAGTTCCTGCTACATTTGAAAGCCTAGAGAACCAAGAGGCTAGAGGCATGGCTCAGGGGTGAAGGGAAGCTTGAGAACCTGTCCCCTCAGCACCACTGGCATGGCCAAGGCCACCTTCCCTGCAATCCCAGCACTGCAGGTGCGGCTCCGCTGCAGAAAGGCAGGAGACCACGAGAGGCAGGGAAGAGAAGTCTGCCAAAGGTACCCAGAGAAGGCCTCCTGGAAAAGGCACCACAGAGGTAAGAGAAGCCCTGGGCTGGAGGTCCAGGAGCTGGGAGTACCACTGAATCTGAATACAGTCCTTAAAATCAGCACCAGTGTTCAGTCGAGAACACAATGGATTCCACTGCATCTGAGAAACTGGGAAACGTAAGACTGATCCTTGTTCTCAAGAACCTGTCAGTCTGTAAGGGAGCTCAGCAGGGCAAAGATCCAAAGCTGCTTTAAGAGGCCAAGTATGGGCCCACAAAATGGCTTCGACAGTGAAGGTGCTGGGTACATGCGCTACATATGTCCCCTTAACAACATAAACAGATAAGACACATACATACATACATACATACATACATACATACATACATGCATGCTTGTAAGGTTTACCTGTGTGTGCATGTGTGTGTACTCATGCGGCTGTGTGCTCATAGAAACCAGAGGATTCAGGCCCTCTGCTCCAGCGCCCTCCACTCTACCCCCTTATGACAGAGGATCTTACTGAACCCGGAGCTTGCAGTTTTTCAGCTAGACAGGATGAGCAGCAGTTCCAGTCTCTGTCACCACCCCCATGCCCACAGGATGATGCACTGGGGTTTCGGGTGGGCTCACCATGTTCAGTTTTTGCATGCAGGTGCTGGGATCCCCACCCTTGTGAGCGAGCTCTCACGCCAGCGAGCCATCCTCAGCCATAATGACGCTTTTAGAACAAGCTGCCTTTCTACAGTCACACCAGATATTTAACCTCACGCCTCACAAAACTTCCAATGCTGAATTAAAATGATGTGAAGTTATATTTTAATGAAAGTAATCTTGTAGATTCTCTTTTATTAACTAGACATAGATGAATGTGATTGGCCTATGAAGCCCTTGACAGCCCCTAATTTTGTGCACTTGATGACCTTGAGGGTTGGAAATCCTCCTTGTAAACCTGCAAGTCTCCTTTACTGTAAGCAGGCGTGCTTCTCAGTCCCTGTGTACACAGGCACCCTGCACGTGCCAGCCTTGTGTGGTTCGTCCCATGCAACAGGAGTGTTAAGAAAAGACACAAGATGTGTGAAAAATAATGCCCAGTCATATGCTATCTTCAAACTTTCCACATCCACGCTTTAGATGCTAGAGAACAGTTTCCCCACTTTCTACTATAGAGAACAGTAACTCCAGAACAAGAATTCTGACAGGGTTCTATGTATCAAATGCCACAGCTGCATTAGAATGAAAGCACACCACAAACGCTGAATGATTCCAATGTATCTGAAATTCCACTCGAAGGGGACTGGGAAGGAGCTCCTGACCTTCATCCCTAACTGAGGAGCAACTGACAGCTGATGGTGAGAGAGATGGTCTCTCAGTAAGGGTGTGGCCATTAGTAGTCAACCACGTTCCAGTGGATGAATCCACATCTACCTGTGAGTGCATGGGCAGCACAAATTGAATTTACTGGGTTATTTTAAAAAAGACAGACAGAAGCAAGGAAGTTGGGAGATGGGGTGGATCTGGCAGGGGCAGGGAGTAAATATGACAAAAATACAATTTTGAAATTCTTAAAGAATCAGTAAAAATATTATATTAAAAAAACTCCACTTATACAAAAACACATAAAGCCAAGAAAATATCCCAACCTTTTCCTCATCTCACCCACTCCAAAAGATAACCCTGTATTTCAAACCTATATCAAAAGGGAGGACAAATAAAAGAGATGGTTTAATACAAAATATAAATCCTCAAGTATCCTTAAAAGATGCAGAATAACAGCAGAGTAAATAAGTACTAGAGGATGAGGATGCGGGCGAGCTACACCTGCCTCTCGGGAAGTTGCACCATCTTCATTTCAAATACCAGCTGAAGTGTGTGAGAGGCACTCCCCAGCAGCAAATACCAAACATCAGCAAGGAAATCAAGGCCAACAAAGAGACAGAAAGAAGGGCTTTGCAGGGCATTAGGAGAACTTACAAATAAACTTCCCCTCTACTCCCGTAAATCTTTTGGCAGATTTCCGGCCCTCATTTGCATATCTGTGCAAGCCTATTCTCTTTCCTTTTTTTTTCCTTTCAAGCCCCTTTGCCCTTTCAATCATGAAGCATATTACTCCACTGTCAGGGCAAAGCAGTTCCGAACAACAGGGAACCCAGCTGGGATAGGAAGAGGGCAGCGGGCTCATGCATTAACATAATAATCCAACTGTGTTCCCATAGGCCCTTAGGGCAGACAGCATATTAGGTAGGCCTCCTGTGCAGACCCTGGCGGAAGCTGCCTTATCACCTGCCCATCAACCTGTGGCAGCCAGAGCAGGCTCAGTGGCAGCAGCCCCTGCCAAGCAGTGGTGCCCAATTACCTTACTACAGAAGACAGAAATCCATTTCTCTACGTCTGTTTAATGTGCTTCGTGCATTTCCTTATTTGTGACTTGAATCTGCACTTCGGCATCCTTTCCAGGAGGCTGACTTCTTGCTTTTTAACTTTTTAGTCTAGTTGTCTAAAGTCCATTCTGATACAGTAGGCAGGAAAAGGACTCAAAGGGTGACTGAAAACACAAAGCTAACTGGTGAGAAGCTAACTGGGCACCAGTTACCTAAAGATCCTTCCATCAATTTAAAGAACTTGAACTATGTGGAGAGCCATCACTATTTCCTCAGGGAGACAGACCATCCCCACCCCCACACACCCCAACTCTGCAAAAATAAAAAAATAAAAATAAGAACGCAATCTTATCTCCTGTATTCTTTCAGTAGAAATGTTAACCCTTTCTGGCCCATCCCCGGGCTCACACTGGCCCCAGCATGGAAAGTCTGCATACATCACTACAGTTTGCTAGAGGAAAATTTGAGAAAGATAAGAGTAAAGGATTTTTTTTTTCATTCTTAAATTGTCTTTGAAGATCCTTAAACAAAAAAGTCAGTCCGCTCGCTGGTATGCCTTTCGCTGTGCACATGTGATGTCTATGCTGAGGTCCTGGTATCTCCGCTTTGTTCTATGTGTGGTTTTCTTTCCAAACTTCATTATGCTTAAGAGTGAAGAAAAGCCAAGAGGGGTGCCCATTACCTTGCAAGCTTGTCTTCAAAACCCAAACCACAAAGCAGGAATCACTTCGGTTAATTGCACACACTAATCTAACTCCTTTTCATCATTACTTTAGAAGTTGAGAAATAAATGTGTGTGGCGTGCTGTTTCACGTAGCCTAGGAAGGTACTGTTACAAGTATTCTACCGAGCATCACTTCCAGTACAGCACTGCCAAACTGGCTCTGGGAACATTCTCCACTGATCATGTGTTTCCAAAATAAACCCGAGTTTCCAGGGGTTTATGGGTATTTTAATAAAAAAGGAATCCTCAAACAAAAATGTATTTATCTACCATTTCTATGAATTTTAAATGTTAAGGAACCAACACTATCATTCAAGCCAACCAAGCAGGTGTCTTTGTGTGCAGTCTACTAATTAGGTAAAACTTAAGAAAGGAGAGCTATATAGCACAGGTCTCCAGAAGCTATGACCAGAGTTCCAGCATTCCATGAGCAGATGGGGATGGGGGCACTCCACGGCCGGTCAGTTCTGCATGTCTGTAAATACCAGACCCGGCTGACATGAGGCAAGAACCCCAGCACCAAGAAATCTGTTTGCTCTTTAACAAAACTCCTGGGAAAATTCAAATCAAGGAGAAGAAAAAAAACTCCTATAAATGTTTTCTCATGTGTGTAACTCTTGAGCTATTTAAGTCTCAAAACAATATAATCTGTTACAGGGCAGTGGAAGGATAAACACAAAATACTAAACTCCATTATAAATATTAATGTTTGCACGTGTGTTAAGCAGCAACGTTATACACACCCTTCCTGATCTGCTGGGGATTCCGTGTGTTCTTTATTCTTCATACATTCCTACATCTTGACAAAATGTAATACATCTTCCAAGTCATTAGACGTAGAGACCTGATTTTTGATTAAAAGACACTAAACCTTTAGCAGCTCTATGTGGTGGGGCCAGGATAAATAGGGCAAAGACTTTATTTCTTAGAGGCGCATGCTTTCTCTCTAGGGTACACAAAAGAAATGCATTTGTATAAAACAAAAATGTAGCGATTCCATTAGCAGGAAGTGGATTTTAATGTAAATAGCAATTTCTGCAGCAGCTAGAAGAATCTGGCCTCCGAAGCTGCAGTGGAGGAGGGAGTGGGAGTAGGTAAGAGCCATGGTTCTTTCTAGATTTGGAATTCAACTTTTGATGAGCTTAAAAATTTTCAGAACGTAAGTACTGAACATAAACATTAAATTTTAAGTGGGTCTAAGTATCAACAGGAAATCCTGTGAAAGATGTCTTATTTATACTTAAGTACAATTTAAATGTCTGTATCATCCCCTAGCAATGTTTCAGCTGTTCTCTTCCAGACCTGAAACAAGCCCTACCTCCATTGGATTCTACCAGAGCCTCCAAAGAATTACTTCCAAGGTGGCTCCTCTTCTTTCTGACCCTCAAGGACTCCACCTACCCAGTTCAATTTGGTGTAGACAGGGCTTCGGAGATAGGAAGCAGCTAGTATATTTTGACATTTCTGCCAAGGATAAAAATTAAGTATGAAATATCAAAAATTACATGTTGAAATAGATGCCATTTTGCTTTGTTTCCTTCTGACTAGCCCTTCAGCTGTTGAGGCACAATACATTTTTCCCCAGGCAAAGTCCCCAGGCTACCATAACTGAGTCTCATGTCTTCCAGGCAGTTTCCCAAACATTATCCTTAGGTGGCTGATTACCCATCGGTTGTCGTTCTAGTTTATATTTAATCATGCAAACCATACTTTTAAAAAGGACAAACGGCCCGTTTAAGAGATGACTCTGATACCAAGTCAGTCTTCCATCGTTCTCAACTGTTGCCCTTTATCTGCTGATCACTGCCACGTTTTTATAAAACACAGCACTACCTACATTTGGCTCAGGAGTCTCCCATCAGCCACTCCTTCCCTCCCTCCCCTTCCTCAGCCTCTCTAGGTGACTGAGCATCAAAGACACCATTCCAAACAGTAGTAAATGTCCCAAGGTCAATAATTTAAACTCAGGGTAAAGATTAACTGTAATACATTTAAATTAGGGAAAATTTATTAAATAAATAAAAATTAAATAAGCTGCCAGAAAATAAAAACTTTCAGACCATTATAGACTAAAAATAAAAATCATAAGTTGTGTGCTCAAACTCAAGCTTTCCAAAGAGAGAGAAATGAAAATGCACATGAAGTCACTGCATTCTAACAAAACCAACTCTAGTTACACTGCAAACATTCTCACTTAGTATGCTATTCTAGCATCAAAGTGTATGGTTTGACTTCAATACCCATTCAAGTACTAAGTCATTATGAAGGCAGCTGAGAGAAAGAGAGAGATTCAAAAGCAGACATTGAGTGTATGCTCTTACAATTTACTTCCTATTTCTAATTAATAATAATAATAAAAACCTTCCACACAGATGACACAAAGAAGCACAGACCGAGTGGAGGTGGGGCAGCGAGTCGGTGGAGGAGGGGACAGAATATAAAGAGCAAAGCAGAATAAGCAAAAGAAAGAAAAAAGAAAAAACATGGGTAGACAGTTCAGAGAAAAAGCATGTGTTCTGCAAGCCTGGGGATCTAAGTTCAAATCCCTAACACCCATATAAAAAGCAGTACATGCCTGTGGGCAAAGTGGATGAGAGACAGAGACAGGCAGATCACAAGAGTTAGACGGTCAGCCAGCCTAACCAAAAAAATGCTAAACACACACACAGACACACACACGCGCGCACACACACGATACACAACTTCACAACATAAACAAGAAAACTCTTCAGCATTCTAAATTCAATAATATCGATTACAAAGCAAATGCCCATTTAAATAGAGTGGGAGGGAAACTGGGGAAAAAAGGACTCCACGTACATGCACATAAGCAAAGGGAGATCCCTGAGATGAGAAATGGAAAGAGCTGCCTGTCCACAGTGGAGAGTAGGTGTTTCATACATTGCTGTAACTCAGTTCTGAAATGCTAACTCACCCGAAATCAAGTCCAAGGAGTTAAAAGCACTGTACTGAGAATAGTTTTGTTTAAGTAGCCCCTTCTTAAATTGATCCACTCACTAAGGCACAGAAGCATTTATGACACAATGGATGGAAGTGGCTAACCCAGGAAGACAGATAAGCACACTGGATGTGTACTAGCATTGGTGTGTACTATTGGGTGTGTACTAGCAAGGGGTGCAGAGTGCAAGACAGAGAACAGTGTGTCAGAGTGAGAACACCACACTCTGAGAAGTAACACCAAATCCCACTCTGAAGGGGAAAGAAACAAAACGAAACCAAAATCCAGTGCCTCCTTAGCACTTCCTGATGCAGGAAGCTAGCTTTATTCATGCTTGGATATTTAACTCCAGAGATACAAATGTATTAACATCTATAAACTGCTACTAGGGGCTTCGATTTCCTCCAGGAGTTAAGAGAGAGAATCCTTGACCACTACACAAAGAATACAAACTCTGTGCTACATGGCTAACACATATCTCCAATTATATTTAAAGACATTTTTACAGCCTTTGTGCCAAGCTTACACTGCCAGCTCTTAAAAAATGAATTATAACATTTTAAAGCTCTAAGGCTGGCTAATCGAGTCTGATCACAGTAGTTTATAACGGCATCCAAGGAGTGCCAGACTGAAGCTTTTATTGGCTGCTGTTACTACCTTACAATGTTGAACAGAGAGAAAGCAAGTAGGAAGCTAGTTAGACCCACCAGCTATATGCTCACCAAGAGCCCAAAGGCACCAAAACGTCCGAATTGGATTTTTACATATTCCTTGGAATAAATTCAGCTACATGTTTTTAAAGGTCCTAGAATTAGGAGTGACCTAAAATAGCAAATGTATTCATGTCTCCCAAATTCATATGTAACTAAAGAATGTAAAGTCTCATGTATGAGGCAAACAGGTAAAGGAGGTTAAGATTTCTTAACAAGCATTAGTAATACGGATGTAAAGGGCGTCTACAATTGGTAGGGGGCAGAGTCCTACCACTGAGATGTATTCTGAATTCATTTGAAAACCAGGAAGGGTGACCCCACACCCAACTCTAAAACAGTTCAAGATTGAAAACAACAGTGCTTTGTGCACATCGATGCAGGACTGAAAACCAGCCCCTCGACCAGCAGTTTACACTGTGACTCACAACTGCAATGCCCCATGGTCACAGCAGATGACAATGCTGCCCTTCTGATGGCTTGTTTGCTGTGGCTAAGAAAAACAGTTGAGAGATTTAAATCAGAAGAGCCCTTTTCATTTCAGGGTTTTTTGGATGGTAAACTTCTCCCAACTAGCTACACAAAAGAAAATTGATCCAAACTGAAATAAACTCACTAAAATTTAAGGTTATTCCAACAAAAGGGTTAATTAGGAAAACAAATTTTCTCTGACTGTTAATAATAGGAACAACACACACTATGTGCCCATAAGTAATGCGCAGGTATCTTTGATCTTCAGCCCCATGCGGTTTCTACTGCCTACTGTAGCCTGGCCTCTGGGACTCTCTTAGAACCAGACATCTGGCTACTTTGTTGTTTCAGACTAATCTCCTCCCGAGAGAGCTCAAAAAACTGACACCAGGCAAGGAGGGTCCTGGCAGGGAGGGTCCTGGCAGGGAAAAACATGACAATATTAGCAGATTCCTTTCTGAGTGGAGAGAGTACCAAATAGTCTTCGATTTCTATAGGTCCTCTGGAGCACCTCGGTCCTGAGATTCACCCTGGCATGATTTTAAAGGGATGTATGGAGTACCATCAAGGCCCGTCAATCATCTTGCAAGTCCTGAATGTTAATCACAGGCTATTGTAATGTGACGAGAAAGTTGAGGGAAATATAAATCAGATGAACTCTTCACCCATCTGTTGGGGTTGGGCAATGACTGATAAGACAAAGAGTTTTAATTGTTAGCTGAAGGCTACATGGAAACTGTGGGACAGTGTCTGAGATCTGCAAACACCACGCATGCCTCCCATTTAAGCCAACTCCCTGGCCTATTTCTTTTTTTAACTGGGACTTTTCTTTTTTCTAAAGAACCTCCGGCAACAACCTCCTGGAAAGGTTTTATGAAGTGGGCTTCTTTCTCAGGAAATGAAATAGTGCATAGTGACGCAGGCTAAGCAATTCAAAGTCAAGGATAAAAATGGTATTTTTGTAGCCGTGGAATCATCAATATTTTCCCCAAGGCAACAAATTACTATGACTATCTTAATACCTGTTTAGAGATTATTATTCAAGCCCCAAAATCTATACTATCAGGAGAAGAGAAAAGTCATTTACTGCCTGCTCCACAAGTAGAATATAAATCAAGTAGGACAAATGCTTGATATGAATCTGACACTTCATCCTAAAATCACATTCTTATTTATATACGATTACAAACTTCAGCAATATCTGAAATCACATGAGCACTGCCACATGGTATTCTATTGCTTTTATGTGGTGACAGCACACTCGTTGGACAGTCAAAATGCCCAAGAGGCTCATCCTGGGCTTACTGTAGAGAGAAATTCCTATTTTTTGCTGTAACTATCTTCTTAATGATACTGATGTGAATTACGATACAGCAATTTCAACCTTATACTATCTTTCACTGTAAATTCCAAAATGCCCTATTTTATGATAGTACTACCTAATCTAACGTTCACTATAACAAAATATCAACTAGGATATTCAGTGAAACACAATCTACCATTGTAGGTAATCAGCTGCTGCTCTTTCTTTCTTTCTTTTTTTTGGGGGGGAGGCAGGGTTTCTCTGTTTCTCTGTGTAGCCCTGGTTGTCCTGGAACTTCATCTGTAGACAAGGATGGCCTTAAATTCAGAGATCCACCTGTCTCTGCCTCCTGAGTGCTGAACTAAAGGCATGTGCCACCAAGTCTGGTAGTATACAGCTTATAAAAACCAAGGAACAAATGTATTATAATGTATGATAATTATCAGATTATCACAATTCAAAACAAAGAGTCAGTGGATAATGGCAGAAATCAGTATCATTTGTTGTTCTGAGACAGGGTTTCACACAGCTCAGGCTGGCCTGACATGTCAACCTAACATGACATTCAATTTAAAAGACAAACACAAGGAATTTATTTTCTTACCACAAATTTATTTCTTTGAGTAGTAACTAAGTATTCAGGCAAATCTTCAAATGAATTAATGGTCTCCATTTATATATACACACACACACACACACACACACACACACACACACACACACACATATATATTGATGTTCCGCCTTCAAGTATGTCTGTATGAATGAGGGTGTCAGATCCCCTGGAACTAGAATTACAGACAGTTGTGAACTGCCGTGTGGGTGTTAGGATTTGAACCTTGGTCCTTTGGAAGAGTAGCCAATGTTCTTAACCTCTAAGCCATCTCTCCAGCCCCTCTACATTTCTTTAGAGTTTCATATTTGAACACAAGCTTAAATACAATGTGAATTCCCCAAGACTCTACCATCTTATTCCCGTTTCTTGAACCACTGAGAAAATACATAGAGAAAAATAAAATGAATGAAAATTAGTATAACTAAGTCAATTTCCTGTAGGTTCTATCCCCCAGATCACCCCGGAATTTAAAATTTCATTTGACTATGTCTCAAAATTTTCTTTTATGAGTAGGAGGCATGCATGTGTGTATACGCAAGTTCATACGTGTGGCTGTATGTGCATATAAGCAAGTGTATGTGCAGATGTGTGCACACGCCTGTGGAAGCCTAGGGTTGAAGTCAATAGTGTCTCATCACTTTGCACCTCACCACTGGGGCAGGACCCGTCAGCTCAACTCTCAGCTCACAGTGACGCCCAGCCTGGCTGGCCAGTCTTACTCAGGGGTTCCATGTCTCCACCTTCCCAGTGCTGGGATTACAGGTAGTTAGCAAACCTACTCAGCATTTACCTGGATCTGGGGATCTGAGCTCCTGCCCTCATGCTTGTATGGCTAGCACTAACCACAAAGACAGCGGCCCAGCTCCTTGAAATCTCTGAGTTTTAACAGTTCCAGTCCCCTTAGCTGACCAGATGGAAAATCGAAGAGCATCTCTAAAAGAAAAAAAAAAAAAAAAGAAAAGAAAAAGAAAAATGGTGGTCACCTAAAACTCCTATTGGGACAGGAGCTTTAGGGCCGATCCTGTGCTCATAGCATCACAGCAGAGTAGAAGAGTCTGAAGGCTTCCTAGAAAGGTGGTGCTGGGAGGGAGGCAGCGTGCTAGGGTCCTGGTGGACCTTGGGAACACACCTGTGCAGTGTCTCTTAGAGAGCCTTCACAAAGTACCAAGCTCCAGCAAGCTACCCAACAGGGCAGCTTCTTGAAGAAGACACAGTCCTTATGGACTACTTCAGTCATTGGATATCTAGGACAAGCTGGGCTGTGGTGGCACACACCTTTAATCCCAGCCTGGTCTACAGAGTAAGTTTCAGGACAGCCAGGGCTACACAGAGAAACCAAGTATCAGGGTGGGGGTTGTGGGGGAGTCTAGCTCAGGGTTTGGAAACTTCAGAGGAGCCCCACTCTGGTCTGGAGAGTGGTTAGACCCAGAGAAAGAGACTACAGTGACAATAAGAATGATGGTGACAGCAAAGGGGCCAGAGCCATACGGGGGCTTCTAAAGAAGATCTAGCTTGCTCAGTGGAGGAAGGGAAAAGACCAAAGGGCCAGAAGGACAGCTCGGTGCATAAAAACACACACAAGCCTGAAGACAGAAATTCTATCAGAAAATCCACAGTGGAAAGACCTCTGACCTCCACATATGCACTGTGGCACCTGTGCACCTGTGCATGTGAGGAACACATACAAACATACAAATCATGGCTAAAATAATTCAAGTCACTAGAAAAGAGAAGAAATGCCAAGGGTGGAATGAGGGAGGAGAGAGAAACACACTCTGAGACAGAGGTATTTTTTATCTTTTTTTTTTATCTTTTTTTTTTTTTTTTGAGACAGGTTTACTCTATAGTGCAGAACGACCTGGCATTCATAGAAACCATACTGCCTCACTCCCAACGTACTAGGATTCTAACTGGAAGCCACCCTACTTGCTTAAAAGAACATTTTAAAAATATAAAGATAAACGTGAAGGAGCCAGAGCTGGAGAGATGAGTCAACAGTAAGGAGCAGTGCTGCTCCTGGCCAGGGCAGGCGTTGGTTCCCAGCACCCACATTGGGGATCCCACAATTACCTGTGACTCCAGTTCCAAAACAAATCCAACTTCCCTTCTCTCTCCCTCACTCCCTTCATGGAGACCTCCTGTGTGCAAGTGGCACACATGCATACATTCAAGGACACACATATACAGATTAAATAAATAATTTTAATGAATACACATTTTTTAAAAGTTAGGTAACCGTGTGTAATTCTTCTCACTTTTATGAAATGAAAAGATCTTGTGAGCCAAGTTAGTCAAAGAGAGAAAAAGGAAACTTTTCCTCGGCTTATCCTCATTTAAAAAACAAAACAAAATGTGATTTTTCTACACCAATAGGAAAAATACTACACCGAACTCCTAATCTTTGAAGTAATAACAAACCAGTCAATAAGATAATACAATATTCAATTAGAACGTGCAGGTCATTCAGATAAGCTGTTGAGAGAGCAATGATTCATTTATTGCCAATTAACTGCATCCAATAGACTCTCCAATCACTATTACTTCATAAGCCAGTCTTCTAATAGCGATGGCAATAACTTACAATGGTTTGTAATTGGTAACGTGTGTTCACAATGTTAAATTAATCATTTGACAAGACTGTATTAAGCACTAGACACAGCAGGGCGGGGCAAGAGCACTAGACACAGCAGGGCAGGGCAAGAAACCATTCATATAACCTAATGAATGCACTGGACTTGGGGGAAGGGTGACACACAGTAACAGGGTTTCTAACACTGCATTTAAATTTTCCCTTTATTTAAACAATCTTTAAAGAAAAAAAGCATCTGCGATGTGGTAACTAGCATTTCAGATTCCCTTTATAGCAGTTGATAAGGCAGGAAATATTTGGGTAGGACTGGCTCCCTGATAAGATTTTAGATCTGCAATCAAAACAAATCCAGAACAGTGGTCTCCTCTGTGGGTGTGGCAGGGGCCCTCAGTTTTGCTTTCAGCTTCTCCTCTGCAGGGAGCAGAGTTCTTGAGATGGGGTCTGCCTTTCCCACCAACTCCCACCAGCACAGCCGTTCACAGGGGTTACCCTAAGACCATCATAGATAGCTATATTACAATTCATCACAGTAGCAAAATTACAGATATGAGATAGCAACAAAAACAATTTTAGTTTGTGGGTCACCACAACACAAGGGACTCTATTAAAGGGTCAAAGTATTGGGACAGTTGAGAACGGCTGTTCTAGGGTGATGCAGGACACGGAGGAATAGCCTTGTCACTCACCACCCAATCAGACTACTTGTCTGGGGCACCACAGGCTATAACTTTGCCACCAACCTGTCACATGGAGGGAGCTTTCCAAGCTGACTGTTGGCTGAACTACAGCTGTTTCTCCTTCTGCTCCCCACAGAAGTAAGAGGGTTCCAGCGACCAGGTCTCCAGTGTCTGAGCTTATCCCCTCCACCAGACGCACTCTCTTAAATCTTCCAGAGTTTGCTATCCTGACCCCAAAGAGCAAGTCCCAACCACAGTGGGCGAGAAAGTGTAGTGTTCACATTCAAGAGCCAACTCTCCACACAGTGGACCTGCCTCACCTCCATCAGAACAGTATCTCACCCCTTAGTACCTGCAAGCACTCACAATCGGTTCTGACAGTTCTGACAGTACTCCTTGGACCAGTACTAAGTCAACCACTTTAGTGAGAGACCGGCACTGGGATCTCAGTATAGCTGAGACCTGGAGCTTGAATTTTGGGTGAGCTAAGGTCTAATGGGATGGAAGTGTCTTGACGAGGTCAGGAGTTCCCAGCCGTGGGATCTGAACCAGGTTTACTCAGCTCTCCATCCTCACTTGCCCAACTATAAAATCAGCATAGTATAACTCTATACATATAAAATAATTAACACAATTGTTTGGGAAACGAAAATGCTAAAGAAAAGATCGCTTTGTACAACATGCCTAATATAGAGAATGTATTTATCACAGTAAGTGACCTAAAGAAGTATTCTCACATATATTTTAATCTTAGATAGACTAAAGCTTCCATAAAGGAGGAAGTGTTCATTTTAAACAAAAAGAACATCAACTTCATTCATTTAAAAAAAATACAATTTATCAGACAGATGTGGTAACATAAGTCTATAACTCAGCACTTAGGAAGAAGAGGCTAGAGACCTCTAGTTCAGGGTCAGCCTGGCTATACAGTGTATCCTGTTGTGCTGGCTAGTTTTTATGTCAACTTGATACAGCTAGAATGGGTCATCAGAGAGGAAGGAATTTCATTTGAGAAAATGTCTCCAAGTAGGCTGGAGGCAGGCATGTAGGGCATTGTCTTATTTAGTGAAGGACAGAGGAGGGCCCAGCCCATTACGGGTAACACCATCCCTGGGCAGGTGGCGCTGGGTTCTGTAAGAAAGCAGGCTCCGCAAGCCCTGAGGGGCAGGTCAGTAAGCAGCACCCACCATGGCCTCTGCATTACTTCCTGTCTCCAGGTTCTTCCCCAATCTGAGTTCCTGCCTTGGCTTCCCTCAGTGCACTGTGACTCAGAATACGTAAGCCTTTAAATAAGCCCTTTCCTCCTCAAGTTGCTTTTGCTCATGGGGCTTCAGCACAGCAACAGAAATCTTAAGAGTAGTCCTAACAGAGACACTTGGGTTTTGTTTGCTTGTTTGTTTGTGGGGAGTGAGAATCTGCTAATGTTTTATAATGTCCAAATCATGTTTTCCACAGAAGATATTTAAGTAGATGGTTTAACATCATCCAAGTTACACAAGGAAAGGAAGACAGAAGAGGGTCCATTCAGCTAAAATTGCTGTGCATGTTTTTCCATCCTTTGATGGCTTCAGAGATGCACAGCTAACAGCTAACACCGAAGAAGTTATTCATTTCTTTCTCTCTAATGTACTGCCAGCTACAGAAAGTTCTCACTTTCTTCCATTCAAAGTGCTACTTCCTCACAGGCTTAAGGCGAGCACTTAAGGGCATTTCTCCAGAAGGCTATGACTGCCTGTGTGGAGACAAAGTAGAAGAGGTATAAGTAACCGAACCATTCCAGGCATGTACCCTAATTTTTCTGTAAAGGTTTGACATCGGGCAAAGCATAACTGGAAATGAATTACTGCCTTAATAGTATACAGAGTGGCAGTTTGAATAAGAAATGTCCCTCATTTGAACACTTGGTCCCTAGGTGGTAGTCCCATTTGGGGGGAGGAGGTAAAGCCTTGCTGGAGGAAGTGTATCACTGTGGGAGGAGGGTGGGCTTTGAACATTTATAGTCTCTTCCTACTTCCTGGTTGTTTTCTGCTTGGTGTATGCATTTGAAGATGTAAGGTCTCAACTTCCTGCTGCCATGTTTGGCTGCTGCCATGGACGAACTCTTAACCTTCTGGAACCATAACCCAAAATAAACTCTTTCATAAGCTGCTTTGGCCACAGTGTTTTGTCAAAGCAACAGAAGAGCACTGACTGATATGCATGGTGGAAATACTGGGATAGATTTCTTTTTAATCTTACTAAGTACTCATTTATTTGAACAAATAGTCATGGATTTGAAGGTACATTTACTGTGCCTCTACACACCGGATACAGCAGCTACAACTGTGGATGAGAGATATCCATGTTGATGGAGGAAGGCCCTTTCATGAGACAGGCAGGCCTTCACAGCATGCTATGCTAAAGATGTGCAGATACCAGGGAAGACCAGAACTTGGAAAGATATAGGAAGTGCTTCCTGAAGGAAGAAGCTACCAGTTCAAAGAACACACCCAGTCAACAACTTTGTATGGGACATTTTTTCCAAGTTTGGACTTCTTGGTGGACTCTCAGGGAACCCTTATTTTGGACTTCTTGGTGGACTCTCAGGGAACCCTTATTTTTCCCAGCAATGTAGTTCAAGCGCTAAGTCGAACTGAGCTTTCTGTTCAGCACTGCCGACCCTACGGCTGGTGACAGACGAAGCATCAGAAGTAATGAGCCACAGGCACTGAAGTGAAGAGCTAACCAAGGTCTTTATCCAGGCTCCTTGGTCTTGCTCTTTACAACTCTAAACATGTGTTTTGATTTCTTTTTGTGTCCATTTCTCATTTGTACAACAGGGACAAGCATAGGGATTCACACTGCCACATAGCCAGCACTAGCATGTCTGTGACTGCAAGGGCTGCTACATATGCAGGCATGTGTTCTTATGTATGTAGGATAGGCCCCTGCTGAGCCCACTCCGGGCAAACGGGCTATATACAAAACTCTGGAAGAACAAGTGCATGCCAGCAATCCCCTTATACAAAGGCAATGTGCATGTAATAGTTTTAACTTTTATGACATTTACTTATTTTGTGTGAATATGCACACATATATGTGGACACAAGCATGTCACAGCATGCACATGCCATTGAGAAGATAAATGGCAGGACCAGTTTTCTAATCCCACCACATGGGTTCAGAAGACCGACCAGGTGTCAGGTTTGGCGGCAAGTGCCCTTATGCACTGAGGAACCCTGTCAGCCTTGCAATGATGAGCTATTTTGGTAAAGAACATACTGCAAACTCAAATGAAAGTGAAGGCATATCCGTTCCTTGTTCTTCATAAAAAGGATCACACACATCAAGAAACATTTTTAAGCTAACCCATCATGAACTTAAAACAATGACTGGTGGCTGTGACATATAAATATAGTTTACTTCATATATTAGCTTTTAGACGGCCTTTTCAGAACTAATCTGACATGGTTTGCCTATTTAAGAACTTGTAGCAGGGTGACCATAACTATACTTCAATTGAACTTTGCAATAACATTGTCTCAAGGAGCATACTAAACAGACCAGTGAATGAGAGACACTTCTTATCACAAGGGGAATAATTCCCACAATGGCCTGTCTAAAATGGATTTTCATAAATGAGAAAGTATGTCTAATCTAAGACATTATTCAGGTCCACCCAGTCTGATCTACCCTTTCTTTGCTTTGTCACAGGAAACAAGAGAAAGATCCTTGGAGAACACATGGGCTTGGAACCCACTTAGATGTCTCAAAAGATGAGACCACAGGCACATGAGGAAATGGAGTGAGTCACTGGTGTCTCAAACTCCACGTCACTGCTTTTTATTAGGAATATTCATTCTTATGTTGCCTTAAGGAATGCAAAGAAAAGTCTCTGCAAAGAAAACTCACAAGTTGGCATCTAAATAAATATAAGAATAAGAAAAAAACTGCCTGATTAAGGATGAGTACAACAGGCTCCTTGGTGAAACTAAGTAACACTGAGTCTGACAGCATTGGTCTAGCCTTGACTAACCTTGACTGACAGGGCCCATCAACTAGAAATGGGGGAATGAGGAGGTTGCTGTTGGAAGAGCAGACAGACAAAGGAGGCTTAACACAACTCAAAAGGACAACGTTCTACAAGTGGCCAACACCACAAGAAATGCCTGTACATGACATAAAGCTGACAGTCCCCAGTGTGAACCAATGTCAAAGTCTATACAGAAGTGACAGCAGCTTTTCCTGCAGTAGTGTGATTCCAAGCTGTGGTTCACAAAATGAATTTAGTGAGCATAAGTTAGCTTGATCCTTCCCAGCATGCAAGGGAGGAAAGGAAGGAAACAAAAGGGAAAGGAAGATGGAATAAAAGGGAGGGGGGGTGAGCTACACAGAATGGCTATATTTTGGGAAACTCAGCTTATACAAGTAGCATATATTTAAAGATAAAAATCACTAAATTCTAAATATAGTATACAAATTCAATATCTTGGCACTTGATTAAGCACAGATCAGTGAACCCTCTTGATAGAGTAAGCCCATTAATTTGGATCTAAGTGTTCTTGACCATGAGTACTCTTGAAAATCTCACTACATTCTTATTACAGGGTGCTCTCATTAGATACTTAAAGGACACAACTTGGTATCTTCAGAAACCAAGTATGTTTAAAAGACTGTAGCAAAGATCAAGCAAGACTCCACAATTTCTGTGGTCATAATAAGCAGCCACATGCCAAACTCCTTCATGTGAAAGACACAGCTCTCATTAAATGCCTGTTTAGGAGGTCTATAAACTCACACAGCAATGAACTGAAGCAGAAACATCTATAGTTAAGGACCAAGGCCACAGAGCTAGCTAGGGATGGGGCCAAAAGAGAAAGAGCTGACTTCTGAAGTTAAATTTCTTCATATTTCCAGAAACCCAAGAAATCAGCAAAATACTGAGAAAAAGTCCATTTTCAAAAGTAACAACTTCATAGCTGTATGCAAATTTTCAAAATGTACATACCCAGAATCTAAAAATAAAGGTAGAGATAAGCAAACTATTATAAGACACAATAAATTGAACATTACTTATAAGACTGTTAAGAGAATAGTTTTGTGTTGTTATTTAGGCTGGCGTTTTCTCAAAATCAGCAAGAGATCCCCGATTCCACTTAGACAAAGAACCTGGAGTTTGAAAGAGTCACTAACTACAGTGAATCCTCACTATGCTATCTTATTTAGCCATGATTCATGCAGACACTGTGATGTAAAGGAGAATTAGATTAGGAGCAAATGTTTATGTTGGGAGGAAGAAGGCACCTGTGGGCTTCAGCTTGTTCACAGGATGGTGCCAGGATGACTTCCTAGGTGTTGAGTTTGAGGAAAACACGGTATATGTTTATTCAATCCCTCTGGTTCCAAATTCTAAAGACAACTTTCCAAGTAGTACTTTGGTTCCTCTGACCTTTTGTTCTCTGAAGATATTATCTTGGATAGCTGATATAAATATTCCAGGTTACACACACACACACACACACACACACACACACACACACACACACACTAACAAGTTAACTAATAAACTGAAGCTATCCAATTTATTAAATGTAGTTGAACATCCACCATCCTATATATTTATTTAAAATACTAATCGCCAGGCAGTGGTGGCGCACGCCTTTAACCCCAGCACTTGGGAGGCAGAGGCAGGTGGATTTCTGAGGTCAAGGCCAGCCTGGTCTACAGAGTGAGTTCCAGGATAGCCAGGGCTACACAGAGAAACCCTGTCTCAATAAATAAATAAACAAACAACTAACTAACTAATCATCTTATACTGTGACTTAATACTTATCTACTGTCTATAGCTTATGAAACTGAAGCTCTCATAAAGGCACTACACAAAGAAAGACATAGCAAGTATTCAATACATGCTTTTCAGTGATGAGAGCAACTAGATGTGCAAACTCAGAAGAATGAAGCTTCTCGGTTTGGTTTCGACCCCGGGGGACAAGGGCTACACTCCAAATGTTACCCACCAAAGCAGACCTGACCTCCAGGTCTTCCCAGCATCCCTCAGTCACTACCTGGCATACCCTGCCCCTAATCCTGAACATTTCAGCCCAGGGGTTGGGCTGCCCTTCCCCCAGACCCATACATTTTGATCTCCCTCTCCCTACTCTCTTTCTCCTTCTCTTCCCCCTCCCTTCTCTCTCCCTTCCCATGGCAACTACCTGGCCTCTTTCCCTTGGGCCAGGGAACACGGTGCCTAAGAGCAGCTTCACAATCAACCTGCCTTTATCTGCCATGAATTGGCTCATTTCACTGGGGAGAAATAACTTATCAATTTCAAAAGAGATGGAGCTGGGCGTGGCTGGGACACCTGGACCGTCAGTGCCAGCTGGACTACAGAATGAATCCCAAGCCAGTAGAAACTACATAGCAAGACCTGGTCTGGAAAGAAGAAACTCTGGAAAAGGGGGAGGACATCTGTCTAGGCTCTGACCTAAGAACAATACAAGTTCTTTCTCAACCGATCCCCCACACTTTGCAAGCGTTCTGGTGTGCAGACCAGTCAGGGCCAGGTGAGCCATCTGTGAAATGCTTGTGTAATTACTATTGTTCCCTGAAAGGCTAAGGCAAGGGTCAGAGGGGGCTGGAGCTTAGGGGAACCAACAGATAAGGGCAGGTAAACAAAGGCATGCAAAGCAAGCTAGATGTCAAGGCACGAGCACCTGTGCTCAAGCATGGCTAGAATTCGCCAGGGCAGAAAATAAACACATTACCACACCTTAAGCTGGACCTGCTTACTCTTCCCCAAGAGCAGAGCAGTCTGAAGCAGAGCTCCATACAAAGGTGCAGGTCACGTGCTTGAGCTCTGGCGAGGACTCGACTCAGAAGCAGGAATCTGGCCAGGCTGATGATGGTTTTTTTCAAGTTCAGGTCTCCACTCTCCTTGAGGTGGGAAAAGGGCTAAACACGAAAAAGTGAAGCCACAGATTTAGAGAGCAGTGTCAGGGAAACAGAAGTGAGATGCAGGGAAGTGACCATGGTATCAAAGATGGAAGCCACGTAGGACAGAACTGACAGCCACAAGCAGCCAGACTTGACGACCAGACGCCATTTTGCCCACTGAATTCTAACTGCTCTGGAGGATGGAAGACAGACTAAAAGGCTTAGAGTTAAGTGAGAAAAGTCTGAGGTAGATAAAACCTTGAGAAAGTATATTTAACCACATTTACACCGGCTTCAGTTGGAGGTAGTCAGCTCTTTTTTGTGCTCCTAAGAATCCAACCCGGGCTGGAAGACGTGCTGAAGCAAAAGGCAAGGAGGGCAAAGTAGAGACCTTGTGCTGCAACTGCTGTCCTTTCATCCAAGGGAAATTTGTGCCCTGTTGAGATGTGTGTAAGAGGCTGAGCACCACACAGCCGCGGGCTTGCACACAGGGGCAGACTGTACACAACTGCAGACTGCACACAGCCGTGGGCTGTACACAGGGGCAGACTGCACACAGCTGCAGTACACAGCTTCGGGCTTGTAAGAAGGTGCACCACTTATGGCATTTTCTTCCCACATGCCATTAGTCCACTACCCACTGATAGAAGGAGAAAGTAAGGAATGACTGGTAAGAGTGCTTGCTGAGGACAGTGACTGACAGGCAGGCTTCCCGCTCCTCCAAGTCCTCCCTGGGTGGACCAGATTTGCTCTGGCTGCCTTTATAAATGTTTCAATGAACGTTATTTTCCTGCATTGGATTAGCAAAGCCGACTCCCCACTGATAATGCAAAATAACCCTGATAAGCCCAGAACTCTCCCTCTCCACTCAGACTGTGATGATCTTGACCTTTCACCTCTAGAAAAAAGCTCAGAGCCACACATTCAAAGTTGGTAATGAGGGCTTCATTTGCTTTCCAAGCACTGAGGAAACCTTTTTTAAATACACTCAGGTACTCATGACCTTCACCTGTGACTTAAAAGAGTTCACCACACATAATAAAGATCTTTGCTCAGGGGACAACTCTTAAATCTCCTTTACAGAGATTTGGACACCAATCCCAATGATGAAACTATACACACACTTCTATACTCCAAATCAAAATGTTTCTTTAAAGTGTATTTGGAATTCATGTGTCTATTATCAAAAGAGTCTAAAATACTTTTACCTCATAAATACTATATAATTAAAAACCTCAATTATATTTCTATTTGAAAAGAAACACGCTAACTTAATCCTTTATTAGGCAAGACAACAACCTAATGCCTCCAACTAGAAACACAATCCAGTGTCCCAAGCAGAACACAATCCACTTGTGTATAGTTGGGACTTTTCTATATTAAGGTAAGAAGATAATAATTTAATGCAAGGGTCCCTCTAAAATGATCCCACTCTTCTCCTTCTGTGTAGTTTCTAACAGGAGCTAGAGGTTTGAATTCTCTCAAAGGCAAGCAGACTGAAGGGCAAACACAAGCCCTGCACAGAAGAAAGCAGGATGCTTCCTTAGCAGTGAACAGAAAAACAAAGTCTAGCCTCCTCTCTCTCCTCCATTTTTCTGGCTAGTGGATCATAAAACCAGATTACTCATTGACCTATCCTTTCTTTCCCCAAAATCCTCATGTGACAGGCCATCCTACTCCATGCCTGGGGACAAAGAGGCAAAGAAGACCTTACAGCGTCACCAGAACAAATATGACCGGCAGATCTTCTTATGCCTGCAGGACAGTGGTTACATTCCGTCCACTCCAGTCCTCCATTGCTATACTTCCAGCCCTAGATACACAACCATGCAGTCTCCTGAGCCTTCGGGTCCCCATTTCGGAAACCTCTCCCATGTCAGGTAAAGCTTCAGTTAAACAAGTTTGCTCTGCCTTTTTTCTCATTCATCTCTCTTCTGTTACAGAGCTTCAACGAAGATGGCTTCTCTCTGTGACAAAAGCTTATCTATTCTCCTTATGGTAAAATGAGAAAAGTCTTAGGTGGACTGGTCACATAGCTAGCCTTACTCACCATATCCTACTTCTGAAGCTGGACAGAGGCACAGGAGTGCCATTATGCTGTGAAATGCCAACACTGGAACCCAACAGGTAGGGTGGACTTGAGGCAAGAAAAAGTCAAGCTCACTACTGTAATAACCCAGGCAGTGCTCATGCAACTTGACGCACACAATTTATCTTGGGGGAGCACTAGGGGGAATGATAAGCAAATCTAAACAGCCTGCCTACAAGAAGAGTCCTTTAAAGGTGCAGGGGCCTGCTTCCAAGATTCCAATACCAAGCTCAGCTTCAAATACAGGTAAAGGTTAGCACTACCAAATGAGACCGAAGCTTCTCCTTCTTGTCCTGACCTTATCCGGTGGGATTCCTGGTGTCTTTTCTTTTCTTCCTTCACTTTACTGGTTCTTCTCCTTCAGAAATCTGAAGGCAGAGTCCTTCCTTCCTTCTGTTTCTTTCACAGTTCTGCAGCCCCGTCCAGCAGTCAGGACACACACACTCCAGTTTCAGAGAATGCCTTTGGGTGATTTCTCCTTTGCTAAGCTTCCAAGAGAAGAAACACTGAGGAAAAGTAGGGAGTATTTCTTCTCCCAAACGCTACTCTGGCTGGTGCTTTGCTTTGAATTAACATTAGCATAGATGAGGGAACGATGTCTTTATAACAACACTGTAAAAACCTAGTAACTCTCTCCAAACATAAGGCAGTAATTTTCCAGTCTTTTAAAAAATAAATTTCTTCTATAAAAGGAATTCCCATGGCTGTTACTGTGAGTCGTAAGTAACCTAGACACGAGTATGAAGATTCTCTCGGCAAGACCCTTTGAAAGGCTTGTTTGAGGGGTGGGGGAGAGTCAAATTTCTTATCCCAGAACCTTACATTTAAAACAGAAATCTAACTAAATAAATGTACATGATTTTTAGCAATTATATAACTGTATAAAATATGTTGTTTTATTATCTTATGCTTTACAATGAGATTACCTCTGTAAACCTTTTTGCTTTTCCTACTATTTAAAAAATAAGCTACACTTGCATGTGTGTGCTCACACAGACACACAGACAGACATGCATGCATGCATGCTCCAGTTTCACTCTAAGTTAGTTGGATAATATTAACAATATATCACAATTTTGGAGTTCTGAGGAAATGCATTTCAAATACTAGAAACAGTTATAGAAACCATGTTTCCAGCATTTACATAAAGACAATTTAAAACTTAAATGTCACAACATTAAACTGTTAGTCAACTCTACCCCTAAATAGTATTTGTTTTATAGTTTTATTAGATATTTTCTTTATTCACATTTCAAATGCTATCCCCTTTCCTGGTTTCCCCTCCTAAATAGTATTTTGAAATACGTGTACTATGGGCTGAGAGGTTGGAGACGCTCGCCTCTAAGCCTGGGGACCTGAATTTGATCCCCAGAACAAATTGACTCCTACAAGTGATTCCACACACTTACTGGAGCATATGCACTGGAACCCTACTTCTCCTTCCTTCCCTCCCTCCCTCCCTCTTTCCTTCCCTCCCTCCCTCCCTCCCTCCCCCTCCCTCTCTCCCTCTCTCAAGTTCCTACATAAGAATATTCTACACTTTCCTCTAAAGCTCACTCACTATGAGCTCTGAATTTCATTCTCCAATCTGCAAGACAAGAACCCAAAAGCCAAGTATAGCCAGAATAGGTAAGTTGAACCAGTTAGCCAGAGTTCAGAAAGAACCAGAAAGGGTGAGCTTATTTGGGAGTAAACCTCTGAGACAATTACATCAGGAGAATGAAAGTTATTTTCAAATGGATATATTAGAATAGTAAAATTTCAAAACTGACAAGATCAAGTGATGATGAGGTTGCAGAACAAAGGCTTGAACATAAAATGAAACAACTGCTTCAGTTAGCTTGGAAAGTTCTTTCAACAGTTAAACATCCATTTGTGATACAGAAAGAATTGGATATAGAAAGATTGGAAACTGTCTGTTTCAGAAACTATGAGCAAGAGATTAAACTACACAAAGATGATTCTTCCTTGGTCCAAAGGCAATGAAACATCAAAGGATCCAGCTATTCCACTAATACGTTTTTCTCAAGAGAAATAGCAGTGCATGAAAAGTGTGCATGAAAACTCACCCCTCCAAACTAGAAACTGTCCGAATGTCTACTGACAGGTAGGTGGATAAACAATCTGTACCTCTGCAAAACAACTCTCAGCAAAAAAAACCAAATAAAACAAAAACAAACAAAAAACTAAAGGATTGATGAACAAGACAGCTAAGTTTCAAAATAATTACAATGAGTAAAAGAAGCGGGGGGGGG